>NC_063059.1:6751719-7091767 GCF_018812025.1 Megalobrama amblycephala | reverse complement strand
CCAAACGCTCACTGCAGGTGGAATGCCGCCAAAGCCTTTTAAATGATCAGCCACCCGCAGATTGGCAGAACGCTGGTTGGGACGTCAGAGCGTCATGACGTCACCAAGATGAGCACCGATTTACCGTCAACCTAAAATTCGACAGATAACAAAAGAAAAGGGAGGGAAAAACAACAACAATATACAAAAACATACGTGGAACGTAACACTGAGTTTTTGTATTTGTGAGTTTGCATTTCACCACTCACTAGCTAAACATGTAATTTGACAGCAGGCCATGCCCCTAATGTTGTCAATTAAGCTTTACTTGTATTGAACGTCTCGGTTACAAAGGTAACCCTCGTTCCCTGAAGGAGGGAACGGAGACGTACGTCGGACAGACCGACGAATAGGAATCTCGCTAGAGAGGCCAATCTACTTCGAGTGTAACTAAAACGAGCCAATGCACATTGGCATGCAATCATATGCATCAGCTGCTCGCCTCGCAGCGCGGGTATATAATGCGCAGCAGGTGCGCTGCATCTTCAGGTTTTCGCTGAGGAGCCGAACCGGATAGGCAGCAGCATCAGCGGGGTACAGCGACTGTGGCGACGGGACGTACGTCTCCGTTCCCTCCTTCAGGGAACGAGGGTTACCTTTGTAACCGAGACGTTCCCATTCAGTCGGTCACGTTCGACGTACGTCGGACAGACCGACGAATAGGAATCCCTACCAAAGCGCCACAGGAGCTGCCCCCTTCCAGCGCTCTGTAGTAAGCCACCTGAACCCCCTTGCCTGAGGATGGTGGGACAGGGCTAACACAGAGAGAGTCGATCACTGCTGTTCCCCAAAACCCATTCAGTGAGACTATTGGATAACGCTGGGAAAGCGTACCCTTTCGCTGGGAAAGGAACGCTGCGGAAGCCACATCCTTCCCCGAAGGAGTTATGTGGAGAAGTACATATGGACTAACCCTGTAGGGCTGTGCTACATATGGAAGAGCTGGGGTGACTCCAACCCGATGAAGGGTAGGTTCTCCCAGAGGGAAAGACACGGGCTTCGTTTAGGAGCAACCGTGGAACCAACCATATGGGATCCCCGTAGGGTCACACATATGGAACCCAGCCTAAACCCGGTTCTCAAGGATACAACGGAGTATAGGCCTGGCGCCAGACGCTCCGCCACGTCGGCTGCTGAAGGGATATCGGAGGACTCGACAGGGTCTGCCTTGTAGGGACTCTCTGGAGAAAAGAAGCGCATGTAGCGCAGCAAGCCGACACTAAGCCGGGGCCTCTCCATGCCTCTGACCTGTGGCGAGAACACGGGAGGAGACCGGCTCGACACGAAGGCTATAGTACCTAGCGAACGTGTAGGTGTCGCCCAGCCCGCAGCTCTACAAATGTCTGTCAGCGAGGCGCCACGAGCCAGCGCCCAGGAGGATGCGACACCTCTCGTGGAGTGAGCATGCAACCTGAGCGGGCAGGGCACGCCCTGAGCTTGGTAAGCCAGGGCGATGGCATCCACTATCCAGTGGGCCATCCTCTGCTTGGAGACAGCCTTTCCCTTCTGCTGGCCTCCATAACAGACAAAGAGCTGGTCTGAGGTCCTGAAGCTTCGAGTTCTGTCCATGTACAGTCGCAAGGCGCGAACTGGACAGAGCAAAGCCAGGGCTGGGTCTGCCTCCTCCGAAGGCAGCGCTTGCAGGCTCACCACCTGATCCCTGAAGGGAGTGGTAGGAACCTTGGGCACATAGCCAGGCCGGGGTCTCAGTACCACGTGGCTGTCACCCGGCCCGAACTCTAGGCACGATTCGTCGACCGAAAATGACTGCAGGTCCCCTACCCTCTTGATGGAGGCCAATGCAACCAGCAGCAAAGTCTTCATAGACAGAATCTTTAAGTCTGCTGACAGCAAAGGCTCAAAGGGAGCAATCTGAAGTGCTCTCAGCACCAGAGTGAGGTCCCAAGAGGGTATGGAGGGGGACGAGGAGGATTTAACCGTCTCGCCCCCCTAAGGAACCTGACGACCAGGTCGTGCTGACCAACAGATTTGCCATCTATGTGGTCGTGGTAAGCGGAGATAGCAGCAGTATGGACTTTGAGGGTGGAGGGGGACAGCCTACGCTCCAACCCTTGCTGCAAGAAGGAAAGCACGACTCCGATTGAGCATCCTCGGGGGTGTTCTCGGCGAGAAGAGCACCACTCGACGAACAGGTTCCACTTCGAGGCGTAAGCACGTCTCGTAGACAGTGCAAGTGCCGAAGTGATGGTGTTAAGTACCTCAGGGGGTAAGTCACCTAGAACCTCCGCGTCCCATCCAGGGACCAGACATGGAGTTTCCAGAGGTCTGGATGCGGGTGCCAAAGAGTGCCCCGTCTCTGAGAAGAAGGTCCTTCCTCAGAGGAATGGGCCAGGGAGGGCTGTCGCAAGGAGTGAAAGTTCTGGGAACCAGGTCTGGTCGGGCCAATAGGGCGCAACTAAGAGGACCTGCTCCTCGTCCTCCCTGAACTTTGCACAGGGTCTGTGCAAGTAGGCTCACTGGGGGAAACGCATATTTGCGAAGGCCCCGGGGCCAGCTGAGTGCCAGTGCGTCTGTCCCGAGTGTTCCCTCGGACAGGGGGTAAAACAACTGGCAGTGGGAGGTTTCCGGTGAGGCAAACAGGTCTACCTGAGCCTCTCCAAACTCTCTCCAGATCAGCTGGACCACCTGGGGGTGGAGTCGCCACTCTCCTGGCAGCTCAGCTCGTGATAGCTCGTCGGCCACATGGCTGAGCACACCAGGGACAAGAATGGCATGAAGCGACCTCAGACGCTTCTGACTCCAGAGGAGGAGATGGCGGGCGAGTTGCGACATGCGACGGGAGCGTAGACCACCTTGATGGTTGATGTACGCAACGGTCGCAGTGTTGTCCGTACGGACCAGTACATGCTTGCCCCGTAGCGGCCCTTTGAGGCGGCTCAGAGCAAGACGTACTGCTAGCAACTCGAGGCAATTGATGTGCCAATGCAGATGGGGTCCCGTCCAAACCCCTGACACTGCATGCCCGTTGTACGTGGCACCCCAGCCAGGTGGCAGGAGCATCTGTGAATACCACAGCATGCCGGGACACTTGTTCTAGGGGCACTCCTGCCCGGAGAACAAAGGGTCCGACCACGGACTGAAGGCTTGGCGGCACTCCTGAGTGATTAGCACCCGGAACGTGCCGCGTTGCCACGCCCATCTCGGGACTCGGCCGTGAAGCCAGTGTTGAAGCAGTCTCATATGAAGCAGACCAAGCGGGGTTACTGCCGCCGCGGCCGCCATATGCCCCAGGAGCCTCTGAAAGAATTCAGTGGGACCGCTGTCCTGCCATTGAACGTATTCAGGCAGTTCAACACCGACTGAGCACGTTCCTCTGTGAGGCGTGCTATCTGTTCGACCGAATCCAGCTCCATACCGAGAAAAGAGATCCTCTGCACAGGGGAGAGTTTGCTCTTTTCCCAGTTGACCTGAAGACCCAACTGGCTGAGGTGTCTGAGCACCAAATCCTTGTGTTCGCACAACTAACCCCGGGACTGTGCTAGAATGAGCCAGTCGAGGTAGTTGAGAATGCGAACACCCTGTTCTCTCATGGGAACAAGGGCTCCCCCTACGACTTTCGTAAAGACGCGGGGAGACAGGGCCAGCCCGAAGGGTAGGACTCTGTACTGATATGCTCGACCTTCGAACGCAAAGCGCAGGAATGGCCTGTGTTGCGGAAGAAACGAGACATGGAAGTACGCGTCCTTCAGGTCGATCGCTGCAAACCAATCTCGGGGACGGATGCACTCAAAAATGCGCTTCTGCGTCAGCATTTTGAACGGTAGCTTGTACAGGCTCCGATTCAAAACTCGCAGGTCCAAGATCGGTCATAACCCACTGCTCTTTTTGGGTACAATGAAGTAGGGACTGTAGAACCCTGACCTCATATCGGCTGGAGGGGCCGGCTCTATCGCGTCCTCCGCCAGTAGGACTGCGATCTCCGCACGCAAGACAGGGGCAACGACATCTTTCACTGTAGCGAAGAGGACGTCCCTGAACTTGGGGGGATGCCGGGCGAACTGAATCGCATAGCCGAGCCTGATGGTCCGAATGAGCCAGCGAGACGGACTGGGGAGCGCTAACCGGGCTCGCAGAGACCGTACAAGCGGGACCAAAGAGACCACCGGCGTACCCGCAGCGGGGCAGCGAGGTGGAACACAGGGACGCGGCTCGGGGGGCTCTCTTTGTGAGGCGGCCCGAAGCGGCGTCACAGTGTGCTAGGCAACACTTACCTGGTTCCACGGATGGACAGAGGGAGCAGTCGAGGCTTTGGCTGCCCGCTGCTCGCTGCTGTCCGCTGGCGACAGAAGAGGGGGATGAGAGTGGTGAGGTTTTTCTCCTCCCACTGCTCTCCAAACCCTCTTCAGACCTGGAAATGGAGGAACTGCTCTTTTAATTTTGGGCACCACTGCCTCTTGGGTCAGTGGCGGAACAGAAACAAACCCAATAAAAGGATTTACCACCCGGCCCTCCTCCAGGGGTGGAAGAGCAGCCCCACCCATCTCTGGGTCGCCCGTCTCAGGGGTGATTCTCACCAACCACTTAACAGCTGCAGAGACGGGAGGCGTCATCTCCCCGCAATGGACACAGCAGAGCCTGCTGGGCCAGAGTTTCTTGCAGGGGACGACACCCTTGGCGACAGCAGACCGAGGGGCGGCCCAAGAGGAACTCAATGGTTTGTCATGGGAAGCTCCCCGATCCGCTACTAACTGAGGAGAACCGCTGGGCTCAGTCCTCGACAGTGTCACCGAAAAGGCCACCTCGTAAGAAGGGAGCATTGAGAAAGCATTTAGCTTGACAACCTCTCGCACCTCACAAGGTAAGCCAGGGGGCACTTCTGGACCACTGAGGTGGACATCGTCTGGCTGAGGGCCTGCGCCGTGACTTTGATCACGGTTAGTCAACAAGCGCAGCTCAACCCCAGCACAGAACTACCCTCATGCAAAAAGAGTGCCTTGGCCTCACATGCAGGGTGGGTGTGGTCTGTGTACAGCCACCCCAACCAAGAGGGTAGTGAGAGAGGAAAAAACTTATGCAGATTTTGGCACTTTTGGCATTCCATCACCAACATACCCCCATACTGCCAAGTTTTCCATGCACATCTGGAAGACCCAGGAAAGCATGGCTGTAAACTCCGAATCTGAGTCAGCATAAGCACACACCATTACAGTGGGCAGCGTCACCCTCATTTCCAGAGCATAACAGCACTCTCTCCGATGCTGCAATCGACGTCTGTCCCTCAGCTGGAGCTCTGAATGAAATGCTAGGTTCCCCTATGAGAAGGACCAGCAATCCAATCCAGAAACTGCACAGCTTGCAATGCGCTAGAGAGGGAGGGGCCCTAGGGGGTTGGTTCCCCGAAGGAACCCCTCAACCTCATGTCACCCAAGCCATATCAGCAAAGTAGACCTCTTCTGGTGCACCAGAGAGGGCGCTACAATGGAGATTATGCAAGGGAACCGCGCATCTAGAGCGCCGAGCGAGCGCTGGGTTGCCGTGACAACCCGCGCTGCAGCCCGGCAGCTCGACGGCACACGACACGCAGAGGAGCGAGAGGTTTGCTCTCGCTGATCTCCACGGTCTTCCCAGAGTGTCGGGCAGACCCGCGGCTGTGCTTTTACACACAAGCGGCAGCTGGCCAACAACAGAGGGGACTCAAGCTTCCCGGAGAAAGAAGAGTCACGACCGGCGTGTCGACGTGATCATGTTCTCATATGAAAATATGAAACACCCACGAACATCATTTTAACACGCGCCCAGACATGTGAAACAGTGATCGTGGCCGTCAGTGAGGACAGGAACGACCGCATCCAGAAACACAAGTAGGATGTCATCTTTAAAAAGACGCGAATCTACTTGTGTAAGCTCTTTCAGGGACTTTACTCTTTTAAAAGTGCTGAAGCACGCAGGGGAACGGCCGCCGCAACACAGACAGGGATTATGTGCAGCCTGTCGTGTGCTCTCTCTCTCTCTTTGAAGGCGCTCACTCTTACCAGCCGTAAAAACGGCTTTTCAGCGCTCAAAAGCGCACCGTACCGGCCGTGAGAACAGCCTTCCGACGCTGTCAAAACAGCTATTTGCTCAAAAACGGCAAACGAAACAAAAACAGAAAAAGAGAGGACTTCAACCCCGCTGCTGTGCTGTTCGCCTGCACTCGGAAAAAAAAGAGAAGTTCAACCAAAAAGCTTGACTCGTCTTCTAGCAGACACTCGCTTGCAGAGAACAGGAACAAACACCGTTCGGCTCCGAAGCGAAAAGCTGAAGATGCAACGCACCTGCTGCTCATTATATACCCGCGCTGCGAGGCGAGCAGCTGATGCATATGATTGCATGCCAATGTGCATTGGCTCGTTTTAGTTACACTCGAAGTAGATTGGCCTCTCTAGCGAGATTCCTATTCGTCGGTCTGTCCGACGTACGTCGAACGTGACCGACTGAATGGGAACCTAATATTCCTTTACCTCTTTCCAATGTTTAGACATTTTTTCAAAGGAGCTAACTGCTATTCAAACCAAAGGGGTAGTATCCCCTCAGATTTTTGAGCCAAATGTCTTTTGAATGCAGCTTCCAAAAGACAAAAATTAATAATATTTTACACAATCACATTCAGTGTGGCATGTCATCAACTTCTAAATTTAAATCTAAGTAGCTTAAGCCTGTTTAAAAAGTTGTTAAATGTCACTAGATAGCATCATATGCTAATTAGCATATCTATATTTTTTCTGTTCATGTTATCAGACAATGGGACAAATATGAAATAAGGACTGAAAGGCAGCCCATTAAGACTATGTTAATCAGCAGTCACTCCAAGCTCTGCACTAAAATCCTGATTCCTTATAATATCAGTTACTTAGACATTATATCGACCAACTTGGCCATACAAAACGACATTTCCAAGTAATTGTATATCCACGGCATGCACAGACTTAACAACAACATGAAATCAATGCAAATTCTGAAACAGCCCTAAGCCTACACTGTGTCCTATCCAGATGTGACGCGACACATGAGAAAATGTATCTTTTCCATGTTAAAGGGCACCTATTATGCAAAATCCACTTTTACATGGTGTTTGGACATAAATGTGTGTTAGGACTGTGTGAACATAACTACCCTACAATGATAAAAATCCACTCACTTAGCAAGTTGTATGCTGTCTGCCATTTTCTCCATGCTTGAACATCTTTATCGACAACAATTTCTTGTAGCAATCCGGGTGTTCTGTTGTTTGATGTAAGAGTGAACACATGAGTCTTCATTTTCTACTAACATCTGTGCAATTGAGGACATTCAAGAAGTGTCCATAGAAATCGTGTTCCGAGGGCATGGCGGCGATGCACCAGAAAAGGGCACTTTCACTTTTTTCACTATTAAAGGGGCAGGGGCTTGAATAATATGTCATGTTTTCAATGTTTTTACCTGTGAAACAGCTACCCAAAGGGTTCCACTTCTGCGATGGATTAAGATTCTTCAATCTGTCAGGGATCTATGAGGAAGGACTCAAATGCAGGATGAGCGTAACAGGTTTATTGACAAGACAAGACATTAGACAAAATATTGAGGTGAGGTGGTGAACACAGTCCAACTCACTCATCAAACTCCTTGGTAATCCTCGGCAGACTTTGACAGTCAGTTCAGGGCTTCCCACACATAGACTTTACTTGGTAAAATAAATAATAATAGGTAAAATAACGGCCGCCCAAGTATATTTGTGACACATTTTTGTTTTTATTACTATTATTATCCTCTTAGACATATTTTTTTTTTATCCGACCGAGATAATGAAACCATCCGCGATTGATTAACTAGCGGAAAATCTCCCCTCGCCCTATGCGTTTCGTACTGCTCGTTTGGTGTGCTCAAGAACCGTCGACACGCCCACAGACAACCTCACATGCTCTCCAGAGAACCACAGAGACGCGGTGGATTTCACAAAACCAGGTAAAGCAACTTTTTCCTCACGTAATTGTTCTGACTTTGGTTGTAGCTTTGTAAAAAGCACGAAGACATGCGGGAAATATATATATATATATATATATATATATATATTTACTGTGACCACGTTTTACTAAATGAGGCTGACCCAGCTCATTATTCGCCAGCCGATCATTTTAATAATTTGTTCCCTCATTTCAGTTACGTTAAATCAAAACATGGGAATGATTTATTAAAATGAGTAAACTAATTAATAAAACGAGGAATCAAATTATTTATTGGCTACACTGTATTTTTTCCCCAGAATGTCATGACCGGAGCTCGTAGCTTTGAATTCGCCTATATGAAAGTGGGAACTACTATTTTGGTTCTGTGATGACAGTTAGAACAGACAAAGACTAATGTAACTAGGGTTAATCCACTTTTCAAATAAACTTTTCCTGATAATTTACTCACCCCCATGTCATCCAAGATGTTCATGTCTTTCTTTCGTCAGTCAAAAAGAAATTAAGGTTTTTGATGAAAACATTCCAGGATTATTCTCCTTATAGTGGACTACACGGAACGAAGGCGGCGCCAGTTAACTGATTTCTTTTCGACTGATTAAAGAAAGACATGAACATCTTGGATGACATGGGGGTGAGTAAATTATCAGGAAAAGTTTATTTAAAAGTGGACTAACGTTAATCAGTTAAGCTAAGGTTAGCATACTATTTTTTTTTTTTTTTACTCAGCAGCAGATATGAGTATCCAGAGATACTTCAAAAAAATGAGGAAGGAGAACGAGGAAGGGACAACACCACCACAGGTAACTTGTGGCACAGGAAGGTGCAGGTGATCAAGCAGCAAGTGTTCCATTCACAGAGAGAGAGGCAGTGTTTGGCAAAGTGTGATGAACTTAAATGCTGTAATGTCAATGCATAATTTTCAGATTCCAAGCATCGCAGCTCTGGGAGGAACCCTGACTGGCTAAAAATTCCTCATTTTAAGAACTGGCTCTACCTCACCCAGCATGGTACAAATGTCACTTTTATTTTTATTATATTTTTATTTATTTTATTAGATTGCAAATTAGTAATAAACACTATAGTGTAAGAATTGACACTTTTTTCTTAGGAATGTTTTGCAGAATCTGCAGGAAACACAAGCCTCCAATAAAGAAAGGCCCTTTAAAACGCACTTTTACAGAGATCGGGGCTCTTGTATTTTGTAAAGATTATGTGGAACGTCACATCGCGTCAGATCCTCATCAGTATAGTGTTCAGAAAGAGGCTGCACTTGCGTCAGGTATATCATTTTAATAATATAAATGTACTTATTTGAATAATTTCTGCGACCTGTTAACCATGTTTTGGCCAATATAAAGCATTATTTCTTTGCTCTTGGCCTAGGCTACTCAGTAATGCAGGCTTTTGAGCCCACCATTGTTATTGAGCATGAGGCCATCATAGGGGCGTTCAAATGTCTTTACTGGCTAATAAAGAATGAGATTGCTCACCACACCAACTACGCTAAGCTGTTAAGTCTAGCTTAGCTTTTGGGTTGCGATTACTTTGAAAAACTGAAGGTAAACTTATTACAAAATAATAAGCTGAGTAACTTTAGCCACATAAAAATTATATTGACCTCCTTTTTTAGGTGGATCAAAGAAACAATTACCAATCACACAGAATAGTGAATGAAATGTTGGGGATCCTTGTACAGGTAGTAGAGCTGCCCATTATTGAAGAGATAAAGTCATCTAAAGCAATCAGCCTAGAGGTTGACGAAACAACAGATGTTTCCACAAGTCGCCAGCTGGATATACATGTTAGGTGGGTTTTTTGAAGCAATGCTGTGCATTTAAATAAAGATTTAGGCCCAAGTGATACTTTATTTACGGAAGCCCTGAACCGCATGGTGAAAAAAAAAAAAAAAAAAAACTTGGTGGGGAGGGAAAAAAAACCCCGAAAAGTTATCTCGTTATTTCAACATAATAAGTCGTTATAACGACATAATATCTCGTTATTTCAACATAATAAGTCGTTATAACGACATAATATCTCGTTATTTCAAGATATTAAGTCGTTATAACGACATAATATCTCGTTATTTCAACATAATAAGTCGTTATAACGACATAATATCTCATTATTTCAACATAATAAGTCGTTATAACGACATAATATCTCGTTATAACGACATAATATCTCGTTATTTCAACATATCTCGTTATAACGACATAATATCTCGTTATAACGACATAATATCTCGTTTTTTCAACATAATAACTCTTCATTATCTATCAAGTATGATAAAGGATGTTTGTTTATCAACATTCTCAGTGGCGCAATGTTAAAGTATTGAACCGCCAGTCTAGCTTTTACTGTGTTCGCCGCGGTTTCGAATCCGCCTTTTGCCGAGTTCGTTCTTCTCTAGTTTCACATCACATATCAAAAAAGGCATTTATTTTCAATAAAAATTAAAACTATGTTATAAAAGTGCAAATAACCTGCCTAACGAGTGTTTAATAACATTAAAAGTATTTATTGGGCAGGGTTAGCAGCATGTTCGATATTACCCACTAGAGGGCAGAATAAGACAGGGAATCAATTAAAGAATGCAATAGTTATGTTGACCTACTGTTACAATTTGGTGCTCCAAAATCCCAGAGGTTTATCATGGGAATTTGCGTTCATCCCAGGCTAACCTTTATTGAGGTTAAATTTATTAGACCATAGTAAATAAAACAATTTACAGTGCAAATGTCAGGGTGTCAAACTTACAGCCTGGTGTCCAATCTGATTTGAACTATAATAAAACATAGAGATGCACTAGTCCAGGGGCCAAAAACATTTTTAAGCGGGTTTTTTTGGGTTTTTTTTATTCTGGGCTTGCAAACAAACTGCTTTGTAATATTTTCTAAAGATATAAAAATCAAAATAGGTGCTAATATATTGAAATAATAGGACACGGAGTCTATTTACAGTAAGTGCAAATAGCGTCCCTTGTTGACAAACACTCTTTACAGTATAGCTCCAATGTCTGGTTGGGCCACTGAAGTTTAAAAAGGGACAGTTGTAATTCGATGTATTCAGTGGCGTAACAATAGCATGTAGGGTTTCAGATTTTGGCTTTTACAGCGATCGCTGCAGGGTCGAATCAGCATTTTGCAGAGCTCACCCAATAATAGAGCTCACTCCTATTTTCTCATCATATACATTTTCAATAAAATGAAAATAATGTTCAAAAAGTGGAAATAAAATGTGAACAAGTGTTTAATAATATTAAAAGTGTTCATTGAGTAGGGTTGGTGGAAAGTGGAGGGGTTTTATTCTCCCAATAATGCAGCATCCATTTAATAATTTTAATAAATATAATCACTCTATATGATATTATTGCATCCTGTACAAAAATACTGAGGTACAAATAGTATCTGCCAATACCAGCCTACAGCATCTAAATACTATTTACACATCTTGCAAAGAACTGATAAGCTACTTTTACATGGTGTCAATAGAATATATCGCTATTTTCACCTAGTATAAATAGCATATCGTGAAAATGCTGCTATTGTCATTTAGTATAAATAGGATGTATCGGTATTTTCACTTAGTGTAAATAGCATCTACAGTAGGGGTGTCAAACTCATTTTAGTTTGAGGGACGGACTGGAAAGAAATTAACCATATGCGGGCCGGATTACCTTCGTCTTATAATAACTTTAGTGCGCTGATAGTTACATTAATATTAAACATATGAACAACAAATTAATTTGCAAGAAAACTGCATTTTTTTTTGTTTTGTTTACAGTGAAAAGACAATTCGATTTTTAAAATTATTTTTTATTTAATATTTTTTATTAGCATCTATTTTGATTTATCATGGCCAATTTCAATTTTTATAAGAAGCAAAACATCTGATTCTGATACTGGTTGCAGATTATTTTTATAGCAAATTTATTTGTTGTTTATTTTTTCACAGGCCAAACTGGCCTTAAACAGATATCTCTTTGATATTAGAGGCAAACATTGGCATTTGGATATTAGAGGCATTTTTATCATAGTCAAAGATGTTATGCACATGAGCATGAGCAGTTGTTTTTAATCTAAATTACTGAATAATTTCAAGATTAACAGCAAAAACTAGGTCTGGTCTGACTTTAGCTTTGTGAAATTATGCTACATAACAAAACAAAATCAGCAGACGGACTGAATGAATATTACTACTTTATATGGAGATAAGAGGAAAAGCCATCAAAACTTTTCTTAAAAACAGTTTCCTTCGGAGATATATTCATATCAATCCCACTGTAATATTTATATTATTCTCCCTATTTTTCGCAAACAGTGAGCTTGTGCATGGTACAGTAGTTCCTCTGCTGGCGGGTCTGTTCTCCTTGTGTCCGTATTCAGCGTGTTAAAGTCCTGCTTACATACTTCGTAAATACACAGATGAAATTTTGGGAAAATATTACAAAGCAGTTTGTTTGCAAACCCAGAATAATAATAAAAAAAAACCCCGCTTAAAAACGTTTTTGGCCCCTGGACTAGTGCATCTCTATGTTTTATTATAGTTCAAATCAGATTGGACACCGGGCTGTAAGTTTGACACCCCTGACATTTGCACTGTAAATTGTTTTATTTACTATGGTCTAATAAATTTAACATCAATAAAGGTTAGCCTGGGATGAATGCAAATTCCCATGATAAACCTCTGGGATTTTGGAGCACCAACTTGTAACAGTAGTTCAACATAACGATTGCATTCTTTAATTGATTCCCTGTCTTATTCTGCCCTCTAGTGGGTAATATCGAACATGCTGCTAACCCTGCCCAATAAATACTTTTAATGTTATTAAACACTCGTTATACAGGTTATTTGCACTTTTATAACATAGTTTTAATTTTTATTGAAAATAAATGCCTTTTTTGATATGTGATGTGAAACTAGAGAAGAACGAACTCGGCAAAAGGCGGATTCGAAACCGCGGCGATCGCAGTAAAAGCTATAATGGCGGTCCAATACTTTAACATTGCGCCACTGAGGACATTGATAAATTTATGTCCTTTATCATACTTGATAGATAATGAAGAGTTATTATGTTGAAATAACGACTTATTATGTCGTTATAACGACTTATTATGTTGAAATAACGAGATATTATGTCGTTATAACGACTTAATATCTTGAAATAACGAGATATTATGTCGTTATAACGACTTATGTTGAAATAACGAGATATTATGTCGTTATAACGACTTATTATGTTGAAATAACGAGATATTATGTCATTATAACGACTTATTATGTTGAAATAACGAGATATTATGTCGTTATAACGACTTAATATCTTGAAATAACGAGATATTATGTCGTTATAACGACTTATTATGTTGAAATAACGAGATATTATGTCGTTATAACGACTTATTATGTTGAAATAACGAGATAACTTTTCGGTTTTTTTTCCCTCCCCACCAAGTTTTTTTTTTTTTTTTTTTTTTCACCATGCGGTTGAGGGCTTCCGTAAAGTATGTACGGTTTGTTTGTACTGATGTTTATTTTCTGTACTATAAGTAGGCCTATGTATTGTTCATTGTTCGTACCGTATTGTCCGCGTTTTTGTTCTGTGATTTACGTTGGCAAAAAATATAAGAAATTGAAAGAAAGAAATGCTTAATATTTTCTTTAAGGTTCTTTTACTGTATTAAAACTAAGATAAAGGAATCAAATCTCCAGTGGTTTAAATTGATATGATTAATTGGACTTATACTGTTATTCCACATTAACTGGACATATACTGTTCTTCCACATTCCAGAAATGTAAATTACTTTAACTTTTTATTTTTAAGATTGATACTAAAAAATCCTATCTCATTAGAATTGGGAAGCTTTTGTTGTCTATCTTCAAGTAAAAAAAAAAAAAAGTAATATAATATTCAGAGTCCAAATTAAAAAAAATGTATTATTCAAAAATTGAAAATATGGACTTATATGGTTCTTCGTCTCAAGCCCTCAAATAATCTTTCGTTTATTTGTTTGGTGCATAATAAGGTTCTCCACCTTATTATTTTCAGAGAAACTGTTTATCTTTCCATAAGATAGCGTAACTCTTCCATAGCCACACCCAACTTAATCACTTGTATTCTATGTAGCTTATGCACTTTATTCCTTTATCATTCATGGTATTCATTTAGTAGTTGTGTTAGTTATTCTTGTTTATCTTTTTGTTAATAAAATTTATTTTATTACACTTGTGTCTTCCTTGTGCTGATAATACAGAAAAGGTTCTACAAGTTAGCAATATCACCAATCTTTCAAATAAATCAGCTGACCACTTTACGTTAACTCTAAATGAATGAAAAGCCCCTGTTGAGAGTGTTCTCATACCACCAAGGTAAAAGACCTTAAATAGTGCCCTGAACTAGGGAAAGGGCGGGAAGTGGTCATCTGATGTACTCATAACCACACCTTAAGAGACGTTTGATCCAAAATCACAACGTCAGCGGTGACGTGAGTACCAATCCCTATTTTACTTCGCGTCCTTTGATGGACAAAGTAAAAATCACTACAGATGATAGAAGATGCAATAGTTGCTCTTTCCCTTCTGATGGCAAGTGTGCCTTTGATACTGCAGCAGATATCAGAGTTTGATAATCCATGGCATCAGGTGGTACAGAGGTAAATTGTGTTGGAGGAATAGAGCTAAGTAATGCAAATGTCTGATTTGAATTTTTGTGGCGCTGTCTCCTTTTCATGTGCTGGGGTTTTCCAGCAGGAACACTGGCTTGTCCAGGTTGGAAAGGATATGCTTCATTGGGGGCCGACTTAAAAGAGTATTTCTGATCAGCTACATCTATCTGTAGTCTGCTGGAGAAGATGAAATCCAGGCCCAAGACTATAAAGTAGGCCAAGGCTTTAGAGGTGAGAATAACGACATGCATAGGGAAAACTTTGTTGTGAAGGGTGATCTGTACATTTGTCCAGCCTACAGGTACTTCTGCTTCACCATTGGCCAGGTAGAGTGGACCAAGGGTCCATGGATAGAGGCTGTCATGTGGTTTAAGCTCCTTCCATAAGCTCTCATGGAGAAGAGTGTAGCTTGCTTCCGTATCTATGATGGCCTTTCCTGTCCAGGATTCAATAGTAATGGGTACGACTAACTGTTGTGGCAGGAAGACACACTGGTTGGAAGCAGTGGGAGTGAACGTTTCAAACTTGGTGGGTGTCTGTGAAGGAACAGTAATAGACATGGCATTATTAGAAGGTGGACCCCCTGACTTTTGAGGTTGAGTAAACCGCTTGTTTCCAGTGGGTGGATGCTGACCAGAAGGATGCATAGACTGAAGGGTGGAATAGAGCGGACAGTTTCCAGGCGGGTGTAGTCCCTTACATCTCCAACACTGGACTGGAGGTTTTTCAGCAGGTCGATTAGAGGTAGGTCTCTGTGGAGTAGAGGAGGTTAAACGTCCTTCATAATACAACTGTTGTGCATGATCTTTTTCCAGCTGAAGGCCCAATTTCACCAACTCATCCACTGTGCTTACCCGACTACGGAGTTGACTTGCGAGGTAAGGTTTGATGTTCTTGAGAATCATTTTCACCAACTCGCTCTCTGCCAGAGTGGGTTTCCAACGTTTACATAAAGCTCTATAAGTGAAAGCAAAATCTCTGATTGATTCCTTTTCTCCCTGTGTTTTGGTTCGAACTCGCTCTGCTAGCTCATCTACATAGTCTTCGGAAAGGAAAGCTGAAAGGAAAGCAGCTTCAAATTCACTCCAGGAGGTAATAGAAGTTCGAGCAACCTCCCACCAATCACGAGCAGTGCCATAAAGAACAGTGCGGAAGGTGGCCAGAATATCAATGTCATCTAAGGGGTGCAAGGCCAAGAAATCCTGACAGCGTGTTAAGTATAACAGTGGATCAGAATCATCAGATGATCTTCCAAAGGTTGGAAAAGTTAGCTTTAAATGGTCACTCTTAACAGCAGGTGACTGGTGCACTAGAGATGGAGACACTGATGGTGAAAATGAAGATGGAGCAGTTGGTGGAGGTACTGATTCACCAGTTAGCTGATCAGCCACTTCTTTTTTGGATGATTTGAAATAATTACCCATTTCCAGTTGCAGGTCTTTGAAGTGGTTGCTCAAAGCATTCAGTTGAGTCTTTAATCCCTTTGGACAACTGTTGACAGTCCTTTTGAGAGCTGTCCTGTGCTGCTCGAATGTCCTTCTGCAACTCAAGTTGAGCTTGTTCAATCATAAAACGAACTTCTGAAATTAACTCCCTCGGGTCGGCGGTCACGCCGGCGTGACCACCGTGTTTTTTTTCTAACCAGTGTGAAAGAGACTCAAAATACTCCATCAATGTTGCACATACAATTAAGATCTATACACCATTTTAATCTGTGGAATATCTTCTTATTTGTGTACACTCAGAGTAAAAACAAAATGTTGTGCTTTTTGTAAAATAAAGAAAACTAACATGATGACGAAGTCCAATCTGATAGTTCTCAGAAAATGAACTGTAACTTAGTGAATACTAATCACAAAAAAATTAGACTTATGTCTAAAAAACGTTGAAATGTCAGGTTTTAAATCGTATAAGTCAAATCAAAAACAAATATTCTCTGTTTATGTAATCTGTATGAAAAGAGAGCCATGTCAGAAATCAGTGATTCAGCTCATTATCCACTAATGCGGCCACGCCCACGGAGCCAGCGCTATTCAGAGGCAAATACTGAGGCAATGCATGCATTCGTCGTCTCAATCGTGTATTTATTGTCTTGAAAAGTGTTTATCTGGATGATATAGCGATCTCTGGCCTCTGTTAGTTCCTGGAGAGTCACATGGTTGTCCTTCTTTAGATTAATTTGTGGACTAAAGGTGTACAGAGCGCCCTCCGGCTGCAAGTATGAATAAAAAAAAAAAACACAGTATCCAGCGCTCATAGTGATGACAATAAATATTACTCCTGTGTATAGAAAATTGACATAAACATGAGAATCCATCAATATTTCTCAAAATGTGCATGCTTTTAAGCTAAAAGCCTATATGAAATGCCATAGAGGTAACATAATTGTTCAGACACGTTGCATCACAGAAATACATTATATTTTAAAGAATATAATAGAATACCATTATTTTAAATTGTAATACTATTTCACAGTGTTGCTGTTTTTTCTGTATGTTTGATATACACCATGAGCTTGAGACATGATCAATGTCTCACAGGTTTTTTCACAGCCTACCTGACTGAAAGGCCTCATTATTATGCAAGTCATTTCAGGTCATTATTATGCAATTCTTTTGTCTTCTCAAGTGAGAATCACCCATTACTCATGATTATTCACGCCTCCACGCATACTGTGTTTCTTGACAAAAAGTGTCTTACAAAATTTAAATCTCTCTATTGTTTTATATTTTTACATCATTCTGAAGCAAAAACTCTAGTCTACAACCTCCAATACCCAGAAGTCTTGTGAACACAGATTTAATATATAATTTTTGGCTTTATTTCAGTGACTTAAGTTTTTTGTTTTTTCAATAACCATGCATAAACGTTATTCCTTCAAAAACACAAACATGTACATACATGTTCCTCACATATTATTGTAGCCTAGTTTCTGCTGAATATAGTGTAATGACACTTTTTCCATTAACACTCTGAGGTCTGAGGGTATCTCCGGCGATACCACCGTGGTTTTTTTCTTATCAGTGTGAAAGAGACTCAAAATACTCTGTCAATGTTGCACATACAATTAAGAGTTATACACCATTTTAATCTGTGGAATATCTTCTTTCATTTGTGTACACTCAGAGTAAAACCAAAATGTTGTGCTTTTTGTAAAATAAAGAAAACAAACATGATGCGTGATCTCTCGTCTCCCTCTGAACGAACTCCAATCTGATAGTTCTTAGAAAATGAACTGTAACTTAGTGAATACTAATGACAACAAATTACACTTATGTCTAAAAAAACGTTAAGATGTCAGGTTTTAAAACATATAAGTCAAATCGAAAACAAACCTTCTGTGTTTATGTAATCTGTATGAAAAGAGAGCCATGTCAGAAGTCCGTGATTCAGCTCATTATCCGCTAATGCGGCCACGCCCACGGAGCAAGCGCTATTCAGACACAAATTCAGTCAATACATGCATTCATCATCTCAATCGTGTATTTATTGTCTTCAAAAGTGTTTTGAATAGCCATATTTAGCGATCTCTTGCCTCTGTTAGTTCCTTGATTGTCACATGATTTGCCTCTTCTTTTACTGAGGCATTTGTGGACAAAAGGGGCAGAGCGCCCTCCGGCTGAAGTATGAATTAAAAACACAGCATCCAGCGCTCATAATGATGACAATAAATATAGAATAATACACATTACTCCTCTGTACAGAAAATTGATATAAACATATGAGAATCCATCAATATTTCTCCAAATGTGTATGCTTTTAAGCATATTAAGAAATTATGGTCAATATAAGATTTTAAGAGTCAAAATGTGAAGCTTGAGTCTTAGATCTTTTTAATGATGTATAGTTTGTCAACTGCACATCAACATTTAGGCTATATAATATAACAAATATAGAAGCCTATATGAAATGCCCTAGAGGTAGGAATGTTCAGACGCTTTGCATCACAGAAATACATTATATTTTAAAGTATATTAAAATAGAAAACCATTATTTGGTTAGAGACTTGAGACTTCTTTTAAAAACATTATAATGGCAATGTGTTCAATCTTTTGACTGGTAGTGTAATTTAACATAGGCCTATACAAAATTTTCTTCATATCATGTGCAATAATACGTGCATGCATGAGATCACAAAAATCATGTTTTTTTTTGTCCTGAGTGGACTTTAATCCTGTTATTAGCATGATCACAGAGGGTTTTTTCACAGCCTACCTGACTGAAAGGCCTCATTAATATGCAAGTCATTTCAGGTCATTATTATTCAATTCTTTTGTCTTCTCAGGTGAAAATCACCCATTATACATGAGGATTCACGCCTCCATGCATACTGTGTTTCTTGACCAAAAGTGTCTTAGAAATTTAAATCTCTCTATTGTTTTATATGAAGGAGTAGGAAGGATAATTTTTACTTCATTCTGAAGCAAAAACTCTAGTCTACAACCTCCAATACCCAGAATCCTTGTGAACACAGTTTTAATATATTTATTTTGGCCTTATGCTGAACACAGTGTAATGACACTTTTACCATTAATATGTTTACGAACAACTGAAAAAAGCACAAATGTCAGGGCATGTCAAAACTTCGCCAGGGCCCCAAAAATCCTCAGACCCCTGAGGGTTAAAAGCCTGTCTGACTTCGCCACCTATCCTGGGTCACCCTGATCTCAAATGCCCGTTTGTGGTATGCACAGATGCCAGTGATACTGGATTAGGAGCCGTGCTAACCCAGCGGAAAGAACCAAGTCAGGAAGAGGTAATTGCTTATGCTAGTCGGGCCTTAACCAAAGCCGAAATTCATTACTCTACCACTGAAAAAGAATGCCTCGCTATGGTCTGGGCTTTAGAGAAGTGGCAACATTATCTAGAACCAAACTGTTCACCATTGTTACTGACCATTCAGCACTGCAGTGGGTGATGAATTCCACCAGGACAACTAGCCGTCTAATCCGCTGGGCTCTTCGCTTACAAAAATTTGACTTTGTGGTAGAGTACCGAAAAGGCAAACTTAACGTTGCACCAGATGCTTTGTCTCGGATGCATGTCAAGCCAGAATGCTGCTTGTTCTCTACCTGCAAAGATGATCTTTCTAGTTTCTCTCGATGTCCTCTGGGAAGAATAGCACCAGGACCCTGAGATCACAAAAATTTTTCAGTCAATGACAGAAACTGACTATGCTTTGAAGGATAAATATGAAGTGGTAGAGGACAAATTATATCACATCACTCACCTGTCTGAAAGCCAAACCCATTACCGAGTATACGTTCCCCATAGCTTGGTTCCTCTTGCTCTTCAGTACTATCACTCGCATCCGTTAAGTGGTCACATGGGAATCTACAAAACATACAAGAGGTTACACAATGTTGCTTACTGGCCTGGAATGTGGACAGACGTAAAACAGTATGTCAAGAAATGTGTAAAATGTCAGACCCTAAAAATTGAGAACAGAAAACCTGCGGGAAAAATTCAGCAAGTTACCACCACACAACCAAATCACATGACTGGTGTTGACATTATGGGACCCTTACCTCATAGTACTCACCAGCACGAATATCTTCTTGTCTTTGTAGATTACTACTCACGGTGGGTTGAGATGTTTCCTATGCGGAATGCTACAGCACAAACCATTGCGGATCTCCTCCGAAAAGAAGTTCTAACCCGATGGGGGGTTCCTGATTTCCTCTTGTCAGATCGTGGATCTCAGTTTGTGTCAGCTGTCTTCAAAGAAATGTGTGCAAAATGGAGTGTGACTCAAAGGATGACTACTGCTTATCACCCTCAAACAAACATGACAGAACGTGTGAATCGTACCCTCAAGCAAATGATCTCTGCATATGTTGATGATAACCATAAAAAATGGGACCAATACTTACCAGAACTGAGGTTTGCAATTAACTCAGCTGTCCAAGAATCTATTGGAATGTCACGCGCCGAACTCCACCTAGGTAGGAAATTGTATGGACCAATGGATAAGCTGCTGCTGCAAGGCTCCAACCTTTGTCCCACCGAACCTTCATACGATCTGGTGAAACACCTGAATCAACTAAAATCAAGAGCGAAGGAGTGCTGTAAGAAAGCTCAGTTACGACAACTCAGGAGTTACAACAAAAATAGGAAAAGGACCGTGTATGGGTGAGGAATTTCCCACAGTCTAGTGCAGTTCACAGTTTCAGTGCCAAACTAGTTCCAAAATGGAAGGGACCCTACCATGTGATTATGCAGTTGGGCCCCTTGAATTATCGTGTATCGCTGGAAGCTACAGGAGAGGATGTCAGGACCGTTCATGTGTGCAACCTAAAACCATGTTTTCCTACTGCTGAGGAGTTGGACACTCAGGGAAAACAGAGACTCCTTGAAATCTTCCAAGAGTCCACAGACGAAGAGGAAGAGTTCCAAGGATTTTAGAACCTCCATTTAAACAACCATGGGTTTGTTTTCTCCAGGGGGGGAGAAAGTGTAGCAGAGCAGCGGGTAATCCTGTTTTCGTTTAACGAACGTCGTAATGGAGGCATGTTAATAAGGAGCGCAGCCAGGGGCGCCGCCAGGAATTTTAGGCCCCATGACAAAAAAATCTAATTGGGCCCCCTCTGCGCAGCTGTTGTCACCACATCTCTAGGACCTAACTGTCCCATCAAAAGCTTTACATAACTCTAATCAAAGGCTTGCAACTGTCTTGCTTCTTGTAGTTCAATACTAGTACCAGGGCTGGACTGAGGCTGATTTTCATGCCGTTAAGTAAATTTAATGCTATTAAATCCTGTCATCATTTACTCACTCTCATGTTGTTCCAAACCTGTATGACTTTCTCTCTTCTGTAAAACACAAAAGAAGATATTCTGAAGAATGTTGTCAACCAAACCATTTTGGTTAAGCTACCCTTGACTCCAATTATTTTATTTTTTGTTGTAAGGAACCCCCCATCGGCCCAAAAACGGAGTCCGACGGCGTTGGGCGAAGGTTAACGCGTGCATGCCTTTTCAGCGTCTCTGTGAAGCTCACTTAATTTCACTCGTTTAATCTGACTCCAATTTCAAATGATTCTTATTCTAAGGGTTGTGTCTCCAATTAGAAATTAATCATTTGTTATGTATTAATTTAGATATTTGATTATTCTGAGTATCTCTTATTTTCAATTATTCTTTCATTACGGACCCATATCACTTAGAAAAGTCACTTCGGCCGTTTTAGTTCTTTTCACGATCACAAACTCGCCAGTTCTGGTCTTAGTCAGAGGGTGCAGAGTTTACTAATGCATTTGAGTCGAACCGCCACATGCTTGTTCATACAAAAACACAGTTTTCTTAGTCACGATACTGCAACTTGCTAAGCCAGTTGATAAACAAAAATCAAAAGGTCCCATGATGTGCAACATGCTCCTTTCATTGAGCCTTTAGTTTTAATCCATCCTGACGCAGATTTGTGGAAATACGGACTCCAATAATCTACCGGTCATAATGATTTCAGAAGAATCCAGAGTAAATCAAATATAACATTTTATTTGTCAAGTAAAAATGGATCATGCCAATTACATTACAATTAGACAATTAGAAGCCAATTCAGAAATAATAAATGCATAACATCGATTACTCAAAGAAATGCATATATACACAGGGATGGTGTATATAACCCTTCTGTAACCAGGGTTCTGGTTACAGAAGGTCCCCCCTGACTGCTTTGCACTTTACCTTTTATACCAGACCAGAACAAAAGGGTTGTAAATATTTACTACACCAACACCTGTTTTGGGGGAGAGAGGAATGGGTTTTCACAAAAGGCACCACCCAAAAGAGGACAGAATTTTCCTAAGTTTTTAATCTTCTTCATAATACCATTGACTGCTGTGAAATTGAGACCAGTTTACCAATCGCACTGAGACAAATTAAATGATACCACACATGAAAAGGGAAAAACAATAGATACACAAGTTACATTATACATAGAATATAAATTTTCAGTGACTTGAGTCAGGGGGAAGGAGAGTTTGTGTGTGTGTGTGTGTGTGTGTGTGGGGGGGGGGGTGGTCCTATGCTATTCTTTTAAGATCTTCTCTCCAGATACACTTTATTGCTTTATTGCAGGATGCTTGATCTCAGTTTTCGTTTAGCAGGAAAATTAAGCCTTACATGTTATACAGAAAGAAAGTAATTCATGTTTGTAATGACATTAGGGTGAGTAAATTAAGACATTTTGGGTTGAACTACTCCTTTAAAACAATAACATTTTTAAAGAGTTAACACCTAATTTATGTAAGACACTGATATCTATCTTTCATGATGCTCTCATTGAAATAACATTTTACTTAGGACTATTAAAAATGTCATAAAACATATTTAAAGAAATAAAAAGCTTTGTCCTTATCCCATGGGATACAGGCTTTAGAACTGTTTTGTTATTATCCTTTAATTGCCCTTTTAACTGTAAGATCATGGTAGACAGAGCACAGGTAAAACCATGCTTCTTATTACCTTGGGTATATGGTTTCTAAAATAAATAATAAACTGTAGATTGTGTAATAAAATATTGTAAGCACAGAAAATACGAAAACAGTCTTTATGAAAGAAAGTGATTTATATTCCGCAATATTAAACATAAGTAGGCCTAATAATAGCAACATTTTTAATAAATACATTTCTGCCAAAACACCATATTTCTTCACTGGTAGTAGCTGCAAGGTAAATTACTATAAAGGTGGTGGTTTTGGATTGACAAGCTTGTAGTTGTGTGTATTGGCGTTTTCCAATTTACCTCGTCATGTCTTTACATGGTCGCAGCTGTTTTCAGCTAGATTCACCACCGAACCTGTAATGTTCCCATATCACACAACTGTTTTAAACACAATTCTGAGACAAATCTGAAAGGATCAAGGGTGCAAGGGTACATGACGGGTGGTTCCGGCCTGTTGTTTTGGACATGCTCTAGTGAGTTTGAGAGAAGAAATGATCGATTGTACAAGTATCATGCAATTCCGCTCCAGTTTATGTGTGTTGGCACAGCTGATATGGATGGATTCCTGTCGATTAGACGCCTCATTGTTCTCTTCGCACTCATCATTTGAACCTGAAATCTGCTCAAACCTGGTCAGTGACTTCCCGCTTACTCTCTCTACACACACACACACACACACACGTTCAATCAAATGCGCGCACATTAATTCATGCATCCCTTTTTATATTTAAAGCGTTTGTTTCTTTGTTTTTCCCTCTTTTTGCATCAGTTTATTTTGAAGATATATTTGTTTTGGTAAATGCTCATTACGTTTTGTTTAATGATGTAATTTTCTTTTTTTTACATGTGGGAAAAATGCAGTTTTGGGCATGCGGATGTGGAAAGAAACGTTCTTATCTGGTGACATGTTTTGGAACCTTCATTGTACTGTCATATCGTATGATTTGTGAGTGACTGAAAGAAGAGAAACTCTACTTGCTTGATAGTCACCAACTATTCAAAACTGAGTTAACGTTGTATTTAAGCTATTTCTCTTTACCAGACTCAGATGAACATTGTTGCTCCTTTCTATGCAAATTTGTCACCATGTCGGTGTTTATTATTATTATTATTATTTATTTATTTATTTATTTTTCTTTTCTTTTCTTTCTCTCTTCTTTATATAATTAAATGAAATTAACTTGAGAATTGGAGTTTGTTTATTGTAACTGGTGGCTTTAGAGCTTTCTGGGGAAATATTTAAATTTGACAGTCTTTGCTGTCTGGCGCCCGAACAAAAAAAAAATATTTGAGGTTTAAAGTGTACAGCTGGGTGTCGCCACCGTTACAAGTTTCACAAATCTGAACTCTTATAAAGCACTTCAATTGCATTTAGTTATTAGTGATAAATTCCATTACCATCAGCAGTCCACCTACTGTGAGTCTTACTGACTAAAGCAAACTGGCTTTATCTTCCAGTCATAAATACTGGTATAGCGAAGTATAACCAAAATAAGTATAATATAAGTATTACCAGCAGACAGAGAGCCGATAGATGTGATACATATCAATGAACAGTACAAAATAACATAAAAATGCAACTTACCAACATTTATTCTGTTCTTAAAACAAAACAAATAAATAAACAAACACAGCAATAAACAAAGAAATGAAAAACAATAAACATAAGAATAAATAAAAATTGCCATTACTCTATTAAAAGTAAGTGACATTTTGTTTCAGTAGAGAGTTTAATATAATGTTTTACAAAAATTTGAAAAAGTTGCACAACACTCTCTCCAGTAACTGTGATGACTTGAAACAACTTATTCAACCGGTTGATGAACAATAAGAATTTTTAGTTTGACTTCCTCTCAGTGCTAACAGCTGATCTAATCACAGTGTGACGTAATCACACAATTTTACTGTCTTTTTCTTTAGCATGAACTGAACTGAATCAACACTGAACTGACTTGTGCTGAATAATGACACTATTGTCTTTTTAGAGCTGATTTACAGCAGAATTTGAATTTGTCTTATATTGGATGAAGTTTGCATCATTGATTCAGTTATTTTTCTGTTTATGACTGTGATCAATATTATATGAAGTGCTATATAAATAATGATGACTTCACTTAACTTGTCAACAATAAAACAAGAGATCACTGGAAGAGAACAATAAAAACAATACAAATAATATGCATTATGAATGTTCATTATGAATCCATTATTATCATTTTAAATAACTCGTTGTTTGAAAGTTTATCCAAACAAGAAGTTTCTCTAGCTGTTAAACTGAATTAAGTGGGGAAATAGGTATTAGTCAAATTATCTCTAGTTCAGCCTTTGGTCCATGTCTGTCAGATTTGAAGTCATCTACATGATAGTTTAAATAGATTTATTCATTTAAAATTGAGCATAGGAAGAAAATAACTGTACCATATCCCCAAATGACCATTCATGCTGAAGGGAAGAAGGAAAAAATGCATAAAAGGGTTAAGATGACAAGAAGAAATAAAACATGCTTCTATATTAAATTACCTTCAGCTTCCACCAGTAACCGTCCATCTTTTTTTGGTCCTTTCTGAATGTGCAGGTCATCACCCATCCGCTCTACAGCAGCACCACATTCACCAATGACATTGCGTTGTTGAAACTTGCGTCTCCAGTTGTCTTCACTCCCCGTATCTCTCCTGTATGTCTGGCTCCATCAACCATCAACATCCTGCCTGGAACCCGCTGCTTCACCACTGGATGGGGCAGAACTGCCATCACATGTAAGCTGCCTGTTAGACATGGACAAATTGTAAAAATTACTCTTGTATATTATTATTTTTTTTCCCTTCACATGAATTTGAACAGCCTTTCTGATGTTTCCTTCTCTTTTGTCAGCGAGTCTTCCAATCCTGCAGCAGACAGGTCTACCCATCATGAGTCCTGCTGTGTGCAGGCAGATCTGGGGTCAGAGCAGAATCACTGATGCCATGATCTGTGCTGGAGCCTCTGGATCCTCATCTTGCCAGGTATATGAAGACGGACCAAGACAAAAACATTCCCATATCAATGTTGCTGCTGTTTCAATCTCAAATGTGTGTTTGTGTCTGTGTGTTTCCCACAGGGTGATTCTGGTGGTCCTCTGGTGTGTGAGAGTAACGGAGTCTGGAGTCTGGTGGGGTCTGTGTCCTGGGGCACCAGCATTTGTAGCACTGCTTACCCAGTAGTATACGCCCGCATCTCCCAACTGCGCTCCTGGATCGACAAGACTATCGCTTCCAACTAGAGCGCCGGTCTGAGCATTTACCCTTCAAAGGAGGCAAAAGCAGATTTTAATCATTAATCTGTATTACAGTTGGTCTTTGATGGTATTTTGTTTATGACTTTTTGTCTTGTGTCAGTCTGGGCTCCAGTGACCTGTCTGTTATGTGACTGTTTTTTTTTTTAGCTTCATGTTACATGTTACGGTTTTATACAAATATTGACAAATTTGCAATAAAATGAAATTAATACAATAAATTGAAATGAGGAGTGTAATCATTTGTCTGAATTTAAAACATAAATTTCCATAATCCACATACAGTACTGCAAACAAAATTAAATGTTTTCATTTAATGTAAGTAGTTTTAAAATATATATTTAATTTGCAATTAAAAAAAAAACAAAACAAAAAAAAAACAACAAGGAACAAATGACAGACAACAATGTTGCAATATTTGGTTATCAGATGTTCTCACCTGTACAGACAAATTATTTGCCAAAGGTAATGAAATGCAGATGATGTTCTCTCACCACCAAACATACTTGATAAAGCCACAAAAATTCCTTCTGATCACATGATGTTGATGTTGAAAATTTACTTTGGTATTTACTTTTGTATACATGTCCAGATGACACAGATCAATCAGTTTAATTTCTCTATCCATGGTGCTGAAACCTGTGTGATGTCTTGTATCATTCAGAAGCCAAAGAGATCCAGATATAAACTGGAGAGAAACCTGTTGAAAAGGTTCCATTAGAATGTGACAAACATGTTCCATATTCTTATTCAGACAGTCACTAAAATTTAAATCACAGCACAAGTCATGCTGTCTTATGTAATGCTAAATAATTCTGATTGCTAACAGATTTAGCTGAACTTTTATGAGCTCAACTTTTATGACTGTCTGTTATTCTACTGTTAGTGGATGACTTAGTAATACTCTGTTTTTCAGATTTATAAAATTAGCTTATGGCATAGTGTATCGTCATTTATAAATGACAAAGAGAAAATTGCATTTAAAATACAATAATAATATTTAAAAAAAAAAAAAAAAAAAAAAAAAACACTTTAGTTTTATTGTGACATCCCCTTCAGCCAATAAAATTAAAATATATGTGTCGTGTGCTTCACATTTTTGACAACAAGGATGTGAAGGAGACATGAGCACGTGTTACTGTAGGTCACATGCTGCCAAGGCTTCATTGTGAGAACATTTTAGACTAGGAAATACATATAAATTCAATTCTTCATCCAAATGTGTTTTCTAAAGTTTTTGATCATTTGTAATGCACATTTTGTAAATTCATTAACTCAAATTCCAAAAATTCTGTGTTATGCATAAATGACAAAGTCATTTGAGGGGATAGATTTGTTTCTATATAGCTGCTCTATTGTTCATTACTGGCCGTCAGTATAATAGTCTTTTCGCTTGTGTTTTAGGTTGATGTTAGTAAGTTTTATAGAAGACAGAGAGGAAACGCTGTACCTTTTCCAGAAAGTATTGATGATAGTGATGGCAGTGCATCAGAAAATAAGGTTGTAATAAGAAAGGAAGAAGTTGAAGATGGAGGAGGATAGAAGCAGTGAGGGTGATGGCAGAGATGAAGAATATAAGCCATAGATTGTTGTGAAAGTCAAGATATTTGGTACATTTTCCTATGCCAGTTTGGAAGATGTGATCCAGAGGTCAGGAAAGATGTCACTGCCTACTGGCCTCACTGCACTGACAAACAAATGCTCCTAAAATGATGACTAAACAGGTCAAAATCGAGCTTCATGTGGAAAGTGTGGGCTACACTGAAAAAGAAGAGTCTTGTTGATTTTCACTTGTGCTATAATCATTGATTTGGACAAGAAAGAAAAAAAAAATGTTAAAGATTGTTTTAGGTTTTTTTGAATCACTAAGATAAGGTTTCACTATTTTCCAGCCAGTGAAGTTGCATCTGAATTTGTGTCAAGTTTTTGACATTTTCACATGCAAGTTCCAAATGAAATATGGTAGCACAAGATGAAATGGAATCTTATTAAAGCTTTTTAATGTTTTTTTGTTTGTTTGTTTGTTTGTTTTGTTTTGTTTTTGTTTGTTTGTTTGTAATATCCAACCTCAGTAGAAGAAAATGTGTTTTGCAATACAACATGAAAATAATAAGTACTTATTTCTGATGTAAGTACATAGTAGTTAAAGACACGTAATATAAAGTGTGATCAAATTTTAATAAAATACAAAGAGGCATAAGGAATACAAAATCAGCCATAAAATGAGCAAGATATCATGCACAACTAGACTGTACAGTAATTATACAGATTATTAATGTTTATTATAAACTTTTACATAAGGATCAAGTTTACAAATCTTAGCAACAAATCAAAACAAGAATTAGAACGTGTTTGGAACAAGATGAGCCAGATTATCTTGCTGTTTTTTTTGTTTTTTGTTTTTTTTGTTTCCCCCCACAGTTCTGGTAATTGTATTAATGTTTTAAAAGCAGTTTTCCTTTTTCTAAGCAGACATATTTTCTGTCAATTTTTCAGAAGTGTGATTGAATGAAACAACGAAGGAGGCTTTTTCACATTTCTCAGGGGTTATGTAAAACATCTCACATATTCTATATGTTTAGGCTTCATTTGGAATTTGATTTAGCTGAAATAATGAGTTTCACAAATCTGAACTCTTATAAAGCACTTCAGTTGCATTTAGTTATTAGTGATAAATTCCATTACCATCAGAGTCTTACTGACTAAAGCAAACTGGCTTTATCTTCCAGTCATAAATACTGTATAGCGAAGTATAACCAAAATAAGTATAATATAAGTATTGCCAGTGGACAGAGAGCCAATAGATGTGATACATATCAATGATCAGTACAAAATGACCTATTTCATGAGTTCATGTGCCCATATAATCTTAGCGTAAGTAGTAAAGAGATTTGGCTTGCTGTCTGCTATAGAGGGGCTTGGAAAGGATGTTCTACTCGAGCTCCGATTGCCCCCTATAATAGGCAAAAAATAGTACAAAAGGAGGAGAAGGGGAGGAGGAGGGATGCCGAAAGAACTAACAACAGGAAGAGGTAAGATGCTGGTTTTATACCTTGGTATCAATTGGAAGATTAGATGGACGTACTCCTCCCGAAATTACGTTTATTAACTTCACAAATGCAACTTGCCAACAATTATTCTGTTTTTAAAACAAGACAAATAAATAAACAAACAAACAAACATACCAATAAAGAAAGAAATGAAAAAACAAAAAAAAACAAAAAAACATGGATAAATAAAAATTGCCATTACTGTATTAAACGTATGTGACAATTATTATTATTATTATTATTATTATTATCAGCAGAGAGTTTAATATAATATTTTCCAAGTAAATGTAAGGGAAGTTGCAGAGAAACACACAGTTGCACAACTCTCTCCGGTAACTGTGATGACTTGAAACTTATTCAACCGGTTGATGAACAATAAGAATTTTTAGTTTGACTTCCTCTCAGTTCTAACAGCTGATCTAATCACAGTGTGACGTAATCACACAATTTTACTTTCTTTCTCTTCAGCATCACTGCCTTAAATGTCTTGCCAGGTTGATTAAGGAATTTGTAACCGGTCAAAAACTTCATATTAATTTACTGTGAGTAAATACTATTTTTATTATTCACTTCACTTACGGAGACACTTTACATTCAATAAAGAAAAGCTCACAACAAACATCCACAAAAACTCTTTCCCATCAAAAAAATTTCACAACAATGACAGAGGAAGTATGATGCTTTTCAAAGGAACAGTCGTCATAAACACCTTCAGGTGCAGATGCAGATTGTCTCCAGCGATAACAGATGTCAACATTCCTCAGCTCTCAGGTCATTTGAGCTGCTGGGATGGACCTCGATCACTTCCCAGATTTAGCAGCTGCTGTAAATGATATAAAAGCAAGAGAGAGCACCTACAGATACAACAGTGAGACATCACAAGCTCATCATGATCTTCACCATCACCTGCCTTGCCCTGGTGGCCTCTGCTCTGGGTAAGTGTCTTCTTTAGAAGTTTGCAAGAAAATTGATGGGTGAATATATATATATATATATATATATATATATATATATATATATATATATATATTTACAAATTACAAAACCTAAATAAAGAGCTTCATTCTTGTGTCATGAACTTCTGTTCTTCATCAACAGGTTGTGGAGTGCCGGCGATTAAGCCACAGACGATTGGCAGCAGGATTGTGAACGGACAGAATGCCATCTCTGGTTCTTGGCCCTGGCAGGTCTCTCTCCAGGTAACTGTGTATTGGCCAGCTTTTATCATGCATTTGCTTGATTTGTTCAAAGAGTATATGTCATGTTTTCAATGCTTTTACCTCTGAAACAGCTACCCAACGGATTCCACTTCTGCGGTGGATCCCTGATCAACCAGAACTGGGTTCTCACTGCTGCTCACTGCGCTGTCACGTAAGAGTCTTCAATCTGACAAACGTTACATAAAATAGCGTTTAATAGATGCTGTTGCTCTTGTCTTTTTACAGTTAGTTTTGTCTTTATCTCTCTCTTTTTAGCGTCGGCTATCATCGTGTCATTCTTGGAGAACATGATCGTGGCTCCAATGTTGAACCCATCCAGGTCAAACTTGTTTCCAAGGTAAAAATGTTGAATGATTTCAGAAATTAATATCAAAATGGGAGATCAACTCATATATTTAAGTGTTCAATAACTGAACACTTTTTAATTGTTGCTTAATTTCTGCTTTTTCACACAACTGAATTGAACTGAATCAACACTGAACTGACTTGAGCTGAATAAAGACACTATTGTCTTTTTAGAGCTGATTTACAGCAGAATTTGAATTTGTCTTATATTGGATGAAGTTTGCATCATTGATTCAATTATTTTTCTGTTTATGACTGTGATCAATATTACATGAAGTGCTATATAAATAATGGTGACTTCACTTAACTTGACAATAATAAAACAAGAGATCACTGGAAGAGAACAATAAAAACAATACAAATAATATGCATTATGAATGTTCATTATGAATCCATTATTATCATTTTAAATAACTCGTTGTTTGAAAGTTTTTCCAAACAAGAAGTTTCTCTAGCTGTTAAATTGAATTAAGTGGGGAAATAGGTATTAGTCAAATTATCTCTAGTTCAGCTTTTGGTCCAGCTTTGAAGTCATCTACATGATAGTTTAAATAGATTTATGCATTTAAAATTGAGCATAGGAAAGAAAATAACTGTACCATATTCCCAAATGACCATTCATGCTGAAGGGAAGAAGGAAAACATGCATAAAAGAGTTAAGATGACAAGAAGAATAAAATATGCTTCTATATTAAATTACCTTCAGCTTCCACCAGTAACCATCCATCTTTTTTGGTCCTTTCTGAATGTGCAGGTCATCACCCATCCGCTCTACAGCAGCACCACATTCACCAATGACATTGCGTTGTTGAAACTTGCGTCTCCAGTTGTCTTCACTCCCCGTATCTCTCCTGTATGTCTGGCTCCATCAACCATCAACATCCTGCCTGGAACCCGCTGCTTCACCACAGGATGGGGCAGAACTGCCATCACATGTAAGCTGCCTGTTAGACATGGACAAATTGTAAAAAATACTCTTGTATATAATTATTTTTTTTTCCCTTCACATGAATTTGAACAGCCTTTCTGATGTTTCTTTCTCTTTTTTCAGCGAGTCCTATGATCCTGCAGCAGACAGGTCTGCCCATCATGAGTCCTGCTGTGTGCAGGCAGATCTGGGGTCAGAGCAGAATCACTGATGCCATGATCTGTGCTGGAGCCTCTGGATCCTCATCTTGCCAGGTATATGAAGACGGATCAAGACAAAAACATTCCCATATCAATGTTGCTGCTGTTTCAATCTCAAATGTGTGTTTGTGTCTGTGTGTTTCCCACAGGGTGATTCTGGTGGTCCTCTGGTGTGTGAGAGTAACGGAGTCTGGAGTCTGGTGGGGTCTGTGTCCTGGGGCACCAGCATTTGTAGCACTGCTTACCCAGTAGTATACGCCCGCATCTCCCAACTGCGCTCCTGGATCGACAAGACTATCACTTCCAACTAGAGCGCCGGTCTGAGCATTTACCCTTCAAAGGAGGCAAAAGCAGATTTTAATCATTAATCTGTATTACAGTTGGTCTTTGATGATATTTTGTTTATGACATTTTGTCTTGTGTCAGTCTGGGTTCCAGTGACCTGTCTGTTATGTTACTGTCTTTTTTTTTTAGCTTCATGTTACATGTTACGGTTTTATACAAATATTGACAAATTTTCAATAAAATGAAATGAATACAATAAATTGAAATGAGGAGTGTAATCATTTGTCTGAACTTAAATTACCATAATCCACATACAGTACTACAAACAAAATGAAATGTTTTGCTTTAATGTAAGTAGTTTTAAAATTTATATTTAATTTGCAATTTAAAAAAAAAAAGTTCCACTTTCACAGGAACAAATGACAGACAACAATGTTGCAATATTTGGTTATCAGATGTTCTCACCTGTACAGACAAATTATTTGCCAAAGGTAATGAAATGCAGATGATGTTCTCTCAACACCAAACATACTTGATAAAGCCACAAAAATTCCTTCTGATCACATGATGTTGATGTTGAAAATTGACTTTGGTATTTACTTTTGTATACATGTCCAGATGACACAGATCAATCTGTTTAATTTCTCTATCCATGGTGCTGAAACCTGTGTGATGTCTTGTATCATTCAGAAGCCAAAGAGATCCAGATACAAACTGGAGTGAAACCTGTTGAAAAGGTTCCATTAGAATGTGACAAACATGTTCCATATTCTTATTCAGACAGTCACTAAAATTTAAATCACAGCACAAGTCATGCTGTCTTATGTAATGCTAAATAATTCTGATTGCTAACAGATTTAGCTGAACTTTTATGAGCTCAACTTTTATGACTGTCTGTTATTCTACTGTAAGTGGATGACTTAGTAATACTCTGTTTTTCAGATTTATAAAATTAGCTTATGGCATAGTGTATCGTCATTTATAAATGACAAAGAGAAAATTGCATTTAAAATACAATAATAATATTTAAAAAAAAAAAAAAAAAACACTTTAGTGTTATTGTGACATCCCCTTCAGCCAATAAAATTAAAATCTATGTGTCGTGTGCTTCACATTTTTGACAACAAGGATGTGAAGGAGACATGAGCATGTGTTACTGTAGGTCACATGCTGCCAAGGCTTCATTGTGAGATCATTTTAGACTAGGAAATACATATAAATTCTGTAAATTCTGTGTGTTATGCATAAATGACAAAGTCCTTTGAGGGGATAGATTTTTCTAGCTGCTCTATTGTTCATTACTGGCCGTCAGTATAATAGTCTTTTTGCTTGTGTTTTAGGTTGATGTTAGTAAGTTTTACAGAAGACAGAGAGGAAAAACTGTATATTTTCCAGAAAGTATTGATAATAGTGATGGCAGTGCATCAGAAAATAAGGTTGCAGTAAGAAAGGAAGAAGTTGAAGATGGAGGAGGATAGAAGCAGTGAGGGTGATGGCAGAGATGAAGAATATAAACCATAGATTGTTGTGAAAGTCAAGATATTTGGTACATTTTCCTATGCCAGTTTGGAAGATGTGATCCATACTACAACCAGAGGTCAGGAAAGATGTCACTGCCTACTGGCCTCACTGCACTGACAAACAAATGCTCCTAAAATGATGACTAAACAGGTCAAAATCGAGCTTCATGTGGAAAGTGTGGGCTACACTGAAAAAGAAGAGTCTTGTTGATTTTCACTTGTGCTACAATCATTGATTTGTACAGGAAAGAAAAAAATGTTAAAGATTGTTTTAGGTTTTTTTGAATCAATAAGATAAGGTTTCACTATTTTCCAGATAGTGAAGTTGCATCTGAATTTGTGTCAATTTTTTTGACATTTTCACATGCAAGTTCCAAATGAAATATGGTAGCACAAGATTAAATGGAACATTATTAAAGCTTTTTAATGTTTTTTGAAACACTTAGACCTTTTCACTACTTATCAGATAAATGCATTTGAATGAGTGTGAAGTTTCAGAAAATTTGCCAAAAATAACTTACCCTAATAGGACAATGTCAGTTATAAATGATGAAATCCTCAAAAAAGATCAAATGTCCGATGCAGGAAATTAATTTTGGAAAACGATTTTAGCCTTAAATATATGTAAATTATAAGGTAATTGATTTTTTTCTAACTGTGATTTCAAAATTAGTCCCATAGAGGGTAAGATTCAAAAAGATTTTTAGGGGAGACAAAAGGATTTTGCAATTTTACAGATACGTGACCATTGTCAACAGTATAAAATGACTTTGATGGGGGGGGGGGGGGGGAATTACATTCTGATTAGCTTTGTTTAAAGTCAAACTGTTAATTTTGATGTACAGAATGAGCAGAAGCTGGAACATTATGACAGTAAATAAAGATATGTAAAGTTTGGCGTCTCCACTGGTGACAGAAACTCAATTATTTCCAGCAAGCTGCAGTGTTTTTAATTAAGTTCCTTCCTTGAGAATCTTCCTCATACAAAACCATATCATCCTTCTTTTCAAAGCTAAACATTTAAAGACGTGTAACATGTGAGGACATCATTGTTGTCTTGCATTGTTTTCACAGAACATCAATGAATAATAGATGGAACTGATTAAAACTGAAACTAAAACCACTTTTAGCTGCACATGTATTTTAAGATTAATGATCTGTGAGGAGCTCGAAATAATTAGGCTATTATATTTTGTGCCATGTGAAATAAAACAGTAGTTTTGTGTAGACTTGCAAACTGTTCTTCACTGTCATTGATGTCAACAGTTACAATTATACACAGACAGACTCAAACACACTGATCGCTGACTCCATCAGGTTTAAAATAATGTAACTTGAGAGCACTTTATATTAGGTGTCTTTAACTACCATACTAATATTTAAATTAATCATTTGATAGAATGCACTTATTGTATACATGTTTTTATTTTATAAAAAAAAATCCTGCATATAAGCATATCAATAAATACATTATTGACCCTTCCCCTACCTCTTAACTCACCCAGGTTTAACTACCAATACCACCAAACCAGATCCTAACCTTACCGGTATCCAACCTCAGTAGAAGAAAATGTGTTTTTCAATAAAACAACAACATAAGAACATTTTACTTATTTTCGATGCAAGTACATAGACCAATTTTATAAAATAAAGAGGCATAAGGAATACAAATATCAACCATAAAATGAGCAAGATATCATGCACAACTAAAATGTACAGTAATTATACTGTTACAGGACAGAGGATATTGGAGACAACAGGAAACTGGTAGGTGGTGTTTATTGGACAACAGCAGAAACAAACAGTGAAGCAGGTGAGCGAGATTGCAGATGAAGTCTTGTGCTGGTGATACTGGGTTGATGGATACAGTCCTTAGAGTTGCAGAAATGATAAATGGGAGACACATACTCACAAAACCTACAGGAACACAGGGAACAAAGGAGACAAAGGAGACGTTGGAGATAACATTAGGGTCCTTTTGCAGAACGAGAACAGACAGTGAACTGAAGTGAGTGAGAGTGGACTGAGCTGAGCTGTGGTGATGAGGAGATGACTTGCAGGTGTGGGTGATGGCTGAGTGGTGGAGTGAGTGCAGGTGTGAACCAGGGAGGATCATGGGAAATGGAGTCCGGGAATGACTGGAACTGTGACATATACAGATTATTAATGTTTATTATAAACTTTTACATAATGATCAATTAAAAAAAAAAATACCCTGCCACTTCTGGCAACTCATGAACTTTAAGAAAGGAAGTTTACAAATCTTATCAACAAATCAAGAGCAGAATCAGAACATGTTTGGAACAAGATGAGCCAGATTATCGTGCTTTTTTTCACAGTTCACAGACTTATATAACTTGTAACTTCTCTTGTATATTATACTATCTCTGTCTGCTCCATCTGGTTGATCATGTGTTGTATACTGACTATATACTTGTATACATTTGTGTTCATGTTATCTATCAACTTTATGTAAAGCGTCCTTGGATCATTGAAAGGCAGAATATAAATAAAATGTTTTATTATTATTATCATGGTAATTGTCTAAATGTCTAAATGTTCTAAAAGCAGTTTTCCTTTTTCTAAGCAGACATATTTTCTATCACTTTCTCAGAAGTGTGATTGAATGAAACAATGAAGGAGGCTTTTTCACATGTTTCTCAGTGATTATGTAAAATATCTCACAAATTCTACATGTTTAATCTTTATTTGGATTTTGATTTAGCTGAAATCATAATGAGTTTGTAGCAGAGCAGCGGGTAATCCTGTTTTCGTTTTCCTGTAATGGAGGCATGTTAATAAGGAGCGCAGCATATAAAAAGAGGAAAATAGTGCACCTAGGAGGCGTTGTTCCTGGTATCCTGCACGGAAGGTAACGCGATGACGTGTGAGGCAATGAGTGACGTACGTGACGGGTGGTTCCGGCCTGTTGTTTTGGACATGCTCTAGTGAGTTTGAGAGAAGAAATGATCGATTGTACAAGTATCATGCAATTCCGCTTCAGTTTATGTGTGTTGGCACAGCTGATATGGATGGATTCCTGTCGATTAGACGCCTCATTGTTCTCTTCGCACTCATCATTTGAACCTGAAATCTGCTCAAACCTGGTCAGTGACTTCCCGCTTGCTCTCTAGACAAACACACACACACACACACACACACACACACACACACACGTTCAATCAAATGCGCGCACATTAATTCATGCATCCCTTTTTATATTTAAAGCGTTTGTTTCTTTGTTTTTCCCTCTTTTTGCATCAGTTTATTTTGAAGATATATTTGTTTTGGTAAATGCTCATTACGTTTTGTTTAATGACGTAATTTTCTTTTCTTTACATGTGGGAAAATACAGTTTTGGGCATGCGGATGTGGAAAGAAATGTTCTTATCTGGTGACATGTTTTGGAACTTTCATTGTACTGTCATATCGTATGATTTGTGAGTGACTGAAAGAAGAGAAACTCTACGTGCTTGATAGTCACAACTATTCAAAACTGAGTTAACATTGTATTTAAGCTGTTTCTCTTTACCGGACTCAGATGAACATTGTTGCTCCTTTCTATGCAAATTTGTCACCATGTCGGTGTTTATTATTATTATTATTATTATTATTTATTTGTTTTTTTTTTCTTTTCTTTTTTTTTCTTTCTCTCTTCTTTATATAATTAAATGAAATTAACTTGAGAATTGGAGTTTGTTTATTGTAACTGGTGGCTTTAGAGCTATCTGGGGAAATATTTAAATTTGACAGTCTTTGCTGTCTGGCGCCCGAACAAAAAAATATATTTGAGGTTTAAAGTGTACAGCTGGGTGTCGCCACCGTTACAGAAGTGGCGCCCGAACAGGGACCTAAAACCTTAAATTCAAAGAGACTTTATGTAACAATGTTCGTAAGTAAGGAGGGAAGAGGACAGGGTCGGCAGGTGACTACTGGCTGTTTATTGACACCAAAATAATAAAGTCACAAAAACAGTGCAAACAGGCACCAAAAACAATCAACTTAATCGTCAGACTTCACTCCAGCAGCAGACAGACATCCAGGAGTGGGGAAACAGCCAGTAGTCCTTCTCTCTCTCGCCGGCTCCTGTTTCTCCTGGCGTTAAATACTCTCTCCACGCCAATTACTGAAACAAGAGACAGGTGTTTAATATTTGCGTCTAATCCACTCAGACACCGCGCGTCTCCTCCCTCTCTCTCCCGCTGCAGACTCCGCTGAACCACGCCCCCCCTGCCACACTTTACTTGATCGAACTCGGAGGATTCAAACATTTGTTTTTGTTTTTTTTCCCTTTGCCTTTACTTGCATTTCTATTTTGAATTGTATTTCATGTTATTTTCTTGCTGAAGTGTTTGTGAAAAAAAAAAAAAAAAAAAAAAAAAAAAAACTTTGCTGGTGATAAAATAAGCATTTACTGGGTCAATCTTTGTGCTGAACGTAACTGTTGTTGTATACCTTCTGCCATCCTTTAAAAAAATATTGTAATTTGTTTTGCTTTGTTGTTTTGGTGCCCCTGTTGCAAAGGAATTGGCCCATACATATTAGACATCATTCACTGATTTTATTTTTCTTTTTGCATTACATTACTGATTTACTGATTTTACACACACTACAAAATGGCCACTACCCCACTTTCTCCATCAGCTTCTGTGGTCATTGATCCGCCAGACATAGCAACTCCGGTCTGGCCGCCTCCACAACCCAGACTTCCAACTCATGTTCCCAACTTCCAATCTACACCCACACAGTTCAGCAGTCCCCAACCAAGGTCTCAGGTGCACTTTGCCACCATGTCTCCAGGTGTCACTGCTCCGCTCCACCCGGATCCAATGCAACTTTGCACATCTTCTGAAGCCACATCGCCTTCCTTAGTGTCACAGCGTGGACTGCCTGGATATCTTCCCACACCTGGAAGAGAAATTTATCAGCTCACTTCTCATGTACAAGGGAACTGGGATTATTTGTTTAGTTGTTTGAAACGGCAGGATAAAGCTGTGAAAGAACTTACCCAAGAAGTTACAAAAACCACGTCCTTGCATGATGCTCAGTTAGTAACCCTGTCTGCAAAAATGGAGTCTAACCATCAGTATTTGCTGAACAGGATAACTTCACACAAACGTGATGAAGAAGAAAGCACAGATCAACTGATTAAAGCCACGAAGACAATGGTCACGGGAGAGCTCCAGAAAAGTGAAAGTACTTTAATTTCAGAAGTTCGTTTTATGATTGAACAAGCTCAACTTGAGTTGCAGAAGGACATTCGAGCGGCACAGGACAGCTCTCAAAAGGACTGTCAACAGTTGTCCAAAGGGATTAAAGACTGTAGCACTCAACTGAATGCTTTGAGCAACCACTTCAAAGACCTGCAACTGGAAATGGGTAATTATTTCAAATCATCCAAAAAAGAAGTGGCTGATCAGCTAACTGGTGAATCAGTACCTCCACCAACTGCTCCATCTTCATTTTCACCATCAGTGTCTCCATCTCTAGTGCACCAGTCACCTGCTGTTAAGAGTGACCATTTAAAGCTAACTTTTCCAACCTTTGAAAGCTCATCTGATGATTCTGATCCACTGTTATACTTAACACGCTGTCAGGATTTCTTGGCCTTGCACCCCTTAGATGACATTGATATTCTGGCCACCTTCCGTACTGTTCTTTATGGCACTGCTCATGATTGGTGGGAGGTTGCTCGAACTTCTATTACCTCCTGGAGTGAATTTAAAGCTGCTTTCCTTTCAGCTTTCCTTTCCGAAGACTATGAAGATGAGCTAGCAGAGCGAGTTCGAACCAAAACACAGGGAGAAAAGGAATAAATCAGAGATTTTGCTTTCACTTATAGAGCTTTATGTAAACGTTGGAAACCCACTCTGGCAGAGAGCGAGTTGGTGAAAATGATTCTCAAGAACATCAAACCTTACCTCGCAAGTCAACTCCGTAGTCGGGTAAGCACAGTGGATGAGTTGGTGAAATTGGGCCTTCAGCTGGAAAAAGATCATGCACAACAGTTGTATTATGAAGGACGTTTAACCTCCTCTACTCCACAGAGATCTACCTCTAATCGACCTGCTGAAAAACCTCCAGTCCAGTGTTGGAGATGTAAGGGACTACACCCTCCTGGAAACTGTCCGCTCTATTCCACCCTTCAGTCTATGCATCCTTCTGGTCAGCATCTACCCACTGGAAACAAGCGGTTTACTCAACCTCAAAAGTCAGGGGGACCACCTTCTAATAATGCCATGTCTATTACTTTTTCTTCACAGACACCCACCAAGTTTGAAATGTTCACTCCCACTGCTTCCAACCAGTGTGTCTTCCTGCCACAACAGTTAGTCGTACCCATTACTATTGAATTCTGGACAGGAAAGGCCATCATAGATACGGAGCAAGCTACACTCTTCTACACTCATTGGCAGATTATTTTGCTTGTTTTAAGGAAAAACGTGCTTAATTTTGATTTATTTTTCCTGAAAACAAGAAAATAATTTGTACTTGTCAAGAAAATGCTTCTTGATTTAAGAACTTTAAGATATTTTGACTAGAAACAAGACAAAAACTCTAAGTAAGAACAGCATTTTTTGCAGTGTAATCGCTAATTGCCCATCAGTTTACTCTGGGCAATGTATGGTAACAGTTTTTTGTTTTGTTTAGGAATCTGAAACTGCTGTCTTTGTTATGCATGGCTATAGTGATTGTGTTATCAGCATGCTCACGTTTTTTTTTTTTTTTTTTTCTCTACAGATGTGACAATGAAAATATCCAAGCACCTGTTCCACAGAGAGCTAAGGCAAACAACAGGCAATCCACTCTGTCATGGAAAACACAGACGGATGTTGATATGGTTCCACATACGCTGCGATTCCTGCCCGCCCGTGAAACTGGACCACAACTGAGCTCTGCTGAGTCACATTCTCCAATGAGTCTGTTCAAACTCTTTTTTTCGGAAAGAGTCCATCAGATGGATTCGGGATGGACCTCTTGTATTTGTGAAGTGGATGGACACACAAGAGGTATCTGTCTGTTCTACCATCCATTCTGCTCATTCAGGAGACTCTGTGCAGAGGAGGGTGAAATCACAAGGAACATGGAGGACAAAGACATTTCCATGTCCTGCACCTGTGACTGCATACAACAAACACATGGGGGGCGCTGACCTGTCTGATCAGCTGATTCAGTACTGCACAAAACCATGAAGTGGTACAGAAAGATCTTTCTGCACTTCTTGGATATTGCTGCTACCAACTCTTTCATTCTGCACAAAGAGCTACATGGTAACATGTCCCATAAAGAGTTCATGGAGCAACCTGTCACAGAGCTCTGTAGTGTGTCACAGAAAGCAGCACCAAAACGGACCAGCAGTGACCATGTACCAGTTCCCGGAGCTGAGCTGACCTCCGATGGCAGGAATGTTGCAACGGTTGGTCGCCAGAACTGTGTGCATTGCAAAGAAGTGCGTGGCAAAAAACAACTAACACCTTGGAAATGCCAGGCATGTGGTGTTCACTTATGTCTTCAGTTGAACAGGAACTGTTTTCAAGAGTGGAACAAAGATGAGTGACTGTGTTCAGATGTGTGCGCTCTGTTGACCACCGCACCACTGACCATTGAGCTGGCAAAGAACATAACTGTCCCTGTCCCCTCCATCCTGGACATTTTTCCTGCATGAGCAGCTCTTACAGCTCTTACAATGGGCCAAACCACCCATCCTAGACTGTAGATTGTCTTCCACTAAATGTTATTTTATGGTAAAAATATAGTTTGTGTGTTACATAGGTATAAGTAGAATTATATAGGTTATATATTTCTTTGTTTCATGCACTACACTACCAGTCAAAAGTTTGTACACATTTTTAATTTTTTGAAAGTCTCTTATGCTTATCATGCTCAATAAAGCTGAATTTTCAGCATCATTACTTCAGTCTCCAATGTCACATTATTTATTCAGGCTGCCTCACAGCATTCCACTTTGATGGGCCGTTAGCCACTGGGGGAGTGTCCTTTGTCTCCCCTGGTGTGAATCACATAAATATTCATGGCCATCACCACTCCCACGCATACAGCAGTGCTGACACAAAAACTGACTTAGAAAATTCAAATCATTATATTGTTGTTTGTGTTAAAGTGTTCAGAATAATCTTTACATAATTGCGTAGTAAAAATTCTAGCCTACAAGCTTGATAACTCAAAAGTCTTATGAACAACTATTCAGAATATGTTTTATGGCCTTATTGCAAGGAGATTTTTTTTCCCCCAAAACTTACTAACCACACATAATCTTTATTTTTTTTAAAATGCAAACATGTATATCTATATTGCTCACATATTATTGTAGCAGAGTTTGTGCTGAATACAGCAAAATTACATGTTGGGCAATAGTATGATATAAGTAGCTGAAATAAGCACAAATGTCAGAGCATGTCAAAACATCTCAAGGGCCCCAGAATCACTCAGACCTCTGGGGGTTAAGAGGGAAAATATGCTTCGTTTACATTGACGACATCATTATATACTCGCCCTCCCTGACACAGCATTTCCATGACCTCCAAACTGTCTTGTCCCGACTACAGTCTGCAGGCTTGATAATTAATCTGAAAAAAAAGCATTTTTTGTCTCCAAGACATGTGGTTAGTGTCAGAGCCATCTCGGCAGATTCCAGCAAAGTCGAAGCTATTAGAACTTATCCTGTGCCTAAGAATCTAAAAGAAGTTCAACGTTTTCTTGGGTTAGCAGGGTGGTATCACCGCTTCGTACCTCATTTTTCCCAGATTGCTGACCCTATCAGTGCCTTAAAGAAAAAAGGACATAAATTTGAGTGGACACTCCAGTGCCAGCAAGCCTTCGAACAGTTAAAAGCCTGTCTGACTTCGCCACCTATCCTGGGTCACCCTGATCTCAAATGCCCACATTGTATACACAGATGCCAGTGATACTGGATTAGGAGCCGTGCTAACCCAGCGGAAAGAACCAAGTCAGGAAGAGGTAATTGCTTATGCTAGTCGGGCCTTAACCAAAGCCGAAATTCATTACTCTACCACTGAAAAAGAATGCCTCGCTATGGTCTGGGCTTTAGAGAAGTGGCAACATTATCTAGAACCAAAACTGTTCACCATTGTTACTGACCATTCAGCACTGCAGTGGGTGATGAATTCCACCAGGACAACAAGCCGTCTAATCCGCTGGGCTCTTCGCTTACAAAAATTTGACTTTGTGGTAGAGTACCGAAAAGGCAAACTTAACGTTGCACCAGATGCTTTGTCTCGGATGCATGTCAAGCCAGAATGCTGCTTGTTCTCTACCTGCAAAGATAATCTGGAACTGCCCGTTTCTCTCGATGTCCTCTGGGAAGAATAGCACCAGGACCCTGAGATCACAAAAATTTTTCAGTCAATGGCAGAAACTGACTATGCTTTGAAGGATAAATATGAAGTGGTAGAGGACAAATTATATCACATCACTCACCTGTCTGAAAGCCAAGCCCATTACCGAGTGTACGTTCCCCGTAGCTTGGTTCCTCTTGCTCTTCAGTACTATCACTCGCATCCGTTAAGTGGTCACATGGGAATCTACAAAACATACAAGAGGTTACACAATGTTGCTTACTGGCCTGGAATGTGGAAAAAAAAAAAACCTGCGGGAAAAATTCAGCAAGTTACCACCACACAACCAAATCACATGATTGGTGTTGACATTATGGGACCCTTACCTCGTAGTACTCACCAGCACGAATATCTTCTTGTCTTTGTAGATTACTACTCACGGTGGGTTGAGATGTTTCCTATGCGGAATGCTACAGCACAAACCATTGCGGATCTCCTCCGAAAAGAAGTTCTAACCCGATGGGGGGTTCCTGATTTCCTCTTGTCAGATCGTGGATCTCAGTTTGTGTCAGCTGTCTTCAAAGAAATGTGTGCAAAATGGAGTGTGACTCAAAGGATGACTACTGCTTATCACCCTCAAACAAACATGACAGAATGTGTGAATCGTACCCTCAAGCAAATGATCTCTGCATATGTTGATGATAACCATAAAAAATGGGACCAACACTTACCAGAACTGAGGTTTGCAATTAACTCAGCTGTCCAAGAATCTATTGGAATGTCACGCGCCGAACTCCACCTAGGTAGGAAATTGTATGGACCAATGGATAAGCTGCTGCTGCAAGGCTCCAACCTTTGTCCCACCGAACCTTCATACGATCTGGTGAAACACCTGAATCAACTAAAATCAAGAGCGAAGGAGTGCTGTAAGAAAGCTCAGTTACGACAACTCAGGAGTTACAACAAAAATAGGAAAAGGACCGTGTATGGGTGAGGAATTTCCCACAGTCTAGTGCAGTTCACAGTTTCAGTGCCAAACTATCTTTTTCGGTGCTTTCTGAATGTGCAGGTCATCACCCATCCGCTCTACAGCACCAACACATTCACCAATGACATTGCTTTGCTGAAACTTGCGTCTCCAGTTGTCTTCACTCCCCGTATCTCTCCTGTATGTCTGGCTCCATCAACCATCAACATCCTGCCTGGAACCCGCTGCTTCACCACTGGATGGGGCAGAACTGCCATCACAAGTAAGTCGCCTCTTAGACGAGGACAAATTTTAAAAATTACTCTTGTATATTATTATCTTTTGCCCTTTACATGAATTTGAACAGCTTTTCTGATGTTTCCTTCTCTTTTTTCAGCGAGTCCTATGATCCTGCAGCAGACAGGTCTGCCCATCATGAGTCCTGCTGTGTGCAGGCAGATCTGGGGTCAGAGCAGAATCACTGATGCCATGATCTGTGCTGGAGCTTCTGGATCCTCATCTTGCCATGTATATAAAGACAGATCAAGACAAACACATTCCCATATTAATGTTGCTGCTGTTTCAATCTCAAATGTGTGTTTGTGTCTGTGTGTTTCCCACAGGGTGATTCTGGTGGTCCTCTGGTGTGTGAGAGTAAAGGAGTCTGGAGTCTGGTGGGGTCTGTGTCCTGGGGCACCAGCACTTGTAGCACTGTTTACCCAGTAATATACGCCCGCATCTCCCAACTGCGCTCCTGGATCGACAAGACTATCGCTTCCAACTAGAGCGCCAGTCTGAGCATTTACCCTTCAAAGGAGGCAAAAATAGATTTTAATCATTAATCTGTATTACAGTTAGTCTTTGTTCAAGGTCTTTTTGATTATGACTTTTGGTCTTGTTTCAGTCTGGGCTCCAGTCACCTGTCTGTTATGTTACTGTTTTGTTTTAGCTTCGTGTTACGTTACAGTTTTATACAAATATTGACAAATGTTCAATAAAATGAAATGTTTAAAATAAATTGAAATTTACCATGATCCACATACAGTACTGAAAACAAAATGAAATGTTTCCCTTTAATGTAAGTAGTTTTAAATAATGCTAAATAATTCTGACTGCAGATTTAGCTGCACTTTTATGAGCTCTACTTTTATGACTGTCTGTTATTCTACTGTAAGTGGATGACTTAGTAATACTATTTTTATTCTATGATTTATAAAATTAGCTTATGGCATAGTGTATCGTCATTTATAAATGACAAAGAGAAAATTGCATTTAAAATACGATAATAATATTCTACACAAAAAAAAAAAAAAAAAATATTATCATATGACATCCTCTTCAGCCAATAAAATTAAAATCGATGTGTCATGTGCTTCACATTTTTGACAACAAGGATGTGAAGGAGACATGAGCACGTGTTACTGTAGGTCACATGCTGCCAAGGCTTTATTGTGAGTTCATTTTAGACTAAGAAATACATATAAATTCAATTGTTCATCCAAATGTGTTTTCTAAAGTCTTTGATCATTTGTAATGCACATTTTGTAAATTCAATAATGCATAAATGAGTCTTGTTGATTTTCACTTGTGCTACAGTTATTGATTTGGACAAGAAAGAAAAAAATTTAAAGATTGTTTTAAAGTTTTTTTTTTTTTTTTTTTTTTTTTTTTTTGAAACACTAAGACAAGGTTTCACTATTGTTAAGGCAGTGAAGTTGCATCTGAATTTGTGTCAAGTTTGACATTTTCACATGCAAGCTCCAAATGAAATATGGTAGCACAAGATGAAATGTAACGTTATCAAAGCTTTTTAATGTTTTTTGTTTTGTTTTGTTTTTTAAACACTAAGACCTTTTCACTACTTTTCAGATAGTAAAAATGCATTTGAATGAGTGTGAAGTTTCAGGCAATTTGCCCAAAATAATTTACACTAATAGGACAATGTCAGTTATAAATGACGAGATCCTAAAAAAAAGGTCAAAGGTCAGATGTAAAAAATTAATTTTAGAAAACGATTTTTGCCTTAAATATATGTAAATTATAAAGTCATTGATTTTTTCTAATTATGATTTCAGAATTAGTCCCATAGAGGGATAGGTTCAAAAAGATTTTTAGGGGGGACAAAAGGATTTATCAATTTTACAGACAAGGACCATTGTCAATAATATACAGTGGTGCTCAGAATTATTGGCACCCTTGGTAAATATGATCAAAGATGACTGTAAAAATAAATCTGCATTGTTTATCCTTTTGATCTTTTAATTCATAAAATGAGTAAAAATCTAACCTTTCATTGAAGGAAATAATCACATTATGAAATAAATGTTTTTCTCCAAAACATGTTGCCCACAATTATTAGCACCCCTAGAATTTTTTATGAGTAAAATATCTCTGAAGTATATTCCATTCATATTTACATTTTTAGCACACCAGGGTGATCATAAACATGAAATTGTCCAGCCATGATTTCCTGTTCCACAGGAGTATAACATGAGGAAACACAAAGGCCAAATTCCCTTAATCATTCATCACAATGAGTAAAACCAAAGAATATAGTTATGATGTGCAGCAAAAGATTGCTGAGCTTCACAATATAGAAATAGCTGTAAGAAATAGCTAAAGCATTGAAAATCCCCATTTCCACTATCAGGGCAATAATTAAGAAGTTCCAATTAACTAAAGATGTTACAAATCTGCCTGGAAGAGGACATGTGTCTAAATTGTCCTAATGTGCGGTGAGGAGGAGAGTTTGAGTGGCCAAAGACTTTCCAAGGATCACAGTTGGAGAATTGCAGAGATTAGTTGAGTCTTGAGTCTCAGAAAGCAATAATAAAAAAAAAAAAATATCAAACAGCACCTACATCCCCACAAGTTGTTCAGGAGGTTTTCAAGAAAAATCCTCTGCTCTCATCCAGAAACAATCTCCAGTATATTAAGTTGTCAGACATGATTGGAACTTCAAATGGGACCGGCTTCTATGGTCAGATGAAACTAAAAAAAAAAAAAAGAGCTTTTTGGCAGCAAACCCACCAGATGGGTTTGGTGCACACATGGATATAAAGTACCCTTATGTCCACGGTTAAATATACTGCTGGATCTTTAATGTTGTGGGCCTATTTTTCTGCTGGAAGTCCTGGACATCTTGTTCAGATATATGGTATCATGGATTCTACCAAATATCAACAGATAAAAAATCAAAACCTGACCGCTTCTGCTAGAAATCCTATAATCAGCCATGGTTGGATCTTCCATCAGGACAATGATCCAAAACAAACATCAGAACCAACACAAAAATGTGTCACTAAGCACAAAATGAAGCTTCTGCCATGGTCTTCCCAGTTCCTTGACCTGAGCCCTAAAGAAAATGAGTGAAGTGAACTGAAGAGAAGAGAAGAAGCACCAACATGGAGCCGGGAATCTGAAGGTTCTGGAGAGATTCTGCATGAAGGAATGTTCTCTGATCTCTTGTCAGGTGTTCTCCAAACTCATCAGGCATTATAGAAGACGAATCAGAACTGTTTTCTTGGCAAAAGGAGGTTGCAAAAACTATTGAATAAAAGGGTGCCAATAAATGTGGCCAACGTGTTTTGGATATAAACATTATTTCATAATGTGACTTTCCCCCCACTTTCAATTCTTTTTCTTCAATGAAAGGTTAGATTTTTGCTAATTTATGAATTAAAGATCAAAAGGATAAACAATGCAGATTTATTTTTACAACAATCTTTGATCATATTTACCAAGGGTGCCAATAATTCTGACCACCACTGTGAAATGCCTTTGAGGGGGAAAATTACATTTTGATTAGCTTTGTTTAAAGTCAAACTGTTCATTTTGATGTACAGAATGAGCAGAAGCTGGAACATTATGACATTAAATAAAGATATGTAAAGTTTGGTGTCTCCACAGGTAACAGAAACTCAATGATGTCCAGCAAGCTTCAATGTATTTAATTAATTAATTTAATTCTGTGTAGACTTGCAAACTGAACATGAAGTCAAGTCATTGTCATTTATATAGCGCTTTTCACAATACATATTGTTTCAAAGCAGCTTCACAGTGACAATAGGAAAATTCTTATAGAGCTAAAGTTTTGGATTGAATCACTTCCGTTGTAAAAATTGGTAATTACTACTTTAGGGGCCGCCTAATTTCCTACTGAAAACTGAATACATTTAATGCATTCTTGCCGTTCATTTACGTGTTTAGTCTATAGGTTTTGCGTGTTTTTTTTGTTTTTTTTTAAAAAAGTGATATTTGCCAAATTACTTTACTGGTCAGCATAATACAGAAAAATTAGTTGTGTCCGCGGATCTATGCGAACTGGAAAACATTTTGATAACGTTTTATCTATACATAGGGAAAGGAAAGGTAAATGGGCCTTCGCAGGGGATAGATTAGTTGAAACGTCAGGGCTGTGTTATCATCATGTCTAGATGCAGGTCCTTCATCTCAGCTGGATACGGCCTGGATCTGGCAGGCTGCGGCAAACCTCAGGATAAACAGAGAGAGACTAATATTAGCGTAGACGCCATTCTCCTTATGATGTAGCGAGTAGAGATGAACAAGATTTTGACCAGAATGTATCCAGAAACGGAAACTGAATCAGATTTAATCGTTTTGAACAGAAACGCTCATTTGAAATGGCCATTAACCGGTTAATAACGTTATTTTTTTGTTCTGTTTAATATTTTGATTTGGCAGTCAACCAATCACGAATTCAAATAGTACAGCCTATGCAAATGTGACGCTGATGCATCCAACGTGAGTGAAATGCCCGCGCTCACGCTCTAAAGTGAGATGCCCGCGCTGACATGCTCAGGCTCAGCTGTCAAGTCATCATAGGTTAGGTAAGTTACAATGGCAATGCCCTGGCATTACATAGGGAAAGGAAAGGGAAATGGGCCTTCGCAGGGGATAGATTAGTTGAAACGTCAGGGCTGTGTTATCATCATGTCTAGATGCAGGTCCTTCATCTCATCTGGATACGGCCTGGATCTGGCAGGCTGCAGCAAACCTCAGGATAAACAGAGAGAGACTAATATTAGCGTAGACGCCATTCTCCTTATGATGTAGCGAGCAGAGATGTTCCGATACCCCTTTTCCATTCCCGATACCGATTCCGATACCTGAGCTCAGGGTATCGGCCGATACCGAGTACTGATCCGATACCTGGGTGCAGGGCTCTGAACCGGTTCAAAGAACGAAAAACGAAAACCGGAAACGAACGAGATTTTGACCAGAACGTATCCAGAAACGGAAACTGAATCAGATTTAATCGTTTTGAACAGAAACGCTCATTTGAAATGGCCATTAACCGGTTAATAACGTTATTTTTTTGTTCTGTTTAATATTTTGATTTGGCAGTCAACCAATCACGAATTCAAATAGTACAGCCTATGCAAATGTGACGCTGATGCATCCAACGTGAGTGAAATGCCCACGCTCACGCTCTAAAGTGAGATGCCCGCGCTGACATGCTCAGGCTCAGCTGTCAAGTCATCATAGGTTAGGTAAGTTACAATGGCAATGCCCTGGCATTAGTTTTTCCAATGATATGTCACCATTAAGGCCTACATTTAAGTGAAAATTAATGTCAAGTAGGCTAATATGCAGCTTGTTGTGCATTTTGAAACCAACGAAAATTACAGGATATCTAGAACATGAATTCACACAACGCCACATCACGCACATGCAGCGGTTCGGTGAACGGAGAAAACAGAATAAATCTGTAGGCTTACATAACACATATACAATAAAAGGGAATATTTAGGCCTATAGGCTACGCAAAATATTTCACCATATAATTAGGTCTACATATTAACAAATCGAAAGTGGTTCATTGTGGCGCACTCCAACGATCTAGGAAAGGAAACAGACATTCTTCTTGTTTTTGTTATTTAAATGTCTTTTGTAAATGTATGAATTATGTCTGGCTTTTAAATTACGACCATAAACCATAAATTACGGAGTACAGTTTAGGGAAAAAAAACGTTCCAGTGGTCGCGCCGGGGCCTCATGTGCGCACACACAAATTCTTGCATTGCTTACTTGATATCGCAGCTGTTAAATATTAAAATAAAATACAATTAACCAAACATATAAAACTTTAAACTGCTCAATTCAATTCTGTAATACATTCTGCCATCCTGGGACCACCGCCTGACTGTGCTGTTGTGAAGGATGTTGTCGATAATGCGAGTGAAGTACAAAGCTTACATAATAAATAGCCTAATAGTTTAGCATTCGTCTCGAAAATGGAAACAGTGCCGAATGAGAAAGGAAGGCTTCAGATTCACTTTAAATGAATTCATTTAGCATCTTATTTAGTTTTATTTCTAATAAATAACTCTGTTTTTCACTTCTTCACTGCTCTAAACAGTGGTTGCTTATGGCAACACAGCACAACTTCCTGTGTTTGCATTCTGAGCCATGAAGAAGAATCGATTTACAATTTGCTGCGTTAAGCAAAGATAGCGGGCACAACTAGATGTTGTTTAAGAAAATGGTATCGGATCGGTACAGGAGTTTAATTACTCGCCGATACCGATGCTAGAATTTTTTCTGGTATCGGTGGTATTTCCGATACTAGTATCGGAATCGGAACAACCCTAGTAGCGAGTACATCAGGTGTTATGGGAAGTGTTCCCGGTTCCTGCTGACCTAATCTATGCAGCCTAACAATTTACATGATTTGAATTATAGAAGTAGATAATGGTTTATGTGTATCCAAGTTTAAACAGATGTGTTTTTAGTCTAGACTTATACTGATAGAGTGTGTCTGCTTCCCGAACAGTGATAGGAAGACTGTTCCAAAGTTTAGGTGCTAAATAGGAAAAGCATCTACTGCCTGCAGTTGATTTTGATATTCTAGGTATTATCAACTGTTCAGAATTCTGAGATCGCAATACACGTATTGGACTATAATGCATTAAGAGCTCACGCAGGTACTGGGGAGCTAAACCATTTAGTACTTTATAGGTAAAGATTTTAAAATCTATACTATGTTTAATAGGGAACCAATGCAGTGTTGAGAGAACCAGGCTAATATGGTCATACTTTCTGGTTCTAGTAAGAACTCTAGCAGCTGTGTTTTGGACCAGCTGTAGTTTGTTTAACAGGCGAGCAGAACAACCACTCAGTAGAGCGTTACAGTAATCTAGCCTTGAGGTCATAAACTCATGAACTAACTGTTCCGCATTTGTCATTGAGAGCATATGTCATAGGTTAGATATATTTCTAAGATGGAAGAATGCGGTTTTACAGATGCTAGAAACATGGCTTTCAAGTGAAAGATTGGTATCAAAGAGCACACCCAAGTTCCTAACTGACAACAAAGACTTAACAGAGCAGCCATCAAGTGTTAGACAGTATTCTAGGTTATTGCGTGAAGAAGTCTTTGATCCAAAAATTATAATCTCTGTATTTTTCTGAATTTAGTAGTAAGAAATTACAGGTCATCCACTGGTCATCAATTTATGTCAGCTATGCATTCTTTTAATTTTGTGAATTGGTAAGTTTCATCAGGGCGCGAAATATAGAGCAGTGAAAACTAACGCTATGCTTCCTAATGATATCTCCCAAGGGTAGCATTTACAGAATGAAAAGCAAATGTCCTAGTACTGAGCCTTGCGGTACTCCGTATTGAACTTGTGATCGATATGACATCTCTTTGTTTACTACTACAAACTGATAACGGTCAGATAAGTAAGATTTGAACCATGCCAATGCAAATCCACTAATGCCAACATAATTTTAAAGTCTGTTCAAAAGAATATTGTAGTCGATAGTGTCAAAAGCAGCCCTGAGATCTAGGAACACTAATAAAGAGATACAACCACGATCTGATGATTAGAGCAAATCATTTGTAACTCTAATGAGAGCATTCTCAGTACTATGGTACGTTCTAAATCCTCACTGTAATCCCTCACGTATACCATTGCTTTCTAAAAAGGAACATAGTTGTGATGAAACTGCCTTTTCTAGTATTTTTGACAGAAAAGGTAGATTCAAGATCAGCCTAACTAATTAATAACTAATAACTAACTAGATTAACTAATTCTCTAGGATCAAGTTGTGTTTTTTTAATAAGAGGTTTAATAATAGCAGGCTTAAAAGTTTTCAGTATGTATCCTAGTGATAAAGATTAATTAATGATATTAAGAAGAGGATCTATGACCTCTGGAAGCATCTCTTTCAATAGCTTAGTTGGCATAGGGTCTAACAAACATGTTGTTGATTTAGATGATTTAATAAGTTTAGAGAATTCTTCCTCCCCTATAGCAACGAATGAATGGAATTTTTCCTCAGGGACACTACAGTGCACTGTCTGACGCGATACTGTAGTAGATGGTTGCATGGTTATAATTTTCTCTCTAATACTGTCAATCTTACAAGTGAAGAAGTTCATAAAGTCATTACTGCTGTGCTGTTTGGAAACATCAGAAGTCGAAGCTCCTTTTCTCGTTAATTTAGCCACTGTATCAAATAAATACCTAGGGTTGTGTTTGTTTTCTTCTAAGAGATTTGAAAAATAAGTAGATCTAGCATTTTTTAAGGCCTTTCTGTACTCAATCATTCTTTCTCTCCATGAAATGCAAAAAACTTCTAGTTTTGTTTTCTTCCAGCTGCGCTCCATTTTTTTGGCAGCTCTCTTGAGAGCCCGAGTGTGCACGTTGTACCACGCCGTTGTATCAGTTTCCTTAATCTTCTTTTAGTGCAGAGGAGCAACTGCATCTAATGTTCTGGAAAAGACAGAGTCAATAGTTCCCTTTCGAGAACAGTCTCTCGACATGGCGTCAGAAGCTGACGCATTGGGGACTCCCTTCTCTCCTAATCCTTCCTGAAATCCTATTGCACAATGCCAGTGAAGTTGCAACTCTCACTGGCCAATGCCAGCCAAGACGGCGAAGGGGGGCGGTACCCGCCACTATATAATGTGCCGTCCTGGCGGCATAAGCTCAGAATCTTCCTTTTCACGATCAACGGATTACGATTTAGACTACAAGACAGCTGTGGAGAAGACGCGAGTAGACGGATTACCCTCTTGGCGTTCCAGCATGTCTAACGTTTGCACGCTGTGTTCGGGGCCCATCGAGGCTCCGGACACCCACGAGTACTGCATTCTGTGCCTGGGACTCGCCCATGCAGAAGCAGCACTCGCCGGGTCGGGCTGCCCGCACTGCGAGGATCTCCCAGTGCGGGTGCTGAGGACTCGGAGGAGCATCGCCCTTGGTGAATGTCCTAGGCAACGTCCCACTGCCGCCGATGAGTCGCTGGTGGGACAGCCGCATAGGGGCGATGACGGGGGAATGAGGTGTGATTCACCACCTGTTTACTTCACCGAAGAGAGTCTTCGACCCGCCCCCGGCACGTCGGAGATGGTTTTGTTCGGCACGGCGAGGGATGACGATCCCGACGAGGCCATGTCCCTAACGGCGTCCGAGAAGGACTGGACAGACCACCTCCTGGAGGAGCGCTCTGAGCCGGAGGAGCAGGTGGCGTTTCAAGACGAGCTCGTCAGGATTCTTACTAGGGCCGTGAGTGATCTCGGTCTGGAATGGGATTCCCCCGACGAGCCAGCGAAGAGCAAACTGGATTCTTGGTTCCTTCACTTGGGCCGCCGAGCCGCCGCTCCAAGGAAGCGAGCCCCTTTCTTTCCAGACCTGCACGAGGAGGTCGCTAGGACCTGGGCCGCGCCCCACTCGGCTCGCGCCCACGCCAGCGGCTCGGAGATATTCACCAAAGTTGATGGCACTGAAGCCCGTGGTTATACGTGCATTCCGCCAGTCGAGGAATCTATCGCAGCGCACCTCTGCCCCTCGTCAGTTTCCCAGAAAGCAGGCGCTATGTTGCCGTCAAGACCCTGCCGTATGACCGCGCATATCGCTGAAAAGGCGTACGCCGCTTCAGGTGAAGCAGTTTCAGCACTTCACACGATGCCGGTGCTTCAGGTTTTCCAGGCTCAGCTCCTGAAAACTCTGGACGAGGGTGAGGCGGACCCCGAGGCGTTTAAGGATCTGCGCGCTGCGACTGATTTTGCCCTGAAGGCAACGAAGAAAACGGCCCAGGCGATCGGACGAAGCATGGGCTTCATGGTTGTGCTCCACCGTCATTTGTGGCTGACTCTTACAGAATTAAAGGATGCAGACAGGAAGGCGCTGCTCAACGCTCCTTTATCTCCCTCCGGCCTCTTTGGGGACGCCATGGAAGCGATTGCAGAGCGTTTCTCTGAAGCGCAAAAGCGTTCCAGGGCGATGAGTCATTTCCTCCCACGCCGGGCGCCCACGCCGCCTCCAGCGCGCAGCAGATCTTCTTCTGCTTCAAACAGGCCGCTGAAGCGAGTTACCTCTGCTCCCGCCCCTTCGGCGCCGGACCCGGAGCCTGCTGCACGCACCAAAACACCCTGGCAGAGACCGCCGAAGTCGAGTCACGGCTTTAAGAAAGGTGGCCGCCCCAGGACTGCTCCTAGTTCTTCGGAGCAGAAACCTCGTTCCTGACGGGAGAGTGCAGAGGAGGAGGGCGCTGAGCGGCGAACCCGCTGCGAAGCGTCCGAGGTGTTCTCAGGAAGTCCCCTTGGCAGTTGCAGGTGACTACGAGAATGTTTCTGTTGTTCATGGTCAAAATGTAATAAAGGCTGTTACAACCTCGCAAAAAGAGCTTTTTTCTCCTCCTCTAGCAACGGCAGCTTCTCGCACTCTATGCTCAGGCGAGTTGCTGCAGATACAATCGGGCTCGCAGCTCCCCCGTGTAATCGGCGACGCTCGCGCTCTGTTGGTGAATGTAGGTCCTCCGCCGCAGCGGAGCACCCGTGTCAATTCTCACGTACACAATTCGCCGCCTCTTAAAGCGCCCATTTGTCAAGAGAGCTGTCAGCGCACTACCCCAGTTTACAGCGGCATTGTCCAGAATACAGAAGGCGGGGCGCCCCGTCCTCTGTGCCAATTTGCAAGCGCTTGGCGGGCTGTTCCGGGTATTTCGGATTGGGTGCGGAACGTAATAGAGAACGGCTATACTTTACAGTTTCGGCGCAGACCGCTCCGTTTCAATGGCGTGGTTATGTCGACAGTGCCGGCTCACAACAAGTCAGTGCTGAGGCAAGAAGTTCTCAATCTCCTCGCAAAGCGCGCGATAGAAGTGGTCCCGCCAAGAGAGAGAGAGCGGGTTCTACAGCCGCTATTTTGTCGTTCCAAAGAAAGGCGGTGGCCTCCGTCCAACAGCGGCGCAGACATGCTGTCGAGGGACGGGATCCCTCAAGGAGAATGGAGATTGAACCCCGGGACAGTGAGACTGATCTGGGAACAATTCAGGAAGGCGGAAGTGGACTTATTCGTGACGGAGGAGAACATGCATTGTCCTCTGTTCTTTTCTCTGTCGCGGTCTCCCCTGGGAGGGGATGCACTGACGATGCCATGGCCGAATGCTCGCCTTTATGCATTTCCCCCGATGAAGATTTTGTCACAAGTGCTGCACAAGATCAGGGAGGAGAAAGCGTCGGTGCTTCTAATCGCCCCGTACTGGCCGAACAGACCGTGGTTTCCCGATCTGCTAGAACTGTTAACGGCTCCCCCGTGGATGATTCCACTGAGACGAGACCTCCTGTCGCAAGCGGGCGGGTCAATTTGGCACCCCAACCCCGAATGGTGGAAACTTCATGTGTGGGTAGTGCAAGGGAGCCGCTAGATCCGAGCGTTCTGTCCCGCCGTGTTATGGACACGATTACAGAGGCGCGAGCCCCTTCTACAAGGCGCCTGTACGCTTCTAAATGGGCAGTATTTGTGAAATGGTGCGAACTGAATGGTCTCGAACCGGGAAACTGTCCCGTCTCAGGCATTCTGGATTTCTTACAACAGCGGTTGGACGGCGGCAGTATGCCTTCCACTCTTAAAGTCTATGTGGCAGCTATTTCAGCTTTTCATGCCGTTATCGATGGGCGGACACGATCTAGTGGTAAAATTTTTGAGGGATGCAAGACGACTAAGACCCTCTCGCCCCCCCACGGTGCCGTCATGGGATTTAGCTCTTGTACTCGAAGCGTTGACGCGGCCGCCTTTTGAGCCGCTCATGTCAGTCGGCTTAAAGGAGCTCTCACTTAAAACCGCGCTGCTACTCGCCCTCGCTTCAGTAAAACGCGTGGGGGATTTGCAAGCGCTTTCTATTAACGCTGATTGCTTGCAGTTTGGGCCAGATGATTGTAACGTCACACTCAAACCGAGGTTGGGCTACGTGCCTAAATCGCTGTCAACGCCGTTCAGAGCACAAGTGATAACTCTTTCGGCTTTCACCCAGGAGTCAGCGGATAACGCCCCTCATCAGGAGTTATGCCCAGTGCGAGCTTTGCGAGTTTACATTGACCGCACGGCTCAGTTCAGGCTCTCTGAGCAGCTGTTTGTCTGTTTCGGCAGCAGTACCAAAGGACGTCCCGTCTCTAAGCAGCGGCTATCGCATTGGGTGGTTGATGCGATCACTTTGGCCTATTCTAACCAAGGAATGGAATGGCCTATCGGCATCAGAGCGCATTCAACGAGGGCGATTGCATCCTCGTGGGCATGGACTAAAGGCGTCACCATCAAAGACATTTGTATGGCGGCGGGCTGGTCGTCGCAGAATACCTTCGCCAGGTTTTACAATTTGGACGTGTGTTCTCTAGCCTCACAAGTCCTGGCGTTGAATACAACTCGTATTCTACCTGCAGTTCCCACCCACTAGCTGAGGCTGGTGGTTTCAACTAGGTCGTATAAGTGAATCTGGGGCGGAGCCAGCGCCACACCCAGTCTGTGGCACTCTCCCCTTCATATCGGCAGAGCGAGCTGTATGATGCACGATGTTGCCTCGTACGTTACGCCACCATAAACGGCCTGGAATATGGGACACAGTGCCAGCAATTCGTCTATGTCCTCGCAATGAGCACGGGCTCGCTGATGAATTCTCTCATGTTATACCGTCGCCAGCAGCAGCAGCTGCTCGTTGACTGTATGTTCTTATTGCTGTGCCCGGCCTGGCCGCCCACTTGCTTCATTACCCTGTATGTAGCCTGTATATTATTCTTGAATGCATACGATGTTACATGGGTAAATACGTTATAAGCATTTCGTAGGTGTGTACTTTGGGGATTATTTTTTTATTAATTTATATAGCATTATATAGTGGCGGGTACCGCCCCCCTTCGCCGTCTTGGCTGGCATTGGTCAGTGAGAGTTGCAAATTCACTGGCGTTGTGCAATAGGATTTCAGGAAGGATTAGGAGAGAAGGTCAGCTTCTGACGCCATGTCTCGTTCCCGTCTCTCAGGGAACCGAGGTTACCTTAGTAACCGGAGACATTTCTGTTGCAACATTGAGGTCTTCTAAGCTGTCTGGTGTGCTAAGGTGAGGAAACTGATAGGAAAATTATTTATTAAGCAATCTTTAGTGGTAGAAGTGATGGTTCTACCATATTTATGGCTGGGTGGCGGTTTTACAGCCTTGGCTAAATGTAGTATACATGAGACTAAATAATGATCTGAGATGTCATCGCTCTACTGCAGAATTTCAACGGCATCAATATCGATTCCATGTGACAATATTAGATCTAAAGTATGATTACGACAATGAGTGGGTCCTGACACATGTTGTCTAACTCCAATAGAGTTTAGAATGTCTATAAATGCCAATCCGAATGCATCTTTTGTAGTTTGTTTGTTTTTTGTTTGTTTGTTTTCGGAAATCCTGCATAGTGCACCTTTAAAGTCAGCATGAAATAGTAATTTACCTTATTTTCTAAACAAAAGTTATTGATCTTATTGCAAACTATTAATGTATACATTTCTTTGTTTCTTTTTATCTTGTCATTCTTAATCAAAATGACATAACTCAATAAGCCAGACTTCTATATATCAAATATAGAAGAAAAGATCAATCACTTACTTTAGTTTAAATGGATAGTTTGCCCAAAAATTAAAATTCTGTCATTATTTGCTCATCCTTACATCATTCTTAAACTGTGTGTCTTCTGTGGAAGACAAAACACATTGAGAAAATTTGGGGTCTAAAACAACTCTGAACCAAACTGACTTGCACATTTCATTTTATGGAAAAAATATTTGTCAAAACATCTTGTCCTGTATTCTACACAGAAGACAGACCAAAGTGTCATGTCGTTCCAAACCCGTAAGACCTTCGTTCATCTTCGGAACACAAATTAAGATATTTTTGATGAAATTCGAGATCTTTCTGATTACCCTATACACCGCAACATCATAAATGTCAAGGCCAAGAAAGGTACTAAAGACACCATAAAAATAGTCCATGTGACTACAGATGTTCAACCTTAATGTTGTGAAGTGACGAGAATACTTTTTGTGTGCAAAGGCAAAACAAAATAACGACTTTATTAAACAACTTCTCTTCCCTGTCAGTCTCCTATGCTGTTGACATAGTAAACACAGTGTGGCACTTCCGGGTTCTACGTCAGAACAGCAGCTTATTATTGGCCAACACTGTACACATGAGCCCCACAATGCATATCTACATGGATACTAAAATCACCAACAAAAAGGAATTTATCTGCAGCCAGTACTAACTCCGATAAAAAAAATCAGCAAATTCTTTGATAAAGTCTGTATGGTGCCCTGGTGGCCTGTATATAAGGAATTATATTTGAACAACTTTTGAGTAATACTGAAGATATTACTATAAATTACAGCAACACCTCCCCCTTTGCCTTTCTGATGAGGATTGTGTCGATAATCATAACCTTGAGGACTAGACTCATTTAAAGTAATGTAATCATCTGGTTTTAGCCAGTTCTGTCAAACACAACAAATCTAGATTATTGTCTGTGATAATATTTAAAATAAGTGCTTTTGAAGAAAGGGATCTAATATTCAGCAACCCAAGCTTTATTATTTGTTTATCAGTATTATTTCTGTTTTTTATTTGTTGAACCTCAATTAAATTTTTACCCTTAAATGGGTTTGGAAGTATTTTGTATTAACTAATTCGGGGTACAGACACAGTCTCTATGTGATAATATCTAGGTGAAAGAGTTTCTGTGTTGGGATTTATCTGACTTCTGTGATGTGAGACGGCTAGCAGACGGTCGGTTTAGCCAGTATGTCTGCTTCCTGACCTGGGCCCCAGTTTGTTTCAGCTCTAAGAATATGTGCCATATTACTAGAGAGAAGAGCAGCCCCATCCCAGGAGGGATGAATACCATCTCTTTTCAACAGGTCAGGTCTGCCCCAAAAACTTTTTAAATTGTCTATGAATCCTATATTATTCTATATTATTGATACAATGCACTTATTGTATACACATTTTTACATTATACTTATATTAAAAAAAAAAAAAAAAAAAAAAAATCCTGCATGTAAGTTGTCATAGTTTCACTCAGATTGGACAGTCCCTTATCCTGACTCTAATCCTCCACCTGAGCCTCCTCCATTCATCTGCCGGCACGGGGTCACACCTTTCCGGGAGGGGGCATACTGTCACAGTTTCACTCAGTTTGGACTTAGTTTTCCTGCTTGCACCATTTCCCGCCACTAGGTTGTTGTCATGGTTTTTGATTTGAGTCATCACTGTAAGCTGTGTGTCATTAATCACCTCGTTTGCACATGTATTTAAGGTCCCTTGTTTCTGTTCACCATTGTCAGGTATCGTCCGTGTTACGAGTATGTGTGAAGCTCTTGGATTTACCTTTGGATTTATTAAAGACTGCATTCTCTCTTCATCATCGTGTTTGTATCTGATGTTTAACACAGCGTGTGTGACAGAATACCCGACCTAAAGTGATTTGCAGTGTGTTTTTGTGTTTTGTCTTTTGCGCGTGTCTTTTGTAGTGATGGGAAAACAAGGCTTTCTGAAGCATCTGAGACTCTCAATAAAATTGTGCCGAAAAACGGTTCATTACTCTAAGTTTTTAACACAGTATGCATTAGCGACATCTGATGGTCAGACTTGTTTTCTCCACCATATCTAAATAATCACGGAGCAGATCTACAGTTTGAAAAAGCACGTGACCAAAGCTTCGGAAGTCCGTGACATATGGAATCACTCTGGTCTTGAATCGGTTCTGTCTAATCTGATCTAATCTCATCTAAATCAATTTGTGACAATGAGACCACCACCCGTGTCATGTGTAACCTGGTCAACGTATTCACATATTGATCAATAATATAAAATATACAATGATGTGATCATAACTGATATGAGTAGTTAAAAAACATCTCAGGTTATGTATGTAACCATAGTTCCCCGAGAAAGGGAACGAGATGCTGCGTCTGATAGGATCACTTTGGGAACGCCCCCAGCATGATTGCATCTGATGCACGTCTGTCAACTAGTCCAATGGCGAGAGTGAATGTAACGGGCGGGTGACATCACGACCAGGAAAGGATAAATACACATCCGGCCAGACTGGCTTCAACTTCAATTGCCGAAGCAAATCGATCACAGGGATGCAGGAAGTATGGCAACTTGACGCAGTGTCTCGTTCCCTTTCTCAGGGAACTATGGTTACATACGTAACCTGAGACAATCCCTTTCGAGGGAATTCGCGCTGCGTATGATAGGATCGCAGGGCGACCTCTGTTGTGCTGAGGAACATTGGTCAGAACCTTAGGGATATAACCCGGTTTAGGGTAAAGGAACGCTTTGACCATCCCTGGTGCAAATTCAAGGCATGTAGCTAGGCCCTTAAGGTCTCCTACTCACTTAAGAGAAGAAATGGCAAGAAGTAAAACAATCTTCAGTGTCAGAAGCTTTTTCTGAGACGGATTCAAGTGGCTCAAACAGATCTGTAGATAAACCTTCTAAAACAATAGCCAAATCCCAAGCAGGGAATCTAGTGCTTGTTGCAGGCTTCAGCCTCTGGGTGCTATGAAGGAAACAAGTCATCAATGGGTTTTTCCCCACAGTGGTACCATCCACAGGGGCACGGTAAGCAGGGATAGAAGAAACGTACACTTTTAGTGTAGATATGGTTAAACCGGATGAGAAACGACTTTGTAAGAACTCTAGTACTGAACCGATAACCAAAGTGGACAGTGCGTCGTATCCTGCTTTGCTACTGTTCGGACACTCTTGCTTACAGCTCTGTGCTTTGCTCTATTGCTTTTATATTTTATCTCGTAATTTTAACTACAGCAAATCAGCACAGTGCTCAAACGACAAATCTTGGCACCAACAACTTTTTAACTGGAAGACTGCTACAAAAAAGGGAAATTTTTATCCGACCAGCCTCCCACTGACAGCAGCCATCAGCTTACATTCCGGTGTAAGGACTTAGCCTATTTATTAGCTCAATTTAATTGTTACAGGGAATAAGAATTGAATCAACTGTAAATGATTCACTGTAAATGATTCAGAATTAATATTTAACACTTCATCAATTATTCGTCCAGCGAAAATTGAGGTTAGAGTATTTGACCAATTCTGGATAAAATATTATTCTGCGGCCAACAGTAACAATATTTTATTATGATTATTGTTATTATTGTAATTATTATATTATAAGCAAGAGGTAACTTTGATCTTTGAGTTTAAGACAGTAATTTGATACACAGCACAAGAAACTCGTATATGTGAAAATCAAAACAAGATTTATTGACTACTTCTAATGATTACAGGAAACTAAGGCTAAACACACACACACACACACACACATACATACATGCACACACATTCGCGGAGTTGATGAGTTATGAAAAGTCCCAAGTTCAGTGCTAACTTAACTCATAACCTGAGGAAAATCACAAAAGCAGAGCTTTGGCTTGATTCTTTAGGTTTAAAGGAGTTTCACCAGTTTCCAGCAAGAGAGAGAGAAGTTTGCTTGTACCTGCGTTTGCTGTGACAGCTGAGGTAGTCGGGTTGTTCCGTGACTCGTGTACAGTGGAATCCCGTTCTGGATTGGCTGTCTTTCAGGTGACGTCTTCTCGGGAAAGCCCTGTGGGTTGCGCGGAAGCTTTGAAGGATGCTGCTGGCTGAGCGTCTGGCTTGAGCGGCTCTCTTCTTGGGAGACTTTGGTCAGATATTTCACGAAGTGTTTTGGAGTCTGGATGTGACGGCTGTCGAATGATCAGCGGCGCAGCTCGTGGTTGAAGTCGGGTGTTCGATGGAAAATCAGCCCCGGTCAATCAGTTATCAATGACCCATGCGACTTTTCCGCCGTGGTCAAAGTAGCGGTGTTTCGGCTACCGGCTTCTGACCGATTTCGAGCGATTTCTGACCGACTTCTGGCCTTTTCTGACTTCCAGCTTCTGACCCTGACCTTATTTCATATTTCTCAACTGACTGCCTTGTTCGGACAGCATAGTTTTAAAGGAGCAGTTCTGGCTCCATCCTTCAGATGCGATCCTCCAATGAGACGTTGCTACGGAGATTAGACACGCCTCGTCTATTGTCTATTGATCACATCGCGTGATCTCTGCAGAACATTCTCCTGTTTTATTAACAACTTTATAAAGTTTCTTAATATTTTCCTGATACTGAATTTCAATGTTTCATTCACACAGAATTACAGAGAATTATAAATTCTGCATTTAGAGCTCAAACACGACCCACTTCTTACACACATATTACTAGACTGACCTAATTAAAACAATGATTATAAGAGAAAGACGATGCATACAGGACTACAAACATATAAAGCATTGACTCCAACATATTAGTAATCACATCATAGCAAATGTTATTCTGGATATAGTTAATACTTTAAGTAATCGACAATTGTCCCTTTTGAGATTCAAGATTGAGTCCTAAGCATAGTTTAACTTTGACCGGAGTCATGGGTGACCGGGTCACGATGGACGGCCACACAAGGGAGGTATTGATAGGACAGATTTGTCTTTAAATCCGTTGATGGGTGTTTTCCTGTTCCGTCCGATAATACAAGAGGGTTTTGTGAGAGAATCAATAGATTTAATGTGATCAGATCCACGTGATGGGTTCTGATTAGTTTATTGCTGATGAGCAAAGAAGTCCTTTAGACAGAGTCCTTTGTTAAAAGAAGTCACGTCATCACTTCTGTAAAAGCTAGGTTTTTCCTGTCAGGAAATGGATCTTTTGGACCAAATGAAGCTTTGTTCAATCATGCCTCTGGCTGATAAAGTCATTTGGTAACGTCTGTCGAACGAGTCCCTACACCGGAGAAGGGAAAACACAGCTGCCTACATCCAAAAGGATTAGAAAAAATATGCCTCTTCTGGTTGAAGAATCTACCTGCTGCACAAACTGCCACAGACTTCTACAAAGGATTGCAGTTCTTGAAGCAAAGTTACTTGCGGGACCAGAGGTGGGTAGTAACGAAGTAAATTTACTTTGTTACATTTACTTGAGTAGTTTTTTGGAAAATTTGTACTTTTACTTGAGTACATTTGTAATGAAAAATCTGTAATTTTACTTAGCTACATTTGGCGACGTTCCCCTCGTTACTTTATTTTAAATGCAATACTGTACATGTTAAGAAATGCGTAGTTTATTCTAAGCACGCTGTCTCTTTTCATGAATGATGTCCCATTCACAAATTAATCGCTCTTTTGAATCGATTCTGTTCAAAGACTTGATCAAACAAGTTGGCAAAACTGACTAAATTGGTTCGCGAATCAGTTTGAATGATTTGTTCAGTTCCTGTATGCGCTGAATCGTCTGAAGCGGTTTCTCACTCGGAGCGTGGCAGTGGACCTACAGTCAATCAAAAGCAAATCTGCAAATGCATCAATTGTTTGCCAGCGACGAAGATCTTTATTAGTTGAACTGCGTATGCTGTCTGTGAACAATTCCACACAGGTATTGATTTCATTTGATTTCAATTCATAGTTCGCTTTGGGAAACGCACCCCTGGAGAAGGTTAGGTTATATATTGAGAGTGGATAGATCAGGGTCATCTTTTAACTGTGTGGCAAACTGATCTGCATTTGTCATGAAATTACTTAAATGCAATTTATTTTAATATAACATAATATATAATTACAACTTATTTATTGTTTTAAAAAAATATATATTATACTCTGGCCTCTCCCTGTTAATGTTTGTTATTTTATTGCATTAGTATTTTAATTTTATATAATTAAATAATTACCAAATTCAGTAAATTTTAATGGATTAACCAAACTTATTTATTGTTTTAAAAAATATATTATGCTCTGGCCTTAAATCTCAGTAATGGATTTAAATTAATTAATTTTAAATGGATTAAACAATCAAAACATACAAACAAAAAAGAATGAAGAAATCACCAAAGTCAATATATAGTTTTTAGACCTAACATTTTGCCACATTCTCTTTTTTGTTTTGTTTAATATATTAAAATTAAATGAATTTGGTAATTATTTAATTCATAAAATCATACAATCAGTAACTGTCCCATTTAACAATGTTTTGTAGGGACGGCACCCAAAATTATCAATTAATTCACTCCATAATCAGTATCATGTAACAATGTTTCAAATCTACATGTAAATGCTGTGTGACTTTTACGTGTTTTAATCATGGTTTTAATGTGCGTGCGCGTGATCATTCGAGTCGCATTTGAACTGGAGCGGAGAAAGTTGCCATGGAAACGGCGTGGCACCTCTCAACTGACAAGCAGCGAACCCCATCTCTCACTGTCGTTTTCACTACTTTCAGGTAAGTTTAGTCCCTATAATTACACAAATAGTACATAAAATATTCCTGACACTTTCTTTAATGTAAATGACTGGCTTCCGTTGAATATTTACTTTATATAAATGGTTTAGTGTCTTCGAAAAAGTTCGTTAGCATCTCAACCGTTAGGCTAACGTTAACTATAAGAGGTTAACTATAGACGTGAACTCGTTTAAGTTTGGGCTTTTAATCATATATCTTATGTGTAGATGAGAGATTTTGATAGATTTGTAAAGGTTTTGCTGGTAAGCTAATTAATGTAACCTAAAAGTATGCACTGTACCGTTAATCGGTGACGTCACGAATATAGGCCCTACAGAAGAACATGGTACTGTTTTCTGTGGTATATTGCTCAATGATTTTACATGGGTTTCACATTAAGTTACAGGTGTACATGGGGTGTAACATACAGGTTTGTCTGAGCTCAACTAAAATATGAGTAAAAGTGCAAAGAGGATTTGTGACTGTCACAAATAGTTTAGAGCCAATCACTGTAAAGCACTACACCTACAGTACAAAAGTGTGACACTTAAAGCCTCCATTCTGCAGTTCAACTTCTGGAAATGAAATTATATATATATATATATAAAATTTCTTTAAGTCTTTAAAAATATATTTTAGTAGTTTTTGATAACCAGTTAATTACATGAACTACTTGTCTTAATACTTATACATACATATAGGTCTACTTAATTTAACAAACAAGCTAATATTGCTTTGGTAAAATGTTTTTTTTTTTTTTTTGTAGTTCTTGTACATGTAGTTCTGTATTTCATATACATTTCCCTTTGGAACCCAGACTCGCACCAGGACCGGCTAATTGTACAATTTATGCTGGCGTGATTGTGGCCCTATTCTGGCAGTGTCGGCTCAGTTTCGGCACCCAAACTCGCGCCGGGACCGGCTAATTGTACAATTTATGCTGGCGTGATTGTGGCCCTATGCCGGCAGTGTCGGCTCAGTTTCGGCACCCGGACTCGGGCCAGTGTACTCGGGCCGATTCTGGCACGTCATTCATTCCCGTGTTTCACAAGAGTCCGGCAACCGCATCTGGGCCGAGTTATTTCTTCTGGCTTGCCGGTTCTGGGCCATTATTGGCCCACATCTTTTTGGCTACCTGGGTATTTAATATTTGAATCACAGCTTATATAGTGTTTTGACATCGACAACCCAAGTGCATTTTACCTCAAACTTGCGACTAGTTAACTTGCTGCAGTAGCAATCGCTTCTCGTGTCGACATTAACACGCTGACAAAGTTATATTCAGAATTAAAAATATTTTTATACCACTTTTTAATGTGTGTTTGTGTAAAGGTGTTCACGAGATACCAACCTTTCACGAACTTGCTCAACGTCGAACACTCGTTCTCATGGAGACGCGCTGTGCACTGACGGGAGGGGCTGTGTGTGCGCGCGCGTGTATGTGAGAGACGCAGGGAAAGGAAATGCAGCTGAACAATATTTGCTCTATGAAAGACATTGATAAAGACGAAAACTAAGGACATTTAATCTATAATTTTATTTTATTTTAGTTAGTTTTGCCAAACACACATTACAGTTTTAGTTAGTTATCGTTTTTTTGTAATGCCTCGTTTTTATTTTATTTCAGTTAACGACAATGTTTTTTCCCACCTAGTTTTCGTTTTTTCGTTCGTTTTCATTAACGATTATAACCTTGGTTCTTATTAATCAAATAGATGTAGTTATGTATTTCATATACATTTCCCTTTGGAAGCCTTTGGACCTGTGCCAGGAATGGCTAATTGTACAATTTATGCTGGCGTGATTGTGGCCCTATTCCGGCAGTGTCGGCTCAGTTTCAGCACCCAGACTTGTGCCGGGACCGGCTAATTGTACAATTTATGCTGGCGTGATTGTGGCCCTATTCCGGCAGTGTCGGCTCATTTTCGGCACCCGGACTCGGGCCAGTGTACTCGGGCCGATTCTGGCGCGTCATTCATTCCCGTGTTTCACAAGAGTCCGGCAACCGCATCTGGGCCGAGCTATTTCTTCTGGCTTGCCGGTTCTGGGCCATTATTGGCCCACATCTTTTTGGCTACCTGGGTAATGTTATGTCATTTGTTTACTCTTACACTGAATGTTTGCTGCTTCAATCCAAATGTGTTTGCATAGTTCACCCAAAATGAAAATTAATGTGAGAAAAAAATCAAGTTTACAGAGTTTTAGTGTCACTGAAGGTAAACCTGCATTGCTCATGGTGGTTAACGTTACCTCTCTTAACGTGCTCTTGCTGAATGGCAAGGATTGCAGTATGGACTATTGTACCTTTTGTATGTTTTCAGTTTTTTTTTTTTTTAACTGTATTTTATTTTTTATAACGAACAAGCTGCGATGTCACATTTCCGCTGCTGTGTTGTGTGTGTGTGAGGCGCGGGCGCGATCAAACAGCTGTCTTTGCAGGGGACTTGCCTCATCGTCATGGCAACGGTTCGTAGTCAGGTCAGATTACGTCAGAGTTGGTTGCCGTTTGTAACATGTTCATTCTGGTGAAAACCGACCCAGACCAACGCCAACACGGTATCACACCGATCCAACAAACTCCAACAGACGAGTTTGTTGCCGTTTGTCGGCGTTTGTCGTGCGGTGTGAATTGGCCTTTACACTGAATGTTTGCTGCTTCAATCCAGACGAGTAGGCTATTGTAAATTTAGTATAGGGTGTGAAAATTGTACAGCTGTGGTATTTGTATAGGGTGTGAATTCTGTATAGAAGATGTGTAGATTTTTGGTAGATTTTTTGGCAATTTTGTGGTGTCACACACACACTAAAAAAATTGAAAAGCTGTATTTAAAGTTTTTTTTTTTTTTTTTGTTATTTGTCATGTTCTTTTCTCAGATTGAGCTACCTGACAATCTGACAGAAATGTCTTGTTGTGGCTCAAAAATGGGTTGAATAGGCTACATGTGGTTCATGTATATCTTCTTTAGTCTGTTGGCTCTTTAGGTTTTTTACTGGCACACGTCACTTACACATTTTGCACTTACTGCGGAGTGTTGAGACTGTTTACATATTTGTGCCCATATGTACATTTTATGTACTGGTTTTATTTTTTAATGAATATTTTCTAAAATTATATGATGTTTTTGTTGAGTTATTATTACACAATACTTTTTCTGACCTTTTTGAATCTTGCCCCTGACAAATAACCCAAATTACAAAAAAAGACTAAAACTAACACTAAAACTAATAAAACTAAACTAAAACTAAGCATTTTCAAAAAATAAAAACTAAACTAAACTAGCAAACCCACTTTAAAAACTAATTAAAACTAAACTGAATTTGAAAACAAAAAGTCAAAATGAAATAAAAATAAAAACTAATGAAAAATGCAAAACTATAATAACCTTGATAAGAACTACAATAAACATTTTACCAAAGCAATATTAGCTTGTTTGCTAAATTATGTAGACCTATATATACGTATAAGTATTAAGACAAGTAGGTCATGTAATTAACTGGTTATCAAAAACTACTAAAATATATTTTTAAAGACTTAAAGAAATTATATATATATATATATATATATATATATATATATATATATATATATATATATACAGGTCCTTCTCAAAAATTAGCATATTGTGATAAAAGTTCATTATTTTCCATAATGTAATGATAAAAATTAAACTTTCATATATTTTAGATTCATTGCACACCAACTGAAATATTTCAGGTCTTTTATTGTTTTAATACTGATGATTTTGGCATACAGCTCATGAAAACCCAAAATTCCTATCTCAAAAAATTAGCATATTTGATCCGACCAATAAAAGAAAAGTGTTTTTAATACAAAAAAAGTCAACCTTCAAATAATTATGTTCAGTTATGCACTCAATACTTGGTCGGGAATCCTTTTGCAGAAATGACTGCTTCAATGCGGTGTGGCATGGAGGCAATCAGCCTGTGGCACTGCTGAGGTGTTATGGAGGCCCAGGATGCTTCGATAGCGGCCTTAAGCTCATCCAGAGTGTTGGGTCTTGCGTCTCTCAACTTTCTCTTCACAATATCCCACAGATTCTCTATGGGGTTCAGGTCAGGAGAGTTGGCAGGCCAATTGAGCACAGTAATACCATGGTCAGTAAACCATTTACCAGTGGTTTTGGCACTGTGAGCAGGTGCCAGGTCGTGCTGAAAAACGAAATCTTCATCTCCATAAAGCTTTTCAGCAGATGGAAGCATGAAGTGCTCCAAAATCTCCTGATAGCTAGCTGCATTGACCCTGCCCTTGATAAAACACAGTGGACCAACACCAGCAGCTGACATGGCACCCCAGACCATCACTGACTGGGGGTACTTGACACTGGACTTCAGGCATTTTGGCATTTCCTTCTCCCCAGTCTTCCTCCAGACTCTGGCACCTTGATTTCCGAATGACATGCAAAACTGAGCAACAGTCCAGTGCTGCTTCTCTGTAGCCCAGGTCAGGCGCTTCTGCCGCTGTTTCTGGTTCAAAAGTGGCTTGACCTGGGGAATGCGGCACCTGTAGCCCATTTCCTGCACACGCCTGTGCACGGTGGCTCTGGATGTTTCTACTCCAGACTCAGTCCACTGCTTCCGCAGGTCCCCAAGGTCTGGAATCGGTCCTTCTCCACAATCTTCCTCAGGGTCCGGTCATCTCTTCTCGTTGTGCAGCGTTTTTTGCCACACTTTTTCCTTCCCACAGACTTCCCACTGAGGTGCCTTGATACAGCACTCTGGGAACAGCCTATTCGTTCAGAAATTTCTTTCTGTGTCTTACCCTCTCGCTTGAGGGTGTCAATGATGGCCTTCTGGTCGGCAGTCTTACCCATGATTGCGGTTTTGAGTAATGAACCAGGCAGGGAGTTTTTAAAATCCTCAGGAATCTTTTGCAGGTGTTTAGAGTTAATTAGTTGATTCAGATGATTAGGTTAATAGCTCGTTTAGAGAACCTTTTCATGATATGCTAATTTTTTGAGATAGGAATTTTGGGTTTTCATGAGCTGTATGCCAAAATCATCAGTATTAAAACAATAAAAGACCTGAAATATTTCAGTTGGTGTGCAATGAATCTAAAATATATGAAAGTTTAATTTTTATCATTACATTATGGAAAATAATGAACCTTTATCACAATATGCTAATTTTTTGAGAAGGACCTGTATATATATATATAAACTTACTATGCAAATATTTTTCATTTCAAGAAGTTGAACTGCAGAATGGAGGCTTTAAGTGTCACACTTTTGTACTGTAGGTGTAGTGCTTTACAGTGATTGGCTCTAAACTATTTGTGACAGTCACAAATCCTCTTTGGAGATACTTCAACTCACATTTTAGATGAGCTCAGACAAACCTGTATGTTACACCCCATGTACACCTGTAACTTCATGTGAAACTCATGTAAAATCATTGAGCAATAAACCACAGAAAACAGTACCATGTTCTTCTGTAGGGCCTATAGCCATGTTTCCCAAAATGAAAACAATTAACTAATTCAAATTGAGCTTTTATTTCATTTCAAAATATGCACTGAAAATTGAGTGTTTAAAACATACAAAAGCAAATATTAAAATTACACACGAAGAAAAAAAAAAAACCTCAGATGTATAGGGTGTGTGTTTTTGGGTGCCATCACCTTGTTAGCTGGGGCAGTTACTGATTGTATGATTTTATTAATTAAATAAATTCAGTTAATTTTAATAGATTAAACAAAGCAAAAAAGAGAATGTGGCAAAACGTTATACAGCTTTAAAAACTATATATTGACTTTGGTGATTTCTTCATTCTTTTTTGTTTGTATGTTTTGATTGTTTAATCCATTAAAATCCATTACTGAATTTGGTAATTATTTAATAAAGTTAAAATACTAATGCAATAAAATAACAAACATTAACAGGGAGAGGCCAGAGCATAATATATATTTTTTTAAAACGATAAATAAGTTTTTAATTATGTATTATGTTATAATAAAACATATTGCATTTCAGTAATTTCATGACAAATGCAGATCAGTTTGCCACTTTGAAAAGGTATAGCCTCGATGTCCCAGTCCCTGATCTATCCACTCTCAATACACAACCTAACCATCTCCAGGTCTGTAATGGCAATATCGTATGCAAAATGAGGCCAGCACTATGGCCCATAATTGGCCTGAATGTGCCTAATGTGCCATTTGTCAACCACAATCGGGCCAGATCCACACAACCAAAGCCTGGCCAAATCTGGCAACCATTACTGGGCCAGAGCTGGCTCACTTCTGGCATGCCGGCGCCAGTACACAGCCGAGTGAGCCGACACTCAGCCGCAATTGGCCCGATTCCGCTGGCTACCTGGGGTGCTTCAATGTGATGACATAAAAAAGACAGCGTATTGCAAAATAATGGCAAGAAAACACGTCTTTCAATAAGCTGCATGACGGTTGCACACGCTCGCAGCTTGCCCAACGTAGTCAGCTTCATTAACAAATGACTCAAACCGGTTCTTTGGGAGTCAAAAACACAGCGCAGCCAAGTTCACTTACGAATTGTTTTCCATTTGTTCATGAATCGGAAAATTACTGCTTCTCAGCTAACTCAGAAGTCCTCGAATTTTCGTAATTTTTTGCGAGCTGATTCACCGACCGCCCGCTCAGCTTTCATCATGGATAAAGGTATTTTTGTCATCCGACGAAACGGTATCATGAAATCAATAAGATCCCGATCACAGAAACTAGTTAGGTAAGAATCTAAATGTATTTTAGCTTTTCTCGATTGCTAACACATTATAAGTGATTCAGTTGGCCCAGTTTCCCAAACCATTCGTTCAGTTCTCAAAACAAAGACACATTTCTCAAAGCGTTTAACAATGACAACATTAGGTAGCAAAACTGATGACACACACCTGTTAAAATCTGAGAGAGAGCTGAATTAATAATTTACAGGGGTTTTAAACTTACACAGTACCAGTACTTTAGATGAGGGAAATTTCACTATGTACAGTAAACTGTAGCACATTGTACACCCTCAAACTTGTGATTGTCAACTTTCTCTGTAGCCATTTGTTATACTGTATTTTGCAGAACTGAGAAATGACTGTCTTGTGTCAGAAGACCAATACACTGCTATAGTACCTTATATACTGTAATAAAATTTGGCCAAATGTGCAGAGGATGCTGAATTTAGTTTTACTGTAATTGACAGTATACTGTATTGTGGTGCATACCAAGTTCATACATATCTACTGCCAGATCAATTTACAATAGTAAAATGAAAAAAAAGAAAGAAAAAAATAATTGCTGTATTTTACTGTATCTGTAAATTTATTTTTGTATAGTGTAGTAGACAGTGAGCTGCAAAATAATTCCTGAATCCCAGTAAGTGGTATTTTTGTTACAGTGTTACATGAATTGATCTCACTAGTGTTCACTGGGCAGTGCAGTAGTCTGTGTATTTGTTAAGTTTTGTGTGTCATCTGAGGCCAAAGTTTGATTTTGTCAGACAAGAATAAGTTTTTGACTAAAACATTTTATTTTGACCTGGAAGTTTGAGGTTTGTACAAGTTGGTGCATAGTTTTGAGATTGTGTTTATAGTTGTGAGAAAATGTTGAATTGTTTCATTTCAACTAGATTAAAAAGTTTGAAAGACAAATTTATGCTGGCTTGTCATAAAGCCAACTTAAAGTCTTGTTTAAAAAACATAAATAGTTTGGTCAGTTAGGTCAGAATATAGATGTTCTGGGTGATTGCTAAAGTGTTGCTAGGTGGTTGCTAGGAGATTCTGTTGCTAGGCTCTTGCTGCAGTTGCTGGGGTGTTGCTAGAGTATGTAGTTGATAGGCTGTTCTGGGTGAACACACACAGACATTCCCACCTCTGTTAATAACAGAAACTCAAAAATTGTTTGCAAAAAACAAGTTTTTGTTGTTCTTTAACTTGCACTAAAACATGTGATTTATGCCATCAAAGTAACCTGTGTAATATATTAATAAAACTGCTCATCTCCTTTAGTGATACAAGGTCAGACTCATTTTAAATCTGTTGATGTTTTTCATATAGTGCCTTTACTTGGTGCCATGATGGATATTCAAATCTTGTTATTTATTTTGGTAATGCAATGTTTGTAAACACAATTGTGTATGTCAGGCCATAAATCTCCAAAAACTATGCATGGGCGCTTGCTTTGGTGTTGCCACCCCTCACAGACCTCATGTCACCCCTTTGCCACCCTATAAATAATTTTCTAGATCTGCCCCTGACGAGATGTCCAAACTGTGTGCACTTCATTCACGAGGTGAGGCGGATTTATGAGGTTTGACCATAGACTGTAAACAAACTGACAGTTTAAGGATCCAATGGTGTTACGGGGATTTAGCACAAGCTCTTTAAAATCCTTTTCATTCGTTAAATATTTGTAAAAACCCACATACAAGCGTAAAGGGTGACCTATATCATTTTTTTTTTAAATATTAAAACAAAAATTAGGAAATATAGATATAGGCTACAAGCTGTAGCATTTATTTATTGTTTTTTTTGTTTTGTTTTTTTTTGGCATTTTGGTAATTATCCACGGTACACAACAACCGTCATGGGCATAGTAGTGCTTTATGTTTGACTGAACAATTGTGTTTATTTGTTGTTCAATAAATATTATTTTATATAAATATGTCCATTAGTGTGTGATATGGATTGAATGAAAGTTACATTAATACGCCATTAGATGGCGGCAACACTTTATAGGTGAATGAGTCAGTGAGGCACAAGAGACTTTTAAATTGAAAGGAACTTTTGCAAAGGAAGTTGTTTTAGTGCTGTGGTCAAATGACAAATACAAGATCGCTTTCCTCAGCGGACATTCAAACGGATTTTTATAATGGATATAATAGTATGGACGTCGACTTGAAGAATGAATGTTATGCAATATATCAGACAGGTAATAGCCTACTCTCAGGCGATCTCTCTCTATCTCTCTCTCTCTAATACTGTACAAAATTCAATGAAGCTACTCAACGTTCCTTCGTTACTAGTTCTAAAGTGACGTTTTAGAATTAGTAATGGAGGCTTGGTCCAACTGTCAACTTGAGATTTGAATCCGTGGCGAAAGGAAGTAGTGCTGCACAAAAGAGGGTTTTAAAGACACTCCGTTGTTCTTCTTATTTATTTACACACTCGTGCCGTCGAACTGTTGTATAAACGCAATATCACACTCGTAGCCATGCGATATGGCTGTATATCAGCACGCTGTGATTAATCACAGCCGTGCTGATATACAGCCATATCGCACAGCTATTTGTGTGATATTGCTCATATATATATATATATATATATACAAAGTAAATTCATTGAATACTTTTTTACTCTTACTCAAGTAACTATTAGGATTATTACTTTCACTTTTACTTTGAGTAAATATTTCTATAAGTACTTGTACTTTTACTTGAGTACAGTTTTTGGATACTCTACCCACCTCTGTGTGGGACTACCAAACGGAACACACAACAGAGCTTCGTCATGGACGTCCTCAGCACACAGCCGGTGAGTCCCATGAATCTAATGCTCCTAAACAGGCCATACTGAGTGCCGTAACTGATCAACATAGTAATCGATGGCACAAACAGGGAGCGAGACCCAAAGGCACTCGAGACGTCAGATTGTCACGAGTATCACATATTGCAGTAGCATCCTCTACCCCAAACACTAGCTCCCTACCACCGCAAATACATCTGGAGAACAGATTTGAATTGTTAATGAATGTGGATGAGGAATCTCCAGACGTGATGAATGTGGATGAGGAATCCTCAAACATGATCGGACACAGATCAAATCAGCCAGCAGCTAACACCGATGCTAACTGCCGCTCTGCAAATCGACTAATCAGCAAATCGACTAAATCTGCAAATCGACTAATCATCCATGTCGGGAAGAATGATATTCAAAAAGAGCAGTCAGAACTCCTTAAAAGGGATTTCAATTAACTTTTTGAAATGCTTAGAAAACTAAAAGTTCAGTCATTCATCAGTGGACCACTCCCAGCAAGAGGAACAAATCGATTTACACGGTTGCTTGGGCTTAAACATCCGCTCACTTAAAAATAAATTAAAATAAATAAAATAATACTTCTAGTCAATGACTTAATAATCACAAACAACCTAGATTTTATGCTTCTAAATGAAACATGGCTTGAAGACAGTTGCAGTGCAACAATCCTGAATGAAACAGCCCCTCCTAACTTTACTTTTATGAGTGTCTGCAGAGCTGTTAGGAGAGGTGGAGGTGTAGCTGCTCTATTTAAAGATGTCTATCAATGCAAGCAAGTGTCATTTGGTGATTACTTGTCTTTCGAATACTTGGGTATTGTGTTAAAAGGTGCTCCTCACATTCTACTTATAATTATTTACAGGCCTCCAAAATACTCTCCATCCTTTGTGGAGGACTTTACAGAACTGTTATCAGCAATTTCCTTAGAGTTTGACTGTTTTGCTATTACTGGGGACTTTAACATCCACATAGAAAAAGCAAAATCCAATATGACAAAAGAAATCCTAACAGTTTTGAATACTTTTGATTTGATTCAGTACATGGACCCACACACAATTGTGGACACACTCTAGATTTAATTATCAGTAAGGGTCTAAACATTTCATCAATTGTCATTAAGGATGTAGCACTATCTGATAATTTCTGTATTTTCTTTGATATATTGATCTCTCCTAATGTTGAAGCTAGATCTATCTCGGTCAAAAAGCGATGCTTAAATGAGAATACTAGTGTACTGTTTATGAAGGCTATATCTTTAACACCAAGCATATCTGCAGACTCTGTTGATTTTCTCCTTGATTCTTTTAACTCAAAAGTACAGAAAGTTATTGATAACATTGCTCCTGTGAAAGTCAGGAAGAAGAGTGGCAGACAAAAAGCACCATGGAGAAACTCAACAGTAGTGCAAAATATGAAAAGACAATGCAGAAAAGCTGAGCGCATGTGGCGAAAGACAAAACTTGAAATCCACTATAACATCTATAAAGATAACCTTCATGCTTTCAATGTGGAACTAGGCAAAGCTAGACAGACCTTCTTCTCAAATATTATAAACGGAAACTTAAACAACACCCACACTCTTTTTGCTACTGTAGAGAGACTAACAAACCCCCCAAGTCAGATTCCCAGTGAAATGCTGTTAGACAACAAATGCTGTGAGTTTGCTTCCTTCTTCATTGAGAAAATTAATAATATCAGAAAGGCAATCAGCACATCCTTGAGCTGCACTGGGGTAAAACAGATCAGATCACAACCTCAGAAAGTAGCTATTATGTCTGATTTTAAAGCAATTAATAGTAACATTTTGGAAGATACAGTACAGCACCTTAAAACATCAACCTGCGCCCTTGACACACTTCCCACATCTTTTTTCAAAAGCGTGTTTAACTGTTTAGAAGCAGATCTCCTAGAAGTGGTAAACGCCTCACTTCTCTCTGGGTCTTTTCCAAAATTCCTGAAAACTGCAGTTGTTAAGCCCCTCCTGAAAAAGAGCAGTCTGGATAACACCATATTGAGCAACTACAGACCAATCTCAAATTTTCCTTTCATAGGCAAGATCATTGAAAAAGTTGTTTTCAATCAGCTGAACAAATTCTTATGCTTGAATGGATTCTTTGACAACTTTCAATCGGGTTTCCGACTGCATCACAGTACAGAGACAGCACTCATAAAGATAATAAATGATATTCGCCTAAACAATGAGAAAAGAACAAATTGCATATCACAGCTATGCAGATGACACCCAGATTTACCTAGCCCTATCACCTAACGACTACAGCCCCATTGACCCCCTGTGCCAATGCATTGATGACATTAAAAATTGGATGCCTAAACTTCCTTCAGTTAAACAAAGACAAAACTGAAGTCATTGCGTTTGGAAACAAAGATGAAGTTCTCAAAGTGAACACATACCTTCACTCTAGGGGTCAAACAACTAAAAATCAAGTCAGGAATCTTGGTGTGTGTGGCGAGGGGGGCGTGGTTTAGCGGGGTCTGCAACAGGAGGGAGCGTCTGGGGATGTGCGGTGATTGAACGGGTTGAATGTAAATCACAAACACCTGTTTCTCGTTCCAGTAATTGGCGTGGAGACAGGATAAAACGCCAGGAGAAGCAGGAGCGGGTGAGAGAGAGAGGGTCTGCTGACAGTCACACTAAGTGAGCCGTGCTCATCTGCTGGAGTGAAGCCCGTCCTCGGATGTGGAATTATTGAACTTTTTGTTTATGTGTTTGATATTTTTTCTGGCGAGAATAAAGACTGTCAGCAGCCAAAGCCGATCCCTGTCCTCTTCCTTCCCACCACACAAGAACCTTTACCACACTGGTGCCGAAACCCGGGAAGGAAGACGGAAGCCGCCGCCATGCAGGCAAACCCCGCCGCTGGAACGCCGTTTGCGGACCTCATTGCATCCCTTGCGGCCCTTCATCAAGAGCAACATCGGGCCCTGCTAGATCTCCGACATGATCAGGAGCGCCGCTTCGAGGCGATCGTCCAGGGCCAGCAGGAGGACCGTGAGAGGTTCCGGAGCTGGATAGACCGGGAGGTTCCCGCAGAGACCAGCGCGGCAGCTGCTGGCCCCTTCCAGCTGCCACTGCAGAAGATGGGCCCGCAAGATGACCCGGAGGCCTTCCTGGACCTGTTTGAAAAGTCTGCTGAGGTGTCAGGTTGGCCCCGGGACCAGTGGCCCATGCTTTCGGGCGAGTCGCAGGTGGCAGCACAGCAGCTGCCCATCCAGAACCTCCTGGTCTTCAACGACCTCAAGAGGGCCATCCTACAGCGGGTCGGCCGCTCCCCCGAACAGCATCGTCAGCGGTTCCGGTCTTTGGAGCTGGGGGAGGCGGGCCGGCCCTTCGTGTTGGCCCAACAGCTCCGGGACTCGTGCCGCAAATGGCTGATGGCCGACGGAGGCGACGTGGAGCAGATGATCGATCGCGTGGTGCTGGAACAGTTCACCACTCGGCTCCCGAAGAAGACCGCCGAGTGGGTCCAGTGCCACCGGCCCACGTCGCTGGATTCGGCCATCCAATTGGCGGAGGACCACTTGGTGGCGTGCCCAGGGGTCGGCGAACCCCTGCCATCTGTCTCTCTCTCTCCCTCTCTTCCTCCCCTCTCTCTCTCGAGACCTGTCCCTCTACCTAGGTCCCGTCCGCCCGGCCCGCCTCGTGTTCCGCCCCGGGGGCGGGGTGGAACGGATTCTCGGCAGTTCGTGGCGCCAAGAGCCCCGCCCCGGGGGGCGGGACTGTCCACCGCCGGGCAGGACCCCGCGCCTGCTTCTCCCCTCTCTCCACGCCAATCATTCGGCCCGTTCTCCGCCACTGGAGCGGCGGGCAGGTCTGGGCCGGCCTGTTGGCCTTGCGGGGACCCGGATCACTTCATAGACCGATGTCCAGTGATGGAGGTGGGGACATTGATCCGGGTCCCGGACGACCTGCAGGTCGCCCCCGGTCAAGCTGGTCAGTACCAGATACCAGTGAGTATCAAGGGGGTACATATCAGGCTTTGGTGGACTCAGGTTGTAACCAAACCTCCGTGCATCAAAGCCTGATTTCATCCGGGGCATTGGATACAGGCCGCATGGTTAAGGTACGGTGTGTGCACGGGGATATCGCGAGTTATCCGTTGGTGTCAGTCGGGATTCTATTTAGGGGTCAAAAGCATAGTGTGGAGGTGGCAGTTAATCCGCACCTCCGGCACCCGATAATTTTGGGGACGAATTGGCCCGCATTTAATAAATTATTGGGACATTTATGTTCGGGTGCCTCTTGGAGTAAATGTGCGCGGGGAAGGGAAGTGCGAGTGCAGGCGGGGGAGACTGACCGGGGACCAGTGGTGACTGCCTCAGGGGAACAGAGCGGGATCGGGAGACCCAGATTTACCTATCACGATGACACGCTGAAAAATGCGTTTGAGAGGGTCAGCACGATCGACGGTCAGCCTCTCCAGCCTGGACGACCACTGACTTATCCCTATTTTGCGATTATTAAAGATAGGTTGTATCGAGTGACCCAAGACACTCAGTCAAAAGAGGATACAACCCAGTTATTAGTACCAAAGAGCCGCAGGGAAATGCTTTTCCATGCGGCTCACTCTAACCCAATGGCTGGACACTTAGGACAAACAGCGACACTAAATCGCCTCATGGCCCGATTCTTTTGGCCGGGCATTCACGAGAACGTGCGCAGGTGGTGCGCGTCTTGTCGTGAATGTCAGCTGGTAAATCCTCCGGCCACTCCAAAAGCGCCTTTGCGCCCCCTTCCATTAATGCAGGTCCCCTTCGAACGAATTGGCATGGACCTCATTGGGCCATTAGAGCGATCAGCGAGAGGGCATCGTTTTGCATTAGTCATTGTGGATTATGCAACACGATATCCAGAAGCAGTGGCTCTCCGCAACATTTCCGCTAAGAGTGTTGCGGACGCCCTCTTCAGTTTTATCTCCCGAGTGGGGATTCCGAAAGAAATCCTCACTGATCAAGGCACGGCGTTTATGTCACGTACGCTACGCGAACTGTACGAATTATTGGGCATTAAATCGATTCGAACCAGCGTCTTTCACCCACAAACGGACGGGTTGGTCGAACGTTTTAATCGCACGCTTAAATCCATGATTCGTAAGTTCGTTCAAGAAGACGCCAAAAATTGGGATAAATGGTTGGAACCCCTGTTGTTCGCTGTGCGAGAGGTCCCGCAAGCCTCCACGGGGTTTTCCCCCTTTGAGCTTCTCTTTGGGCGCCACCCTCGCGGGGTGTTGGATGTCCTAAGAGAGTCTTGGGAGGACGGACCATCTCAATCGAAAAATGAAATTCAGTATGTGCTGGACTTGAGAACAAAACTCCACACTTTGGGGCGGCTGTCTATGGAGAATTTGTTACAAGGCCAGGACAGACAGTGCCGGTTGTATGACAGGGGAACTAATCTGCGTAAATTTGCACCGGGAGAGAAAGTACTCGTATTACTCCCCACGTCAAGCTCAAAATTACTGGCGAAGTGGCAAGGACCATTCGAGGTCACACGGCAAGTTGGTGATCTCGATTATGAAGTAATACGGTCCGATAGGAGAGGGGCACGTCAAATTTATCACCTCAACCTCCTGAAAAAGTGGAGTGAGGCGGAGTCAGTGATGCTGGCGACGGTGATTAGCGGAGAGGATGATCTCGGGCCAGAGGCGAATGTAAAAAAACAGTCCCTCGCTCTGGCCCCGGGGGGAGATCACCTTTCGCCCTCACAGCTCACTGATGTTTCCAAATTACAGGCTGAGTTTGCCGACGTGTTCTCTCCCCTACCGGGCCGTACTGACCTCATTCATCACCACATCGAGACAGAGCCGGGCGTGGTGATTCGCAGCCGGCCGTATAGGTTACCTGAACACAAAAAAAAAGTGGTTCAGGCAGAATTAGAGGCAATGCTTGAAATGGGGGTAATAAAGGAATCCAGCAGTAACTGGGCGAGCCCGATAGTTTTGGTTCCCAAAACGGACGGCTCAGTGCGGTTCTGTGTGGATTATCGCAAGGTGAATGCAGTGTCGAAATTCGACGCGTATCCAATGCCGCGTGTGGACGAATTGCTTGACCGGCTTGGTACAGCTCGCTTTTATTCGACACTGGACTTAACGAAAGGGTATTGGCAGATCCCCTTGTCTCCATTATCCAAAGAAAAGACCGCTTTCACGACGCCGTTTGGATTACACCAATTCGTTACGCTTCCGTTCGGGCTGTTCGGGGCACCGGCTACCTTTCAGCGACTCATGGATAAAATTCTCCGGCCCCATGGTGCATATGCGGCTGCCTATCTAGATTATATCATTATCTATAGTAATGACTGGCAGCGCCATATGCAGCATTTAAGGGCCGTCCTGAGATCGCTGAGAGGAGCTGGGCTCACGGCCAACCTGAAGAAGTGTGCAATTGGGCGCGTGGAGGTAAGGTATCTGGGCTTCCACTTGGGGCATGGGCAGGTGCGTCCCCAAATTGACAAGACAGCAGCGATTGCGACCTGTCCGCGCCCCAAGACCAAAAAGGAGGTTAGACAGTTCCTCGGGCTGGCGGGATATTATAGGAGGTTTGTACCTAATTATTCGGCCCTCACCAGCTCGTTGACTGATCTAACTAAAAAGGATGCACCAGATACGGTCCAGTGGACGGAGCTGTGCCAGCAGGCCTTTACCCAGGTAAAGGCTGCTTTATGTGGCGGGCCGTTACTTCATTCCCCTGATTTCTCTCTCCCCTTTTTGTTGCAGACAGACGCGTCGGACAGGGGGCTGGGTGCGGTCCTGTCCCAGGAGATAGAGGGTGAGGAGCGGCCGGTGCTGTACATTAGCCGCAAGCTCTCCAAGAGAGAAGCTAAGTACAGCACCGTGGAGAAAGAGTGTTTAGCCATCAGGTGGGCCGTCCTCACCCTCCGCTATTATCTCCTGGGGCGGGAGTTCACCCTCTGTTCGGACCATGCCCCTCTGCAGTGGCTCCACCGCATGAAGGACACCAACGCGCGGATCACTCGTTGGTATCTCGCTTTACAGCCTTTTAAATTCAAGGTGATTCACAGGCCGGGTGTTCAGATGGCTGTGGCCGACTTCCTCTCCAGAAATGGGGGGGGGGGGGCTGCAGGCCGGACGGCTCCCCGGCCTGAGTCGGGCGGTGGGGGTATGTGGCGAGGGGGGCGTGGTTTAGCGGGGTCTGCAACAGGAGGGAGCGTCTGGGGATGTGCGGTGATTGAACGGGTTGAATGTAAATCACAAACACCTGTTTCTCGTTCCAGTAATTGGCGTGGAGACAGGATAAAACGCCAGGAGAAGCAGGAGCGGGTGAGAGAGAGAGGGTCTGCTGACAGTCACACTAAGTGAGCCGTGCTCATCTGCTGGAGTGAAGCCCGTCCTCGGATGTGGAATTATTGAGTGTGCGTTGCACCGACTTTTTGTTTATGTGTTTGATATTTTTTCTGGCGAGAATAAAGACTGTCAGCAGCCAAAGCCGATCCCTGTCCTCTTCCTTCCCACCACACAAGAACCTTTACCACAGTGTGATTTTGGAGTCAGACCTGAGTTTCAATAGCCATGTAAAGACAATAACTAAATCAGCATATTATCATCTCAAAAATATTGCAAGAATTAGATGTTTTGTCTCCAATCAAGACTTAGAGAAACTTGTTCATGCTTTCATCACCAGCATTTCATTATTGCAATGGGCTCCTCACTGGCCTTCCAAAAAAGACCTTAAGACAGCTGCAGCTCGTACAAAACGCTGCTGCCAGGATTCTGAGCAGAACCAGAAAATATGAACAGATCACGCCAGTCCTCAGGTCCTTGCACTGGCTTCCAGTTGCATTTAGAATTGATTTTAAAGTACTGTTACTTGTTTATAAATCACTCAATGGCCTAGGACATCAATACATTGCAGATATGCTCACAGAATATAAACAGATCAATAGGATCACATCAGTTAGAAATACCAACGGTTCACTCAAAGCAAGGAGATTCTGTTTTAGCTGTTATGCCAGCCGCAGCTGGATACAGCTTCCAGAAAAGATCAGGTGTGCTCCAACAGTAGCCACATTCAAATCAAGACTCAAAACACATCTTTTTACCTATGCATTTGCTGACTGAGCACTGTGCTGTGTCCGAACTGTTTGTACTTTATTTTATACACACTATCTTTTTATTAGTTCAACTCTTTTTCTTATTTTTTTATTTATTTCATTTTTAATGCATTTTATGATTTTTTTTAATGTATTTTTATGTATCTTTTTATTTTCTGACATTTAATGCATTTTATGCTGTCTGGTTGAAAGAGCTGGGAGAATTAGAAAATAAGTTTTTTTTTAGTTATCCCTGGATGCAGCTCTGTGACCATTTTTTTTAGCTGTATAGTGTTAATCCAGGAATATTTGTCTGTAAGGGTACTGTTTTTTTTTTTTTCCATCAATCTCTTTATTGAATTTTAACATGAAATAGAACAAACAAAACTCCCCTTCACACATATATATATAAAAAAGAAAAGAATATATAATAATAATAATAATACAAAGACCAAAACATCAAGAATCAACAAAAATAAACAATGACAGACAACATAATAATTAAAAAAAAACAAAACAAAAAAAAAGCTTTAGCTGTGAGTAACGGTCCAAAGGGCTACTGCCCATTCATTTGCAGCAAAAATGCGGGTCACTAAGTTTACTGAGGATTATCTGGAAAGGTCAACTTCCCAACATATTCAAAAAAGGGGTCCCACGTCTTAAAAAATTTTCTTTGAGAGCCCCTTAACAAATGTCTAATTTTTTCGAGTTTGGCGAAGTACAGAACATCCCTAATCCAGTGAATATGCGATGGAGGTGTAGGAGACTTCCAATTCAAAAGTATCAAACGCCTTGCTAACAAACTAACAAAGGCTATGAACATCTTGAACTCTGCAGACAACGGTATTGTGACCGGAGTTACCCCGAAAAGTGCAGTGATAGCATCATCCACTATTCTCTTCCCTGTGACCTCACTCAAAGAATCAAAAATATTTTGCCAATAGGTTGTTAAAACAGGGCAAGACCAAAACATATGTATATGTGTTGCTGCTGCCTGGTGACATCGGTCACAAGTCGGGTCAATGTTATTAAACATCTTAGCGAGCCTGGTTTTAGTTAAATGAGTACGGTGTAAAATTTTACATTGGATCAGTCCATGTTTGGCGCAAACCGAGGAGTGGTGTACCTTGTCAAGAACATTCCCCCACATATCATCACTAAATGCAATCCCTAGATCCTCCTCCCATAGCGCTTTAATTGACGACAAAGAAACCAATCTAAGTGAGTGGATCTGAGCATAAATAAATGAAATCATACCCTTCAAAGCGGGCGCTGGTTTTAAAAAAATATCAAGGGATGTGTCAGAGGGCATAGAAGGAAACTGAGGGAACCTATGAGAAACAAAATTACGAATCTGCAAGTACCTAAAAAAGTGTTGATTTGGGAGGGAAAATTTTTTGGGACAACTGTTCAAATGAGGCAAAAGTGTTATCAATGTAGAGATCCTTAAATATTTTAATGCCCATATTAGACCAAATCTCAAATGCACGATCAATTAACGATGGAGGAAAGGAGTGATTAGCTGTTATTGGTGCCAAAGTAGAATATGTTTGAAGGCCAAAGGAACGTCTAAACTGATTCCAAATCTTTACAGTTGTCTTAATAATGACATTTTTAGTGTAATTTTTTATAGGTGATTTAATAGGTGAATGAGCCAAAGCTGAGAGTGAAACAGGTTTGCAGGAAAAATGCTCCATTCCCAACCAAACTGACGATAATAACTGTAAACCAGAATGTAACCAAAACTGAATTATTTTGAGATGAGCCGCCCAGTAATAAAACTTAAAGTTGGGTAGGGCCATTCCCCCTAGCTTCTTTGGGCTCTGTAAATATTGTTTACGTAATCTTGGTGGCCTCCCACTCCAAACAAAATCCGAAATAATGGCGTCTAATTTACGAAAAAAGGTTTGCGGAAGGAAAATTGGTACACACTGAAACAAGTATAGAAACCTGGGAAGGACATTCATCTTAATACTATTAATCCGAGCTGCTAGAGATAAGTTCAGCACTGACCAACGATTAAAGCTACTTTGTACTTGAGACAGAAGAGTAATGAAATTAGCGCGATAAAGATCCATGAATTTAGCAGTAACTTGAATCCCAAGATATCTTAACTCGTGCTGAGCAACTTTAAATGGCAGGGTGTGAAGTGGGTATTCACGTGCCGCCTTATTAAGAGGAAGCAGCTCACTCTTTCCTAAATTTAGCTTGTAACCAGATATGGCTCCAAAAGAACCAAAAACAGAAAGTGCAGCTGGGACTGACACAGAGAAGTCAGTAATGAATAAAAGAAGATCGTCTGCATATAGAGACACTTTCTGTTCTTGCCCACAACTCACAATACCTTTAATATGTGGGTCAGCACGAAGCGCAATAGAAAGAGGCTCAATTGCCACAGCGAATAAAAGAGGACTTAAGGGACACCCTTGCCGCGTTGAACGATAAAGAGGAAAGTAAGAGGACTGATTATTATTTGTCCTAACTGACGCCAAAGGAGATGAGTATAAAAGCTTCACCCAAGAAATGAAATTTTCCTTAAAGCCGAATTTCCCCAAAGTATGAAATAAGTATGCCCATTCCACACGATCGAAGGCCTTCTCCGCGTCTAACGATATAATTGCTTGCGGTGAGGTTGTTGACGGAAGATTATAAATAGTATTAAAAAGCCTTCTCAAATTGAAAAAAGAGTGCCTATTTTTAACAAACCCCGTTTGATCAGGAGAAATGATATCTGGAAGAACAGTTTCCAAACGAAGAGCAAGCATTTTGGATAAAATTTTGAAATCAACATTCAATAAACTAATTGGTCTATACGAAGAGCAACTAAGAGGGTCCTTGTCCTTCTTCAAAATAAGAGAAATCGAAGCCTGATTAAGCGTAGGGGGAAGTTTAGCCGTCAGAAAAGATTCATTAAACATATCAATCAGAACTGGAGCTAGTTTATTTTGAAAGCATCTGTAAAACTCTACAGGAAAGCCGTCTGGCCCTGGGCATTTGCCAGACTGCATCGCTTTAAGAGCACCCGAAAGTTCTTGGGCAGTTATTGGGATTTCTAATTGATCTGCCATGTCCGAATTAACCTGAGGGATTTCTAAATGGGAGAGGAAGCCATCAAAATCACACTTTTCCACATTTGTCTCTGATGTATATAATGAGGCATAATAAGCTCTAAATACATCATTTATTTTTTCTGGGTCTATCGTAGTGCCTGAAGATGTGGCAATTTCCGGAATCTGATGAGAGGAGATAGTCTGCCGTAATTGGTGTGCCAACATTCTACCAGCTTTGTCCCCCTGTTCAAAGTATGTACTGCTAGTCTTAAGTAACAGCTCAACAGCACGGTCCGCAGCCAATGTATTAAATTCTGACTGAGCTGTGAGGCGTTCCTTATACAACTCAGGAGTTGGAGAAGTGGCTAACGCTGCGTCCAATTGGGCAATGCGATTGGTTAGAGTGACCACTATCTCCCTCCTCCGCCTTCTATCATAATTCACGTAAGAGATTATTTGACCTCTAATGTAAGCTTTCAACGTCTCCCATAAGACAGACGCAGACACATCTGGGGTCCTGTTTGTACTCAAAAACAAATCAATTTGGCTGGATATCATATCAACAAATTTTTCGTCTGACAGTAAGCGCGTATTAAGACGCCAAGGGTAGTGTGATCGAACCAAGCCTTTAAACCTAATGTTGAGTACAACAGGGGAATGGTCTGAGATAACCATTGGTTCATATGAGCAAGAGGTAGAAGTGAGACATGGAAGAAATCTATTATCCAATAAGAGATAATCAATCCGAGTAAATGTACGATGCACAGGAGAGAAAAAGGAAAATGCTTTACTTGTAGGGTTAAAGAAACGCCAAGGATCTGAAATTGAAAAATTCACCATAAAGTCTTTTATAACTTTAGCCGAATTTGAAAGTGTTGCCGCTTTATTAGAGGAACGGTCAAGATCTGGGTTCAACCAACAATTAAAGTCCCCACCTAAAATGAGTAAGTGGGAGGACATGTCCGGAAGGGCAGAAAAAAGTTTCTTGAAAAACTCAGCATCATCCCAGTTTGGGGCATATACATTAACAAAAATCAGTTGGGTGCCGTATAAACTACCTGTAATAATCAAATATCTACCATTAGGATCAGACACCACTTTAGAACAAACAAAAGGAATTGATTTATGAAATAAAATGGCGACTCCCCTAGACTTGCTATAAAATGAAGAGAAATAGGACTGACCCACCCACCTACTTCTAATTTGAAAATGAGGAGTAGATTTTAAGTGTGTCTCTTGAAGATAAACAATCTGTGCTCCTAAGTTTTTGAGATGATTTAATACCTTAGTGCGTTTCACAGGGGAGTTCAGGCCTTTACAATTCCAGGACACCAGTTTGAGATCACCTCCATCAGTACTTAGGTTTACACTCGATTGGGCCATTCACCAAAAATAGGGCAGAAAAAGAATGTCAAGAAAAATGACAAATAAACCGTCAACACAGCTGAGTAAACTGGTAAAATAATTACAAAACCAATACAATAAAACCTTGGAAACACATGACAACCACAACAAAAATAGAACACAAACCTCCCCATCCCACCACACCACCCCATTGTTAGCATCTCCCCAAATGAGATACACACAAACCCAAACCTAACTAAAGGCACAGAACGCTCCATAATAGCTCTACGCTAAAAAAAGAATAGTGCTACCTGAAAGAAAATTGACTTAATAAATAAAGCTGAACAAATGTACCTATAGAGTAGTAAAGGTCACATACTCCAAATTAAGCCAGACAAATTGCTCTCGATACATTCAATGAAACCAAAACAACATAGCTTTTTACTGTTTAAGTATTAACAACTTATTCACCCAAAAAAAAAAAAAAAAAAAAAAAAAAAAAAAAAATTAAATTATATATGTATATACATATACATACACATAGCCATAAACAGCCGTAGATAACCCAGGGCCAGTATTACAGAACAAATGACCTAATACTATCTACCTGCAAGCATTAGACTGATCCTGTCATCACAATGTCCACTCTACTTACAGTTCTTTTTAACAAAGTCACTGGCCAAAGAGGGGTCTTCAAAACGCCACGAAGTGCCATCCGGCATAGTGATCTTAAGTGTGGCGGGGTATAGAAGCCCAAACTTGACCTCCGGAAAGGAGCGCAGACTGCGTTTCACCGCAGAAAAGGCAGAACGCTTCTTGGCAACAGAGGATGTAAAGTCTGGGAACACAGAGATCCGTTTGTCCTTGTAAAGGAGTGGAGAAGACTCGCCTGCTCGTCGTAGAATCGTGTTACGAACATGGAAAAAATGCACCCGCACGATAAAAGCCCGAGGTTGGGATCCGGCCGCTGGTTCGTTCCGCAGAGAGCGGTGAGCACGATCAAGTAGCGTTTTTTCTTCCAGTTCTAGTAGGTCCTGTAGCAAACCTGCAATAAAGTCAGTAGGACGAGGTCCTTCCATTCCCTCCGGTACACCAACCACACGAATATTATTTCTTCGAGATCTGCTTTCCAAGTCTTCGCACTTATCATCCAGACGAATCACCTGAGCGGATAACTTGGTGACGGTAGCCTCGAGTTCAATTATACGGGAGCTATGGTCGTTAGCAGCCTGCTCGAGATCTCGCACTGCTGCTTCATGAGAGTCTACTAATCGCTGAAGTGGTTCAATTGAAGCTTTCAATTCTCCTCTAACGGACGAGATCTCGGAGTGCAATCCAACAGCAACCGTGTCCATTTTAGAGAAAAGATCGTTCTTAAGCGCGTCCATCATGGCTTGTATTCTAGCATCCAAAGTGCTAGCCGCGCTGCTCTCCTGATCCGGTGTTTCGGAATCAAGCGGAGGCGGTGTTTTGCGGCCTCCTCTTTGGGTGTCCTGTTTCTGTCGAGTGTTTTTCATCTTGTAATGCCTCAGGTGAAATAATTAGTAAAAACTGTCTTCTAACTACAGTAAAAGCAATCGCAAAAAGTTATATTGAAAAAGGTACAACAAAATTAATATAAAAGTCAATTTCCCTCGGAGCTAGTGGAGGACACGTCTACTCTTCACCCTGCGCCATAGCGCCCCAGGGTACTGTTTAAATGCACAGCTGCCTGACAAATATTTTTATTTTTTTTAGAGTTATCCCTGGACGCAGCTCCATATAGACTCAGTCCAGGAAGATTTGTCTGCAGAGTTAGTCCAGGAAGATTTTTCTGTAAGGGTAATGTTTAAACATACAGCTACCTGACAAATATTTTAGTTATCCCTGGATGCAGCTTTGTTTAGAGTTAGTCCAGGAAGATTTGTCAGTAAGGCTACTGTTTAAACGCACAGCTACCTGACAAATATAAACAGTTATCCCTCTGCATGAGGAAGATCCATTTCCACTCTGACGGACAACAAAAAACTCCCTGAAACTTTCTAACTCTTCCATCCAGATAGCTAAATTCTCTGATTTTACTGTTATTTCTATTTCTTATGTGTTCCATTATTATGTATTTGGTTCTTCTTTATGTAAAGCACTTTGAATTACCATTGTGTATGAAATGTGCTACACAAATAAAATTGCCTTGCCTTGCCTTACAAACAGATCCACTTCCGCTTAACCATAAATCTCCCATATGAGCTTCACCACCTCTGGGTGAAGTCTCCATTCCCCTGGCCTCAGCCCCCTGTCTCGACAGGATGTCTGCTCTTATATTCTGGGTCCCTGGAATATAGATTGCTCTCAAGGAAAGCATCTTCCCCAGAGACCACAGGATGATCTGGTGCGCTAGTTTGCAGAGTGGGCGCAAACGCAGACCCCCCTGTCGATTTATATATGAAACCACCGATGTGTTGTGTGTCCAGACAAGCACATGATGTCCCCTCAAGTCTGGGAGGAAAAAATTTCAATGCATTTATGTGCCATGAAAGATGATGACTCCTCCAAAGACCTTGAGCTGAGCTGCCTTCCATTACCGCTCCCCAGCCTGTGAGAGAAGCGTCCGTAGTGAGAGTGACTCGACGACATTGAGCTCCTAACACTGGGCCCTGAGACAGGAACCAAATTTTCTCTTTCATATGACCAAGGCGTGGAGACATCGCTGTGTGATCTTGATCATACGAAGTGGGTTTCCCCTTGGGAAAAACCCTTTGGTCTTGAGCCACCACTGCAAGGGTCTCATGTACAGCAGGCCAAAAGCTATCACATTGGACGCAGCTGCCATCAGACCCAACAGTCTCTGAAACTGTTTTACAGTGACTGGCCTTGCTTTAGTTCTTTTATGGCAGCACCAAAACTGAATTTTGTAACCCCTTTCTATAATCTGCATGACCCAACATGTGATATTTGGAAGAGATTTCCATTCTGCCAGAAAATCTACTAAGGGAACCAGCCTCTCGAGGCTGGCCTCTGGTGTATTGAGAACACATGTTTCATGTAATTTTATCCTCCTCAGAGGATGCGAATGTGACGCAGTGTCTTGTGAGCTCTGCATCACTAATTCGCTGCGCCCCAAGGCACCATGGGTGGCGGGGTTGGCAGAACGGCTCCCTGAGGGCCACGAGGTGGGACGGGCACCCGTGTGGGGCTGCCCTCAGGAGTCTGACCCCTCTGGCTTCAGGATTTTTTCTGTGCAGCCTTCTTGGCCTGAAGCAAGACCCTCAGGTCTGCCTTTGGCTTCGAAGGCTTGGGCTGAGAGTGCCGTCCCAGCCCACTGTATCTCTGAGGTGGAGCACGAGAAGCAACACTCTCTTTTTGTTGCGCTCTATATGAGGAGCTATACGGCTGGGGCTACTCACGCCCAGCAACCTCAGAGGATGGATGGCGGCTCGGAAGATATTTCTTGAACACCTCCGCTTGCTTTTTTGACTCTTGAAACATGTAGACGACTGAGTTGACAGCATCGCCGAACAGGCCAGTTGGTGCAACCGGGGCGTCGAGGAGAAAGGCCCTGTCTTTCTCTTTAATATCAGACAGATTGAGCCACAGGTGTCTCTTGGTGTCTTCCATGATCTAGCTAACTCATCATGTAAATCAGGGTAGAAAGGAAGGCCCCTTGGTGGAGATGATTTATTAGATGGAAGGAAACGCTCATCTAACTTGCTTTTGGGATGAGCGCCCTGTTTCTCTGCTGGCCATTCAATATTTAACTTTGACACAGCACGAGTAATCATTTCCACCAGCTCCTCATATTCTGGGGAAAGAGATGGTGAGTCTTTTCCCCCAATATCGACGCTCAGCACATCCACCTCCTCAGAACTGGAGTGCTGAAACGACGAGCCCTCTCCCTGGGCGGAAGAAGCTTGCTTCCGACACCAGAGAGGGGGAGATGGATCTACCAGGTGAGGGCTGAGAAAGAACACTCATGCTCGTCTCAAGCCCCGCTGATAAATCCATTTGCGAACCCCATGACATCTCTCTCCGTGCTGCCTCAGCAGCAGTGGGTCCAGAGCCATGAGGAAAGGGAGAGGCGGGAGCGGAGCGTTCTAGAGGAAGCATCTCAAAATGCTCACATTCAGCCCCCTCGAAGGTTGAAAGAGCATGCTCCGCTCCCAAACACATGACACATAAATTGTATGTATCTATCCCCACCAGTAAGGAATCGGGGGCAAGGAGGAGCACACGGTTTAAATGCCTGGTTCACCATAATAGTGTGAAAGATATTGAGCTGTACTATATCAGGACAGACAACAAAAAATAAGACAGACAGTTTCACACAGATCGCTTTGCTGAGGCAGAAAAGCTGAAGCTGGATGTGTATTTATCCTTTCCTGGTCATGACGTCACTCGCCCGTGATGTTCACTCTCGTCATTGAACGTCTAGGTTACTAGTGTAACCCCCGTTCCCAGAAGGAGGGAACGGAGACGTTACGTCGATACTGACGTAATGGCGAGACCCCATTACGTCAGTATCAACGTAACGTCGAACGTGACTGACTGAATGGGAACTAGCTGACAGACGTGCATCATACACAATGACGCTGGGGGCATTCCCAAAGCGATTCTATTGGTTTTATTTCTTGTCAGTTTCCTCTTCAGTTCCCAACCATTTCTACCACCCAGTCATCACTGTCTCCCATCATCCCCTCTGTTCCACCTCAGAGGTACGGTTACACCGCTGGACTGCTGGGAGTCACCTCTTCCTGGGCTTCGGGGGCCTGTGGCCTCTGTGCGCTCCACTCCACTTCGACCCAACGCCCTGACTCCTACACCTGCGCTCCTTCCACCCTCAATGTCAGCAGTGACCATCGGGCATTCTGCCTTGCTGGACTCCCTCTGTACGTCGGCTCCGCCTCGGTCGGACATCGCACCACCTTCGCCACGGAGTAACGGGCCGTTCACTGCCCTCCGGCCCTCTACCCCTTCGGCTGCGGCTAGCTCCGACCTCTCTCAGGCTCCACCTCCGCCCTCGGTCGCTCCAGCTCAACATCAGCCCTCGAGATCTCTGCTTTCACCTCAGGGGTTCGTCGCTGCGGCTCCGTCGCAGTTGTCGAGGTCACCAATGTCCTGTTGCGTCATCGGCTATCTGACTACACGCGGGGCTTTACCTCCTACGTCGACATCGCCTCCTGCCATCGCCATGATGTCATTCAGCTGTCTTCCTCCATGACTCCTCCCTCCTGCGATGCCGCCGTGGAGCACAGCCCTGGTTGTGCACAGGGGTACCATGCCCCTGTTCAAGGCTGGATCACACCACCTGCACCACCCTGGAGTTTTCATTCAATCCCTTTCCCGGACTCTTGTCCTCTACCTGAGCCTCCTCCATTCATCTGCTGGCACGAGGTCGCGCCTTTCCGGGAGGGGGCATACTGTCACAGTTTCACTCAGTTTGGACTTTGTTTTCCTGCTTGCACCATTTCCCATTTCCATGTTACGAGTGTGTTTGAAGCACTTGTTTGGATTTATTAAAGACTCTTCATTATCGTGTTCGTATCTGATCTTTAATACAGCGTGTGTGACATATGTAAATCAATAAATACATTGTTGACCCTTCCCCTACCTCTTAACTCACCCTTAAACCTACCAATACCACCAAACTGGTCCCTAACCTTACCCGTATCCAACCTCAGTAGAAGAAAATGTGTTTTGCAATACAACATGAACACAATAAGTACATTGTACTTATTTTTGATGTAAGTACATAGTAGTTAAAGACACCTAATATAAAGTGTGACCAAGACTTCCGGTTGGAGCGGCGCCATGTAAAGACGTAGAGTTGTTGAGCTCCTCACAAGCAACTTCGTTTTATATAGCTCTTATTTTATGCTCTAGCATCCTAAAGCTGCCTTTGCGTGTTATTAAGGGCTTAACAATCGGTTTGAATCCAGTTTGAACCACTTTTGAAGCGAAATGAATTAGAGCCGGAGTAACTGCAGAGATGCAGAATCTGCTGCTAACAGTAATGCTAATGTCGAACTCCAAACTACTTCAAAGAAAGACGCAGCGAGCGACAACTATGTGGTTCTCCAAGCAATTAATTCACTCAAAGAGGACCTGATTGCGAAAATCGAAGAAAACGCTGCTGCTCAATCAGCTGAACTCTGCAGCCAAGTTGACCAGCTCCGGACCGAGTTACGCAATTTCGTGAAGCGTGTGTCAATGCCAGAGTGGAAGCAGCGGAGGAACGGGTGACCGGATTGGAGTCCGCGATGGGGGGATATTCGGACTCCATTACTACCCTTGAGAAGGAGTTTACTGTTATGAAAAAGAAGTTGGCCGTACTGAAAGAACGGAGTGAGGATCTGGAGGCGAGGTCACGCCGCTCAAACATTCACATTACAGGAGTAAAGGAGGGTCGAGAGCACGGCAAACGGATAACTGAGTTTGTGGCCGGTCTTTTGAAAGAGGCCCTCAACCTCGAGAAAACCCCACTCTTAGACCGAGCTCATCGCACCCTTCGCAGCAGACCAACTGACGACAATGAACCACCGCGCGCCTTTGTGGTGAGGTGTCATTATTTCTCTGAAAAAGAGGACATTCTGAAGAAAGCCATAGAAATGAAGTTAGTCACTACAGCCCACGGCGATCGAATACGGATCCTTCCTGATTTCACCCAGACGGTGAGCAAGCAGTGAGCAGCTTTCAATAAGGTGAGGAGTTTACTCCGCAACTGTGAAGGGGTTCGCTTTGGGCTGAGATACCCTGCAGTTTTGAGGATCACGACACGGGATGGAAAAGAGACAAGCTTCAAGGACCCAGTAAAAGCTAAAGATTTCATTTTGAAGAACCTGACTTGTAAGGACAAGTGACGATCGTGCATACACCATGCTGTCGGTTGGCTAAACATGAGCATCGGGTTAATGACTGTGTAGTTCAAGTTTAAATGCAGGTTATGTTACATTATTATGGTTACCCAATGTTAAATATTACTCTTAATTTTATCTTAAGGTTTGCGTATTATTTACTCTAAGTTTATATTCAGTCCTGGGTTACCAGTCGACGTTAAATGCTATAGTTAAGGGACACTACAAGCGAATGCATGTTTAAACATCGGCGTTTTAACTGCGGCTCAATGTATGCTAAGGATTTTGGTTTAAAGAGCCTGGCCGGCAGATGTACAGGTGATCAGCAGCCACGTGGCTAATGAAGATGGATGAGGAGGCACCGTTGCTTTGGTTACATTTAATACCAAATGCAAAACGGACAACTTTAACTGAATGACACTACTTCTAATACATTACCATTTTGTTCGTTTTTCTAATTATACTTGTAATATATGTTCAAGGTTATTATTTTCTGGGGTTCAGCTTTGAAAGTTTAACTACTAAGAGCCTTATAATGTTCTTTTTCTAAGTGAGTGCTCACATGGTAAGCTATTTGGGAGTAGGGTTAACTGGAAGAAGTTGCGGTTTCAAAGGAGTTAATAATATAATTTTGGTCAATGTCAGTCTTTTGTATTGTTGTGTATAATCATGCATATGTCGTCTGTGTGTTTAGGGACCCCTCACGTTGTTGTTTTTTTTTCTTCTTTTTTTTTTCTACCTTTTATTTTTCTTTCTTTCTTCACAAAACCATGGCCTTCTTAATACTGCTGATGAGCCAAAGGAGTCCTCTGGTGCAATTTCTGAGTACTTTATGCGATGACTTTCAGTAACATAGGTGGAGCTGAAACGAGGCTGGTCAGTTGGAATGTACGGGGGCTAAATCACCCAGTGAAACGGAACCAGGTATTCACCCACCTTAACAAACTGAAATCTGACATAGTATATTTACAAGAGACTCATTTGTTGAACAAGGACCATGCTAAACTTCACAGAGGAGGCTTTACACAAATATACCATTCTAATTTTAATAGTAAGAGTAGGGGGGTTGCTGTTATTATACATAGGAACGTACAGTTTGCTGTGGAGGCCACTGTGATGGATAAAAATGGCCGATATGTAATAATTCAAGGAAAACTATTTAACATGCCTGTGGTCCTGGCCAATGTGTATGCACCTAACTGGGATAATGTACAGTTTTTTAGTGATCTCTTTTCACTTTTACCCAATCTTGACACATATAATTTAATTTTAGGAGGAGATCTGAACTGTGTCTTACGCCCAACTCTGGATCGCTGTAGTTCCACGATTATTGTAGAAAGTAAATCAGCACAATGCATCAATTCATTTCTCCAGACATATGGTGTAAGTGACCCCTGGAGATTTAAGTATCCATCATCAAAACAGTTTTCTTTTTATTCACCGGTACATAAAACGTATTCCAGGATTGATTATTTTCTGTTGGACAGGAAACTACTTCCCCTAATGACAAAAGTCACGAGTATGACAGCATAGTTATTTCGGATCATAGTCCAATACTACTAAAGCTTCGTTTCCCAGGTAATGTAATCCCTCAGCGTATATGGTGCTTAAACTCAAGGCTTCTGGCAGATGATGATTTTGTTAAATTCATAGATGCTCAAATTGACTTCTTTCTCGAGACAAATGAATCCCCAGAGATAAGTTATAGTATTTTATGGGATTCTTTGAAAGCATTTGTGAGGGGGCAAATTATCTCATATCAAGCTAGTGCAAATAAAAAGAAATCAAAGCGGATTACATAAATAATAAATAAAATAAATACAATTGATCAATCACATTCTACATTGTCTTCTGATGACCTGCATAAGGAGAGACTCCTGTTACAAGCCGAATTTGATTCTCTGACTAGCGAGCACGCAGAAGATCTTTACTTGAAATCACGTCAGATTTATTATGAACATGGCGAGCGGGCTGGCAGGTTTTTGTGTTATCAATTGAAACAATCTGCAGCAGCAGGTTTTATTCCGGCAATTGGAGACAGTGAGGATAACATTATTACAGACCAGCAGGGTATTAATGATCAGTTTAAATCATTCTATGAGGCTCTATATACTTCTAAGGTGAATGACACTGAGCAAATAGAAGAGTTTTTCAACAACTTAGAGTTGCCATCAATTGATGAATCTGACAAATCCGCTCTGGAAGGCAATATAACGATTCTTGAGATTGACAGTGCAATTAAGAAACTAAAATCTGGAAAAGCGCCAGGCCCTGATGGCTACCCGGCCGAGTTTTATAAGAAATTTTCTGCCAAATTAACGCCTCTATTGAGTAAAGTATTTGAGGAGGTCCTTGATTCAAAGTCTCTTCCCCCGTCCATGATGCAGGCAACCATATCAGTCCTTCTTAAAAAGGATAAAGACCCACTTAAGTGTGAATCTTACCGCCCGATCAGTTTACTTTGCTGTGACTATAAGATCCTGACCAAGGTGCTGGCAACCAGAATAGAGCCAGTCATGAGTAAGATAATTCATCCTGATCAGACTAGCTTTATCGCTGGCAGACAGTTATCTAGTAATCTCCATCGTATATTTAATGTGATCTATTCACCCAAGGATAATACTATTCCAGAGATCCTAATATCCTTAGATGCTCATAAGGCGTTTGATAGAATTGAATATGATTATTTGTTTACAACACTTAGAAGGTTTGGCTTCGGTCCCATGTTCTGTTCATGGATCAAAATTCTATATACCAGGCCTCAAGCATTTATTCGAACAAATAATATAATATCTAAATGCTTTTCGCTTTCTAGGGGGACAAGGCAGGGATGCCCTCTGTCCCCCCTGCTTTTTGATGTAGCTATTGAAGCCCTTGCAATTATGCTAAGGAATACAGCTGGTTTGACTGGAATACAAAGGGAGGGACACATGCATAAACTTCTGCTCTATGCGGACGATCTCCTCCTCTTTTTGTCTATTCCAAATTGCTCTATACCGATTGCTCTTTCAATTATTTCAGATTTTGGGAGTGTTTTGGGATATAAAATTAATTTAACAAAGAGTCTTCTTTTCCCTATTAATGAAAGAGCACATCAAATGTCATTCCAATCTTTTCCATTTTCAGTAAGTCTCGACAAATTCCCCTATTTAGGTGTGAGTGAAACACGCAGGTATAAGGATCTATTCAATAGTCATTTTAAACCAGCATTAGACAAAGCTAAAAAGGACATGGTACGATGGTCAACCCTACCCTTATCTCTGGCTGGAAGGATAAATTCCATTAAAATGACAATTTTACCAAGGTTCCTATTTTTATTTCAGACAGTGCCAGTCTTTATTCCTAAATCATTTTTTAAGGATCTGAGTAATTGTATTTCTATGTTTGTTTGGGATAAAAAAAAATTCCCTGCATAAGGAAAGAATATCTGGAAAGGAAGAAGGAGGAGGGTGGATTGGCAATGCCAAATTTTTTGTATTATTACTGGGCAGCTAACCTTCATAAACTGACATTCTGGCTCTCTGATACGTCGAGTGATGAAGCTCCAGTTTGGTCACTTATGGAGCAACACGCATGTAACCCAGTATCATTGCATTCTCTGCTTTGTGCCCCAATACCCCTAAGCAAATGTTATTTGACGAATAACCCAATTATTCGTGGATCACTCAAAATATGGTCGCAGTTCAGACTTCACTTTAATAGTAAACAGGCTTTACCCTCTGCACCCATCCTATCGAACCCTATGTTTCCTCCCTCCCTTATAGATTCTGCATTTCAGTTATAGTCTAGAAATGGAGTCAAGCGTGTTAAGGACCTTTTCAAAGACGGCATGTTTATTTCATTTCAGCAGTTAAAAATAGATTTTGAGATCCCTCAATCCAATTTCTTTAGATTTACAAGAGTTTTGTCAACATTTCTCTCCTTCTTTGAACAAACCGAGCTGGATAGATGATCTTTAAACTCTTAGGGGTATGGTGTCTATCCTGTATGAGAACATCCAAAGAACTGCTTCCCCATCTCTCGATCGTATAAGGAGGCAATGGGAGGAGGAATTGGGATTGGAAATCTTAGATTCAGCTTGGCAGTGGGCAATAAAATTAGTGCACTCATTTTCAGTATGTATTAGACATGGGCTCTTGCAGTTTAAGGTGCTTCATAGGCTCCATCTGTCTAAGAGTAAGTTGGCTAAAATGTATCCAGGGTTAGACTCAAGTGCCCCAGTGCCACCCATACACACACACACACACACTTATTTATGTTATTTATTTATTTTATTAAATCTTTATTATTTATTTATTATTATTATTATTATTTTCTTCTTTTTGTTGCAGCCCTTTTTATCTTACTTTGGGTGTGTCTGTCCCCCCCTCCCCACCCCCCCCCACACACACACACACACACACTTATTCATGTTATTTATTTATTTTATTAAATCTTTATTATTTATTTATTATTATTATTATTATTTTCTTCTTTTTGGGTGTGTCTGTGTGGGTATGTGTTAGGATGTGGAATATGTATGTAGATCTGTATTAATGTTGTATGTATCTCTGTGTGGTAGTATCTGTTGCATAAGGAAAATCAATAAAAATATTGATATAATAATAAAGTGTGACCAATTTTAATAAAATCAAAAGAGGCATAAGGAATACAAAATCAGCCATAAGGTGAGCAAGATATCATGCACAACTAGACTGTACAATAATTATACAGATTATTAACATTTATTATAAACTTTTACATAACGATCAAGTTTACAAATCTTAGCAACAAATCAAAACAAGAATCGGAACGTGTTTGGAACAAGATGAGCCAGATTATCTTGCTGTTTTTTTTTTTTTTTTTTTCACGGTTCACAGAGTTATGGTAATTGTATAAATGTTTTAAAAGCAGTTTTCCTTTTTCCAAGCAGACATATTTTCTTTCGCTTTCTCAGAAGTGTGATTGAATGAAACAATGAAGGAGGCTTTTCACATGTTTCTCAGTGGTTATGTAAACTATCTCATTCTATATGTTTAGGCTTTATTTGGGTTTTAATTTAGCTTTTATAAAGCAAACCTGCTTTATTCTTCCGAAGTATAAATAAATAAGTGATCAGTACAAAATGACCTATAAATGCAACTTGCGATAGATGTGGTATATATAAGTGATCAGTACAAAATGAGCAATTAATGCAACTTGCCAACAATTATTCTGTTCTTAAAAAAAAAAAAAAAAAAAAAAAAAACATGCCAATAATCAACTAAATGAAATAATAATAAAAAAAACATTAGAATAAATAAAAATTGCCATTACTGTATTAAACATATTTATTTTTATTTTGTATCAGTAGAGAGTTTAATATAATGCTTTCCAAAAAGTAAATGTAAGTGAAGTGGCAGAAAAACACACTCTCTCCGGTAACTGTGATGACTTGAAACAACTTATTCAACCAGCTGATTAACAATAAGAATTTTCTTCCTCCTCCTCTCAGCTCTAATAGCTGATCTAATCACAGTGTAATGTAATCACATAATTTCACTCTCTTTCTCTTCAGCATCACTGGCTTAAACAACTTGCCAGGTTGATTAGGGAATTTGCAGCAGGTCAAAAACTTCATGGTAAAGCCACTAATTTACGGTAAGTATTTCAGAAATACTATTTTTATTATTCACTTCACTTACGGAAACACTTTACATACAATGAAGAAAACCTCACACAACAAACAACCACAAAAACTCTTTCCCATCAGAAAAATTTCACAACAATGACAGAGGAAGTATGATGCTTTTCAAAGAAACAGTCGTCATAAACACCTTCAGAAGGTGCAGATGCAGATTGTCTCCAGCGATAACAGATCTCAACATTCCTCAGCTCTCAGGTCATTTGAGCTGCTGGGATGGACCTCAATCACTGCCCAGATTTAGCAGCTGCTGTAAATGATATAAAAGCAAGAGAGAGCACCTACAGATACAACAGTGAGACATCACAAGCTCATCTACATCATGATCTTCACCATCACCTGCCTTGCCCTGGTGGCCTCTGCTCTGGGTAAGTGTCTTCTTTAGAAGTTTGCAAGAAAAGTGATGGGTGATTATATATATTTACAAAATGCAAAACCTAAATAAAGAGCTTCATTCTTGTGTCATGAACTTCTGTTCTTTATCAACAGGTTGTGGAGTGCCGGCGATTAAACCACAGACGATTGGCAGCAGGATTGTGAACGGACAGAATGCCATCTCTGGTTCTTGGCCCTGGCAGGTCTCTCTCCAGGTAACTGTGTATTGGTCAGCTTTTATTATGCATTTGACTGATTTGTTCAAAGAGTATATGTCATGTTTTCAATGCTTTTACCTCTGAAACAGCTACCCAACGGATTCCACTTCTGCGGTGGATCTCTCATCAACCAGAATTGGGTTCTCACTGCTGCTCACTGTGGTGTCGTGTAAGAGTCTTCGATCTGACAAACGTCACATTCAATAGTTCTTAATAGAAGCTGTTGCTCTTTACTATTTACAGTTAGTTTTGTCTTTATCTCTCTGTTTTTAGGGCCGGCTATCATCATGTCATTCTTGGAGAACATGATCGTGGCTCCAATGTTGAACCCATCCAAGTCAAACTCGTTTCCAAGGTAAAAATGTTGAAAGATTTCAGAGATGAATATCAAAATGAGAGATCAACTCATGCTATTTATTTAAGTGTTCAATAACTGAACGCTTTTTAATTTTTGCTTCATTTCTGCTTTTCCCACAACTGTTCACTGGAGTAGAACAATAAAAACAATAGAAATAAGATGCATTACAAATGTTCATTATGAATCTATTATTATCATTTTAAATAACTTGTTGTTTGAACATTTATCCAAACAAGAAGTTTTTTTAGCTGTTAAATTGAATGAAGTGGGGAAATAAGTATTACTAAAATTATCCTAATTCAGCTTTTGGTCCATGTCTGTCAGCTTTGAAGTCATCTACATGCTAGTTTTCTCCTAAAACTTGCCCAAACTGTTTTAAGCATTTAAAGTTGAGCATAGGAAAGCAAACAACTGTACCATATTCCCAAATGACCATTCATGCTGAAGGGAAGGAGGAAAAAATGCATAAAAGTGTTAAGACAATGAGAACAAATAAAACATGCTTATAATAGATTACCTTCTATAAAGTCAGCTTCCACCAGTAACCATCCATCTTTTTTGGTCCTTTCTGAATGTGCAGGTCATCACCCATCCGCTCTACAGCAGCACGACATTCAACAATGACATTGCGTTGCTGAAGCTTGCATCTCCAGTTGTATTCATTCCCCGTATCTCTCCTGTATGTCTGGCTCCATCAACTATCAACATCCTGCCTGGAACACGCTGCTTCACCACTGGATGGGGCAGAACTGCCACCACATGTAAGTCGCCTGTTGAAGTTGCCGAATTGCAAAAAATTACTTATCTGTCATTTCTGATATTTTCTTCTCTTTTTTCAGTGAGTCCTCTAACCCTACAGCAAACAGGTCTGCCCATCATGAGTCCTGCTGTGTGCAGGCTGATCTGGGGTCAGAGCAGAATCACTGATGCCATGATCTGTGCTGGAGCCTCTGGATCCTCATCTTGCCAGGTATATGAAGACAGATCAAGACAAACACATTCCCATATCAAATTTGCTGCTGTTTCAATCTCAAATGTGTGTTTTTGTCTGTGTGTTTCCCACAGGGTGATTCTGGTGGTCCTCTGGTGTGTGAGAGTAACGGAGTCTGGACTCTGGTGGGGTCTGTGTCCTGGGGCACCAGCACTTGTAACAGTCTTTACCCAGTAGTATACGCCCGCATCTCCCAACTGCGCTCCTGGATCGACAAGACTATCGCTTCCAACTAGAACACCAGTCTGAGCATTTACCCTTCAAAGGAGGCAAAAGTAGATTTTAATCATTAATCTGTATTGCAGTTGGTCCTTGTTGATGTTTTGTTTGTTTGTTTGTTTGTTTATGAATTTTGGTCTTGTGTCAGTCTGGGCTCCAGTGACCTGTCTGTTATATTACTGTTTTGTTTTTATATCATGTAACATGTTATGGTTTTATAGAAATAATGAAAGTTTGTCAATAAAATGAAATAAATGTAATGAAGAGAGTAATCATTTATTTGAACTTAAAACATGTTACTATAACAAAATATAGTACTGCAAACAAATTTAAATATAAAATGTTTTCCTTTAAAATAAGTAGTTTTAAAATATATATTTAAATTGCAATTAAAAAAAAACAGTAATCCACTTTCACAGGAACAAATAACAGACAACAGTGTTCAGACAACAAATATTTGCAAAAGGTTATGAAATGCATAACATTGACAAAGACAGCCACAAAAATTCCTTCTGATCACATGATCATGTTGAAAATCTTCTTTGGTATTCACTTTGTAGACATGTAGACACCTCTATCCATGGTGCTGAAACCTGTGTGATGTCTTGTATCAGAAGCCAAAGAGACCCAGATACATCAGAAACCTGTTGATAAGGTTCCATTAGAATGTGACAAACACTGGCTACGTTTACATTCACCAATTTTCATTAATCCGAATGAACTGAATCCGATTGCAGATCTGTTTACATGTACTCTAAACATTGTAATCTGATTCAAATATCCGTTTATATGTGTTTTATATACATTCCGATCAAAACTTTTGTGCATGCGCTCTGCATATGTGACGTCATATCAATCACACTTGCGGTAACCTGGGTTGCGTCAACAGACAATGATTATGTATCGACGATAGCCAGAGATATTGTCAAAAGCATCAAATCTTGGCAATTGCCTATTGAGAGGATTTGGTATTTCCAATTATTGTAGGCCTGTTACATTCTTCTAGTCTATTGTTATAACCATTAGGTTCGGCTTCTTTTATTATTAAATGAATATTATACTACGTGCTGTGAAGATAATAAAAGATTAGGCTATTAGCTATCTTTGAAAATGTTTTAAACTGTTTTTTTTTAGGTCTATTACACAATGAATTATATGCCTATAATTAAAATTATTAAAAAGGCTATAATATTTCCTAACACCGCAGTCATCAATGAAAATTAAGCACAGCTTTACATGGTAAAATTAAGCGTTTACATGGTAATTTTTTGCTGTTGGATTGGATTAGAAAAGGAATAAACCACCCCTTCCAATCCGATCGAAATTTCATTCGGATCAAGCTCAATCGGATCGATTAAGGTGTTTACATGAACGTCTTTCAATCCGATTGAGCCGTCAATCCGATTACAAATAGATTATTTGAGTGCATGTAAACATAACCAATGTTCCATATTCTTATTCAGACAATCATCTCAGATTACACATGTAACCATGATTCCCTGAGAACAGGGAACAAGATGCTCCGTCAAAAGCACTAGGGGAGCACCTCCACGTGAACTGGTGTCTGAAACACTTATCAAATCCCGACACTATCATATTGACCAGCGACTACCGTAATGGTGCATACAGTGTGACAGTACATAAGGTGCGCCTAGATAACGTGTCATCCGCTTAACATCTGAAGGGTGTGTAGGTGTTGTAAAACACAGGGTCGACAAAATGGAAGATGCAATTAAGGCCTTGTTGACCAGTCAGGCCAAACAGAGGGAGGAGCTAAGGAGCCCTTAGTGAGGCAGTTACGACCAAGTGCCAAGTCATGTCCAAACCCAGAGCCATGCTAGACCCAGGGCGGATCCTCACTAAGCAGACTCCAGAGGATGATGTGGAAGCCTACTTGGAAGTATTTGAAAAGACAGAAATCAGAGAGAAGGGGCCTGAATAAGATTGGGGTGCACTGTTGGCACCGTTTTTGACTGGGGAGGCCTAGAGGGCCTGTTAAGATCTGGCTATTAGAGATGCAGCTGATTATGGGAAGTTAAAGAAGGCCATCTTGGCCCATTATGGGCATAGCCTCCCTGCTCGTGCCCAGCGTTTTCATACATGGACTTTTGATCCAAACCAGCCAGTGAGACCTCAGATAGCCACCTTGACCGTTGCATTCGTTCCCTGCCAGCTGAGGCCAAGCGCTATGCTGTGCAAACAAGCCCCACTGATGTTGAGACTCTGATAGCGCTGTTGGAAAACCACCAAGTGACAATTTGAGGTAATGAAAGTTAATCGTCAGGATCCGCCCAGAATGGGCCGCCCCAGCACTAGAGGAGGGAGGCCACTGAAGAACCAGAATGATTCTCAGGTGACAAGGTCCGTAACACCAGCCCAGCGCCTGAACCAATCTCCCTGGCCATCCCTCAGCAACCAGAGCCCACAAAGGTTTTACTCATGTGGACAGGAAGGTCACCTCTCCTGGAGCTGCCCAGGAAAAGAAGAATCCATGCCCTCAGCAGACTCAGGTAGTAAGGCTTGCCACTATAGAACAACCTGTTGGACGCGCCAGGGGTCAACAGCTCCCCACATCCCTGTGAGACTGGCCAACTGAGACACAGAAGCCCTACTAGATTCAGGAAGTATGGTTACCTTAGTTCAGCCAGAATTTGCACTGGGCCAGAAATGTCCCCCCATTGTGGTGTCTTGCATTCATGGAGATCAGAAAAGTTACCCCACAGAGATGGTAACTCCCAGAGGAGTATGCACTTTCAAAGCTGGGGTGGTTGACTGCCTGCCAGTACCAGTCCTGGTAGGTAGGGACTGCCCAGTGTATGAGTGATACTGGCCTCTAGTCAACCGAAACCCCCCTGGAAGGCCTAAAAGTCAAGTAAAGCCAAGCTTCAAGAAACCCCAGCTCCTCCGGGCTTTTGCAGCACCCTCAGACCTGGAATCAGAGAGTGAATCAGTAATCCGCTGACAACCAGTTACTAGAGGGGGTAAGTGAACTAACCTATCCTCATTTTGCTGTTAAAAATACCTTACTATACCGGGTCATTAAGATTGAAGAAGAGGTTGTTGCACAGCTGTTGGTACCTAAACCCTATATCTCCAGAGTATTGTACTTGGCTCACTCCCACCTCCTGGGTGCCCACCTGGGTACAGAAAAACATATGAATGAATACTGAGGAGGTTTAAGATTATTGTAGACAGTGTGCAACCTGCCAGAAGACCAGCCCCACGGTAAACTATTGCAACCCATTGATTCCTTTACCCATTATCGATGTCCCCTTTCACAGAATTGCCATGGACATCCTGGGGCCACTGCCCAAATCTAGCAAGGGCCATCGATACCTGTTTCATGTCCAAAGTCCTGAAAGAGATGTGTAAACTGTTAAAGGTGAGCCAGATTTGTACCTCTACTTATCATCTTCAAACAGACGGCTTGGTTGAGATGTTTAATCAGACCTTAAATCAAATGTTGAGGAAACTGATTGAGGTGCATGGGAAAAACTGGGATTAGTTGCTGCCCTATGTTCTATTCTCCATTAAGGAAGTTCCACAGAGCTCCACAGGATTTTCACCGTTCAAACTTCTCTACGGACGAAGGCCCAGGGGGTTGATGGATATTGTCAAATAGGTTTGGGAGAACCAACCATCGCCACATCGCTCAGTGGTGGAACATGTGGAGCAGATGCACCAACGGATGACTCAGGTATGGCCAATTGTTAGAGAGCACATGTAACAGGCTCAAGAGGCCCAAGCACGAATCTACAACAGGAGGGCCCAACTAAGAGAGTTTCAACCAGGAGAAAAGGTCATGGTTTTGGTCCTCACCCACGAATACAAGTTTCTTGCCAACTGGCATGGGCCGTATGAAGTGGTTGTACGAGTAGGTCCAGTGAATTATAAGGTGAGGCAGCCCAGTCGGTGAAGGGTCCTCCAGACCTATCATGTGAATTTACTCAAGAAGTGGTGTGACCCAGAACGATGTCTACTCTCCACCCTGTCATCCGAAGTCTCCTCCCAAGTACCCATGGAAGTGGAAATGGGAGCCCAACTGACCCCAAACCAGAAACAAGACCTCCAGGAGTTGGAAATGTATTCTCTCTACTTCCAGGTCGGACCACAGTGGTGTACCATGACATAGTCACAGAACCTGGTAAAAAAAAAAAAAAGACTGAAGCCCTATCGCATTCCAGAAGCCCGAAGAGAAGCAATCCATGAGGAAGTAAGGAAGATGTTAGACTTAAACATCATTGAGGAGTCCAACAGTGCATGGTCAAGTCCAATTGTTTGGTCCCCAAGCCTGATGGCAGTGTAAGATTTTGTAATGATTTTAGAAAATTAAATGAAATATCATGCTTTGATGCTTATCCTATGCCCAGAGTTGATGAACTCATCGAGCGCCTGGGGCCAGCCCATTTTATATCTACCCTGGACCTGACTAAGGGGTACTGGCAGGTCCCCTTAACTCTTTCCCCACCAAACACAGAATTTTCCGGGTTTTATGAAAAAACACTTCCCCACCAAACACAGAATTTTCCGGGTATCCGTGTTTTAGGTGGTATATGGTAAGGAAGACCTGTGCGCATGCTCTGAAAGAGTACGGAACTTTTTGATCAAATAAACCGACTGTGATCGAGAATGTAGGTCAAAATATCTGACGGACATATGAAGAGGTATACGGCTGATCAAGTACTGGAGGTGTTGATGGACTCGGAGTCCGATCACTCCTTATTTGATCATTCTGAATCTGATCGGGACGAAGTAGTCAGTGAGAGAGATGCACATTTTGTCACAGAAAGTTCTAGTCATGGACGAGCAGCAGATAGATTGTTCACCCGTCGATCTGGACAAAGACAAAGTTCACCTGTGTGTCAAAGAGTGGACAGTGACAGTTCAGACTGTGATACTTCGGACAGTGAGTGGACGCATTCAAGGCCAATATCTCATTCGTCATTCCCAGGTGGCAGAACGCGTAGAGGTAAGACAAGATAAGAAAATATATGAGAAAGTGTTCTATCTTTATGCACATGTAATGCACAATGTTGGATAATATATATATATATATATATATATATATATATATATATATCTGTGTGTGTGTGTGTGTGTTTGTGTATCTATGTCTTTTTATTAAAAGTAATTCAAATTCATAATTATTTACAGGTAGAACACAGCGAGGCAGAGGCAGAGGCCGAATGCATTAATTACATCAACATGGTGCTGCTGGTGACCAAAAAGCAACCCCCAACCAGAGGATGCAGAGTTTGTGTACGTAAGGGGTTGCGGAAGGAGACCTTGTTCTACTGCAAAAGTTGTGGCGTCCCCTTACATCCTGGGAAATGTTACTCTGTGTACCACTCAAAAGCAAATTACAGTGCCTAAATTTAATATATTTTAGGTTTATTTATAATTATAATTTATTTTGGAAGGTTTTATATATGATGGAAACGACATCTGAATGTATTCTGCTTGAAAATGCACTTGTTTGATAAAAATGCCTTTTTCTAAGCTTTTTGTCCAGAATGTTGTTTTTAACAAAACCTATCTATGTTCAGGTGGCAATAATAAAAGAAAAAAAAGGTTTTTTTTTTTTGTTTAAAAGCAGAGGCTCAGATCTTTATTTCGGTGTGATATGTAGCATGTTCATATATTCATAGAACAAAATATTCTGTGGGCCATTAAAGTTTAGCGAAAATCGTCAAAAACCCTGGCGGTGACTGGCAACTTTAAAAAAAAAAATGCTGGCGGGGAAAGAGTTAACAGACCAGGCTAAAGAAAAGACTGCATTATCCACTCCTGAGGGGCTATTTCAGTACCGGGTTCTACCGTTTGGGGTCCATGGGGCACCCCCGACTTTCCAGAGAATGATGGACATGATCCTTCGACCCCATCAGGAATATGCAGCGGCCTACCTTGATGACATCGTAGTTCACAGTGCTGACTGGTCTTCCTACCTGAAAAGACTGAATGCTGTTCTAAAGGCCCTCCGGGAGGCAGGGTTAACAGCCAACCCCACAAAATGTAAGTTGGGATTGGAAAAAGCTGAATATCTTGGTTTCACCATAGGACGTGGTAATGTGAGGCCTCAGAAACGAAAGACAGATACAATTTCCCAGTGGCCTAGACCAGTAACCAAGAAACAAGTAAAAACATTCCTGGGTTTGGTTGGATATTACCGGCAATTTATCCCAAACTTTGCAACCCTTGCAGCCCCCCTGCATGACCTGACCAAAAACCACCTCCCTCACGATGTTGTCTGGTCTGCCGTTGCGGAAATGCCCTTTTCCTCTCTTAAGCTAGCCCTGGGTGGAAATCCGGTGTCGATAACCCCAGAATTCCAACAGCCTTTCATCGTCCCAACTGATGCCTCCGAAACGGGCTTAGGAGCAGTCCTCTCACAGCTGAGTAAGTTGGTCACCGTGATTTTGCCAAGTAAGACATGTTCCTGTAACAACATTCCTGTCCGAAAATTTAGTCCTAACCCTATTCCTACCCCTAAACCTAATCCAACCCATAACTTATCCCTAAAATCAGAGGGGGAAAATATATGAATAACACTGATCTAGAAGCACCTAACCCTGGTTGCAAGCCTAAACTTGACATAAATGGTAAACTTGTACCTCAAATCTGATTGATTGGTTGATTGGAATGTTGTTCCTGGATCAACAAAGATGTTGTACATGTAACATGTCGTACTTGGTGAAATCACATTCACCATTGTAAGATACTCAAAGTTGCGAGCCGCAGTGGTGACGGCAGTAGCGTGTAAGTGTTTTGCTTAACTCCCTCGGGTCGGCGGTCACGCCGGCGTGATCACCGCGGTTTTTTTCTAACCAGTGTGAAAGAGACTCAAAATACTCTGTCAATGTTGCACATACAATTAAGAGTTAGACACCATTTTAATCTGTGGAATGTCTTCTTTTATTTGTGTACACTCAGAGTAAAAACAAAATGTTGTGCTTTTTGTAAAATAAAGAAAACTAACATGATGCGTGATCTCTCGTCTCCCTCTGAACGAACTCCAATCTGATAGTTCTCAGAAAATTAACTGTAACTTAAATCTTGTAAGTCAAATCGAAAACAAATATTCTGTGTTTATGTAATCTGTATGAAAAGAGAGCCATGTCAAAGTCCGTGATTCAGCTCATTATCCGCTAATGCGGCCACGCCCATGGAGAGAGCGCTATTCAGACGCAAATTCAGTCAATACATGCATACATCGTCTCAATCGAGTATTTATTGTCTTGAAAAGTGTTTTGAATAGCCATAGTTAGCGATCTCTGGCCTCTGTTAGTTCGGTTAGTTCCTGGATTGCCTATTCTTCTTTAGCAGGCATTTGTGGACAAAAGGGGCAGAGCGCCCTCCGGCTGCAAGTATGAATTGAAAACACAGTATCCAGCGCTCATAGTAATGACAATAAATCCTGAATAAATATTACTCCTCTGTATAGAAAATTGACAAACATGAGAATCCATCAATATTTCTCCAAATGTGCATGCTTTTAAGCTAAAAGCCTGTATGAAATTCCATAGAGGTAACATAATTGTTCAGACACTTTGCATCACAGAAATACATTATATTTTAAAGAATATAATAGAATACCATTATTTTAAATTGTAATAATATTTCACAGTATTGCTGTTTTTTCTGTATGTTTGATTTACACCATGAGATTTGAGACATGATCAACAGAGGGTTTTTTCACAGCCTACCTGTCTGAAAGGCCTCATTATTTATGCAGGTCATTAGAGCTCTTTATGCGATTCTTTTGTCTTCTCAGGTGAGAATCACTCATTATTCATGATGATTCATGCCTCCACGCATACTGTGTTTCTTGACCAAAGATGTTTTAGAAAATTTCAATCTCTCTATTGTTTTATATGAACAAGCAGGCAGCATAATTTTTACCTCATTTTGAAGCAAAAACTCTAGTCTACAACCTCAAATACCCAGAAGTCTTGTGAACAAAGATTTAATATATATTTTTTGGCTTTATTTCAGTGACTTAAGTTTTTTGTTTTTTCAATAACCACGCATAAACGTTATTCCTTCAAAAACACAAACATGTACATACATGTTCCTCACATATTATTGTAGCCTAGTTTGTGCTGAATACAGTGTAATGACACTTTTTCCATTAATATGTTTATGAACAACTGAAAAAAGCACAAATGTCAGGGCATGTCAAAACTTCTCCAGGGCCCTAAAAATCCTCAGACCCCTGAGGGTTAATATCTGTTGTGGTCAGTTGCTTCGTTTATTATTTGCTGCTAGGAACGATTAATTTGTATCTGTGCCTGTCCTATTTTCTACCTTGACTATTATTGTATTTAATTGTACTTGTTAGAAATAACAGCCGTGCTTTGCAGAGTTTATTGGTGTTATTGCTTGTTTTTCACACTTAAACGCTGTGTTGTTGTAGCATTAGTTTCGATTTGACCCATTCACGGGCTTTAGGCTTTGCAGTGCTAATTTTCAAGGCGGGCTTAGCTGTCTTCAATCACGTGTTATTAAGCAGTATATTATTGCGTGTGCGCGCTGTCGTGGAAGCGTCAGCGGGAGCGTTCAGCCTCCTCGTGTGAAGACCGACTCGGGTAAAGACCTGCGACTCTACCTGCACGACTCCACCGAGCAACGACACCGGTAGGCACTTAAGTTTCTTCATTTCCTTATCCTCAGCATGTGCTTTCAACACATTCCTGTTGTCTCTCGGCAACGCTCCACTAACCCACGTAAAAGGCAGCGCAATGTTTCTAACCTGCGCCCTATTTACTCGTCTTCGAATACTAACACTCCTCTCTCTGTCTCTGTGGGTCTATGGAATTGTCAGTCAGCAGTTAACAAAGCTGACTTCATTCCAGCCTTTGCTACTAATTCTTCTCTCAATATCTTGGGCTTGACTGAGACCTGGATTCGTCCAGAAGACTCAGCAACCCCTGCTGCTCTCTCTAACAACTTCACTTTCTCTCATACCCCTTGCCAGTCTGGGAGGGGTGGGGGCACAGGTCTTCTCATTTCTGACAATTGGAAATATTCGGCTCATTCCTCTCTTTGCAATAACAATTCATTTGAGTTTCATGCATTTACAATCTCAATTCCTGTCAAAATTCATATTGTAGTAATTTATCGCCCCCCAGGCCAACTGGGTACCTTTGTAGAGGAACTGGACATGCTGCTGTCCTCATTCCCAGAGGATGGCAGCCCACTTGTAGTTTTTGGCGATTTCAACATTCATCTAGAGAAGCCTTATGCTTCAGAATTTCTCTCTCTTGTAGCCTCATTCGATCTCAGTCAGCTCAACACCACAAGTACACACAAATCTGGCAACCAGCTTGACCTCATTTACACACGCAACTGCATCACTGACAACATTTTGGTAAAACCTCTGCACATCTCCAATCATTTCTTCATTACTTTTAATCTACAACTCCCCATTTGTCCACCACCAACCCCTCTACCAGTTACCTTCAGACGAAACCTGTGCTCTCTTTCTTCTTCTCATCTTTCCTCTGCTGTTTCATCCTTCCCTCACCCACACAATTCTCATCTCTGGATGTGAATACAGCAACAGACACTTTATGTTCCACCTTAACTTCATCTCTTGATAGTATCTGTCCTCTGTCATCCAGGCCTGCACATGCTACTCCCTCTAATCCCTGGTTATCTGATGTTCTTCGTAAACATCGGACCAAACTCAGGGCTGCAGAGAGGAAATGGCACAAATCAAAAGACCAATCTGACCTAGGTAGCTACCAATCTCTGCTCTCATCATTTTATGCTGAAATTCATGGTGGTACTTCTTCCTATTTCCACAACAAAATCAACAGCGCTTCTAACACACGCACACTTTTCAAAACATTCAACTCTCTTCTCTGCCCCCCTCCACCACCACCCACCTCATCCCTAACTGCTGATAATTTTGCTAATTTGTTCACTGACAAAACATCTACCATCAGCAGTGAGTTCTCCGCTCCACACACACAGGAACTCAGACCAACCACACACACAGCCACACACCTCCTCTCTTCATTCTCCCCCCTCACTGAGACAGAAGTATCCAAACTTCTCCTCTCCAGCCATCCCACCACCTGCCCTCTAGATCCCATCCCCTCACATCTTCTACAAGCCATCGCTCCTACACTTTTACCAGCACTTACACACATTATCAACACATCTCTCCTCACTGGCACTTTCCCTAACACATTCAAGCAGGCTCGGGTAACCCCACTGCTTAAAACACCCACATTAAACACGTCTCTTGTAGACAGCTACAGACCAAGGTTATTATAGTTTTGCATTTTTCATTAGTTTTTATTTTTATTTCGTTTTGACTTTTTGTTTTCAAATTCAGTTTAGTTTTAATTAGTTTTTAAAGTGGGTTTGCTAGTTTAGTTTAGTTTTTATTTTTTGAAAATGCTTAGTTTAGTTTAGTTTTTATTAGTTTTAGTGTTAGTTTTAGTCTTTTTTTGTAATCTGGGTTATTTGTCGGGGGCAAGATTCAAAAAGGTCAGAAAAAGTATTGTGTAATAATAACATAAACATCAAACAACAAAAACATCATACAATTTTAGAAAATATTCATTCAAAAATAAAACCAGTACATAAAATGTACATACAGGTCCTTCTCAAAAAATTAGCATATTGTGATAAAGTTCATTATTTTCCATAATGTAATGATAAAAATTAAACTTTCATATATTTTAGATTCATTGCACACCAACTGAAATATTTCAGGTCTTTTATTGTTTTAATACTGATGATTTTGGCATACAGCTCATGAAAACCCAAAATTCCTATCTCAAAAAATTAGCATATTTCATCCGACCAATAAAAGAAAAGTGTTTTTAATACAAAAAAAGTCAACCTTCAAATAATTATGTTCAGTTATGCACTCAATACTTGGTCGGGAATCCTTTTGCAGAAATGACTGCTTCAATGCGGCGTGGCATGGAGGCAATCAGCCTGTGGCACTGCTGAGGTGTTATGGAGGCCCAGGATGCTTCGATAGCGGCCTTAAGCTCATCCAGAGTGTTGGGTCTTGCGTCTCTCAACTTTCTCTTCACAATATCCCACAGACTCTCTATGGGGTTCAGGTCAGGAGACTTGGCAGGCCAATTGAGCACAGTAATACCATGGTCAGTAAACCATTTACCAGTGGTTTTGGCACTGTGAGCAGGTGCCAGGTCGTGCTGAAAAACGAAATCTTCATCTCCATAAAGCTTTTCAGCAGATGGAAGCATGAAGTGCTCCAAAATCTCCTGATAGCTAGCTGCATTGACCCTGCCCTTGATAAAACACAGTGGACCAACACCAGCAGCTGACATGCCACCCCAGACCATCACTGACTGTGGGTACTTGACACTGGACTTCAGGCATTTTGACATTTCCTTCTCCCCAGTCTTCCTCCAGACTCTGGCACCTTGATTTCCGAATGACATGCAAAACTGAGCAATAGTCCAGTGCTGCTTCTCTGTAGCCCAGGTCAGGCGCTTCTGCCGCTGTTTCTGGTTCAAAAGTGGCTTGACCTGGGGAATACGGCACCTGTAGCCCATTTCCTGCACACGGTGGCTCTGGATGTTTCTACTCCAGACTCAGTCCACTGCTTCCGCAGGTCCCCCAAGGTCTGGAATCGGTCCTTCTCCACAATCTTCCTCAGGGTCCGGTCACCTCTTCTCGTGCAGCATTTTTTGCCACACTTTTTCCTTCCCACAGACTTCCCACTGAGGTGCCTTGACACAGCACTCTGGGAACAGCCTATTCGTTCAGAAATTTCTTTCTCTCGCTTGAGGGTGTCAATGATGGCCTTCTGGACAGCAGTCAGGTCGGCAGTCTTACCCATGATTGCGGTTTTGAGTAATGAACCAGGCTGGGAGTTTTTAAAAGCCTCAGGAATCTTTTGCAGGTGTTTAGAGTTAATTAGTTGATTCAGATGATTAGGTTAATAGCTCGTTTAGAGAACCTTTTTCATGATATGCTAATTTTTTAAGAGAGGTAACGTTAATGCGTGTATGTGAGAGACGCAAGGAAAGGAAATGCTGCTGAACGTCATTTGCTCTATGAAAGACATTGATAAAGACGAAAACTAAGGACATTTAATCTATAATTTTATTTTATTTTAGTTAGTTTTGCCAAACACACATTACAGTTTTAGTTAGTTATCGTTTTTTTGTAATGCCTCGTTTTTATTTTATTTCAGTTAACGACAATGTTTTTTCCCACCTAGTTTTCGTTTTTTCGTTCGTTTTCGTTAACGATTATAACCTTGCTACAGACCTGTTTCTCTCCTACCATTCATAGCAAAAACACTTGAACGAGTTGTTTTTCAACCAGGTGTCATATTTCCTCTCACAGAGCAACCAATTGGATGTCAATCAATCTGGTTTCAAGAGTGGCCACTCGACTGAGACTGCACTGCTGTCAGTCACTGAATCCTTGCAGATTGCAAAAGCTAATTCCAAATCATCAGTTCTCATTCTGCTCGATCTATATGCTGCCTTTGACACAGTGAATCATCAGATTCTTCTGTCCACCCTCGCATCACTGGGCATCACAGGTACTCCACTTCTCTGGTTTGAATCCTATCTCACAGGAAGGTCTTTCAGGGTTGCCTGGAGAGGGGAGGTATCCAAAGCTCATCAACTGACCACAGGGGTTCCTCAGGGTTCAGTTATTGGACCCCTCCTCTTCTCCATTTACACTACATCACTTGGTCCCATCATTCAGGCACATAGTTTCTCCTACCATTGCTATGCTGATGACACACAACTCTTCCTTTCATTCCAACAAGATGATCCCACAGTAGCTGCACGAATCTCAAGCTGTCTGGCGGACATCTCGGCATGGATGAAAGAACATCAGCTCAACCTGCCTAATACTGAGCTTCTCGTCTTCCCTGCCAATCCAACTCTAAATCATGACTTCAGCATCCAGCTAGGTACATCCTCAATTACCCCAAGTTGATGACCAACTGACCTTCAAGGACCACATTGCTAAGACAGCTCGGTCATGCAGATTTGCACTTTACAATATCAGGAAAATCAGGCCCTTCCTAACAGAGCATGCAACTCAACTTCTGGTCCAGGCCCTGGTCATTTCTAGGCTTGATTACTGCAATGCTCTTCTGGCTGGACTGCCATCATGCACAATCAAGCCTCTACAAATTATTCAGAATGCTGCAGCACGTCTCGTCTTTAACAATCCCAAAAGAGCCCACATCACACCTCTCTTCATCTCTCTGCACTGGCTACCACTTGCTGCTCGGATCAAATTTAAGGCGTTGACGCTTGCTTACAGATCTACCACAGGCTCAGCACCCTCCTACTTCCACTCACTCTTACGAGTCTACACTCCTACCAGAAGCCTGCGCTCATTAAAGGAGCGAAGGCTTGTGGTACCCTCACAGAGAGGCAGGAAATCACTCTCCAGAACATTCTCGTTCACTGTTCCTTGCTGGTGGAACAATCTTCCTGCCTCCATCAGGAATGCAGAATCCTTGGCAATATTCAAAAGACAGCTGAAAACTCATCTCTTTGGTGAGCACTTAACCTCATCTTAAAAAAAAAAAATATTCCTATCCTTTCACTTCCTCTAATCCTTCTCTTTTGTAGTTTATGATACTCTGAGCACTGCCTAAACATGGTATTGTATTGTAAGCACTTCTTGTCAAATGAATAAATGTAAATGTCAAAAAACGAACATTATTATTCTACCGTGGAGAAAGAGTGCTTGGCCATTAAGTGGGCCCTGAAAAATCTGTGATATTACCTGCTGGGGAGAGAATTCACCCTTGTTACTGACCTTTAAAATGGATGTCCACTGCTAAGGACTCTAATGCTCGAGTCACCCGTTGGTTCCTGGATCTACAGGACTTCTGCTTCAGAGTGGAGCATCTTGGCAGTTATTTATCTAGTGACTGTAGCACGGATCAAGATATTCAATATAGGATCAGGCAGGCTGCATTGGCATTCAGGAGACTGAGGAAAAGAGTGTTCAGCAACACTAATTTGCAACTACACACAGAGATTGCTGTTTATTGGGCAATCTGCCTCACCACTCTCCTGTATGTTTGTGAAACATGGACTATCTGTGCTCGACATCTGAAAATATTGGAATCTTTTCACATTAGATGCCTGCAGCGCATCCTCAAAGTGGCATGGCAAGATCGAGTGCCACATATTTAGATCCTGCAAAAAACTAACTGTTGGAGTATAGAAGCAACCTTAATGCTCCACCAACTTAGATGGCTTGGGCATGTTGTGAGAATGCCAACAAGTCGCCTCCCACGTAAGGTACTGTACGGTCAACTACATGACCGCCTGGCTACTGATCTGTTGCAGGACAGTAGATGTGATTTTGCGGGACACGTGAGACAGATAAACTATTATGCTATGTAAATATTGATTTACATTTGTTGGCAAACTTGGCATATGCGCCGATTAATGTTTCTGCTGGTGGGTGCCCACACTATAATGTTGATCTTATGGCAACATTAAATCCCGGAGAGAAGACAATTTTAGATTCACGGCTGCACATGCAGGAGGACAAAGTTTGAGCGCACAGATGTAATATCTGAGCGAGAGCGCGTGCGCGCACGTCCAGTTTTGTGCGGGAAGGGAATCCGCCTGTGAGCGGAGAGATTCCTGCTCACGTATTTGATGCGCTCTTGTGATACAATAATGCACTCTCGACATTTTTCATTATAATAACGCCATGGAACACGCATTAAATGAACTATTAACGCGAGAAGAAAGTCATGTCTAAACGTCACAATTTTGTATTGGTTAAAACAAATGGAGAAAATCTCATTTTTCTGTAGGTGCTCGACCATTTCCGTGGGTGGCGCTTTATCGCCGCCGTCCGTTGGAAATATTTAACATCAAGATGGATGATTACATGCTTTAAATCATCGATTTAGGCAGCTTTGAACAGCTCTTGAGGTTCTTATCCAGTATATGAGATAAAATTCTTGCTGGTGTAGTTGTGTTTACCGACTTTGATGAGGCCCGCTCTTATCCCTGTGTGTTGGTTGGTTATTTTCACAGCTAGAATATGATGGCTGCACAAATAGATTTTTAAATGCTAGTTACAGTTTTTATTATATTTTTTACTGTGGTATTGTAATTTCAGGGATGAAAAAAAAAATTACAGACATAAATTAAATGTGGGACATTACTTAAGTCTTGCGGGATGCGGGACAAAGCTCCCAATTTCGGGACTGTCCCGCAAAATGCGGGACGGGTGGTCACCCTAGTGTAACAAGCACCACTTTAATTTACGGCCAGCAATATCATACTTACCCTGTAACTACATGAAACAAAAGCATATTTCCCCATGTATTAAAAAAGATTGCAATAGTTCTTTCTACTTGCCTTGAAACAACATAATCAGTGCACTTTCTCACTAAATTGCTCCCAAAAGTAAGATTGTTGTCTATCATTATATTATAAGTAGCCCGTAGTTCTAAAATACTTACAGTATAAATAATTCTTTATTTTCCTGGTTGTTACCCCTTTATTCCCCAGACTTTACATATTGTTCCCCTATACTTACACATACTTACTGTATAGGTACACTATAATTATCGAAAGTTATGCTGATTCGTTGTAATTACGCAGTACTTTCTGGGCTGTAATCTAAAGCGTTACCTTATGTTTTAAAATTAATTGCATGCCATTTATCAACACAAGCCATCCAGCATTTAATATGATATTCTAAAATCGATCTATCTTACTGCAGTGTGCAACAGTGTCTCACAGCAGCCACCAAGCGAACGCACAGTGTAATGCTATAACATCATTTTCAACACACTCCAATGTATCTAATAATAAACAGAGCTGTGTTACCTCATACTCATGACTGGAAAAGCGGAAGCGGCGCTGGCGACTGTGTCATAATAAAAGTTCCGCTGCTCATGAGGCATGTGTTGCGCAATCGCTCCAGCAGCCTCGTTCAGCTCCCACAACACTCAGTCCTGCTCTGCTTCATACTACAGTAACGTTAATAATCGCATCCATGAACATGAGTTCTTCCCGACTCCAATCCCTATTCTTTTGCACTGTCTGTTGAGGTGGAGACTACATGTCCCAAGATTCCGCTCTAAAACTTGGCGTCATCAAGCTACGCCTTTGTTTTGAATAGGCTTCTAGCGACCTCTAACGGACAAAATTATTACATATTGTACCTTTAAGCAGTCTATGTAAATGTGTCTAAAATCCAAGATGGAGCTCCTGTGCCACCTCTGCAGTGCAAATATTTTTGATGATTTATTTGGAAGGTAACTGCCTGATTGGGTCTTATTGTTCTAACTGAATTTATTGTTTAATATTTAAAAACAAATTTTCTATTTTAATTTAAGAAATTGACGAAATATGATACATACATTTAATAAGATTAGAAAAAAAATGCTCTTAGGAGGAGGACAAGTAGATGGTGCAGGGATGGTGAGAACAGGCAGACGATATCATGGAGGAGTAGATGGAGGCAGTAACCATGGGGGAGATGTGCAAAGAGGCCAGATGGTGCAGCCCCAGAGCACGACCAGGACGACAGCCCATGATGAACTTGAGGGAGGTAGGAGCCATGGCTTGGCAGGTGACGTCCTGGCAATAATTGACGGTTTATGGACGCAATATCCATAATTACATATTTTTCAGGTCCGGTCCTCTGTCACATAGTGTTGCAGGAAGACAGATAATGAGGAAGATATATAAGATGTACAGGTGCTGGTCATATAATTAGAATATCATCAAAAAGTTGATTTATTTCACTAATTCCATTCAAAAAGTGAAACTTGTATATTATATTCATTCATTACACACAGACTGATATATTTCAAATGTTTATTTCTTTTAATTTTGATGATTATAACTGACAACTAAGGAAAATCCCAAATTCAGTATCTCAGAAAATTAGAATATTACTTAAGACCAATACAAAGAAAGGATTTTTAGAAATCTTGGCCAACTGCAAAGTATGAACATGAAAAGTATGAGCATGTACAGCACTCAATACTTAGTTGGGGCTTCTTTTGCCTGAATTACTGCAGCAATGCGGCGTGGCATGGAGTCGATCAGTCTGTGGCACTGCTCAGGTGTTATGAGAGCCCAGGTTGCTCTGATATTGGCCTTCAGCTCTTCTGCATTGTTGGGTCTGGCATATCGCATCTTCCTCTTCACAATACCCCATAGATTTTCTATGGGGTTAAGGTCAGGCGAGTTTGCTGGCCAATTAAGAACAGGGATACCATGGTCCTTAAACCAGGTACTGGTAGCTTTGGCACTGTGTGCAGGTGCCAAGTCCTGTTGGAAAATGAAATCTGCATCTCCATAAAGTTGGTCAGCAGCAGGAAGCATGAAGTGCTCTAAAACTTCCTGGTATACGGCTGCGTTGACCTTGGACCTCAGAAAACACAGTGGACCAACACCAGCAGATGACATGGCATCCCAAACCATCACTGACTGTGGAAACTTTACACTGGACCTCAAGCAACAGGGATTGTGTGCCTCTCCTCTCTTCCTCCAGACTCAGGGACCCTGATTTCTAAAGGAAATGCAAAATTTACTTTCATCAGATAACATAAATTTGGACCACTCAGCAGCAGTCCAGTCCTTTTTGTCTTTAGACGCTTCTGACGCTGTCTGTTGTTCAAGAGTGGCTTGACCCAAGGAATGCGACAGCTGAAAACCATGTCTTGCATATGTCTGTGCGTAGTGGTTCTTGAAGCACTGACTCCAGCTGCAGTCCACTCTTTGTGAATCACCCCCACATTTTTGAATGGGTTTTGTTTAACAATCCTCTCCAGGGTGCGGTTATCCCTATTGCTTGTACACATTTTTCTACCACATCTTTTCCTTCCCTTCGCCTCTCTATTAATGTGCTTGGACACAGAGCTCTGTGAACAGCCAGCCTCTTTTGCAATGACGTTTTGTGTCTTGCCCTCCTTGTGCAAGGTGTCAATGGTCAGCAGTCTTCCCCATGATTGTGTAGCCTACAGAACTAGACTGAGAGACCATTTAAAGGCCTTTGCAGGTGTTTGGGGTTAATTAGCTGATTAGAGTGTGGCACCAGGTGTCTTCTAAATTGAAACTTTTCACAATATTCTAATTTTCTGAGATACTGAATTTGGGATTTTCCTTAGTTGTCAATTATAATCATCAAAATTAAAAGAAATAAACATTTGAAATATATCAGTCTGTGTGTAATGAATTAATATAATATACAAGTTTCACTTTTTGAATGGAATTAGTGAAATAAATCAACTTTTTGATGATATTCTAATTATATGACCAGCACCTGTACAGGTCCTTCTCAAAAAATTAGCATATTGTGATAAAGATCATTATTTTCCATAATGTAATGATAAAAATTAAACTTTCATATATTTTAGATTCATTGCACACCAACTGAAATATGTCAGGTCTTTTATTGTTTTAATACTGATGATTTTGGCATACAGCTCATGAAAACCCAAAATTCCTATCTCAAAAAATTAGCATATTTCATCCGACCAATAAAAGAAAAGTGTTTTTAATACAAAAAAAGTCAACCTTCAAATAATTATGTTCAGTTATGCACTCAATACTTGGTCGGGAATCCTTTTGCAGAAATGACCGCTTCAATGCGGCGTGGCATGGAGGCAATCAGCCTGTGGCACTGCTGGGGTGTTATGGAGGCCCAGGATACTTCGATAGCGGCCTTAAGCTCATCCAGAGTGTTGGGTCTTGCGTCTCTCAACTTTCTCTTCACAATATCCCACAGATTCTCTATGGGGTTCAGGTCAGGAGAGTTGGCAGGCCAATTGAGCACAGTAATACCATGGTCAGTAAACCATTTACCAGTGGTTTTGGCACTGTGAGCAGGTGCCAGGTCGTGCTGAAAAACGAAATCTTCATCTCCATAAAGCTTTTCAGCAGATGGAAGCATGAAGTGCTCCAAAATCTCCTGATAGCTGGCTGCATTGACCCTGCCCTTGATAAAACACAGTGGACCAACACCAGCAGCTGACATGGCACCCCAGACCATCACTAACTGTGGGTACTTGACACTGGACTTCAGGCATTTTGGCATTTCCTTCTCCCCAGTCTTCCTCCAGACTCTGGCACCTTGATTTCCGAATGACATGCAAAACTGAGCAACAGTCCAGTGCTGCTTCTCTGTAGCCCAGGTCAGGCGCTTCTGCCGCTGTTTCTGGTTCAAAAGTGGCTTGACCTGGGGAATGCGGCACCTGTAGCCCATTTCCTGCACACACCTGTGCACGGTGGCTCTGGATGTTTCTACTCCAGACTCAGTCCACTGCTTCCGCAGGTCCCCCAAGGTCTGGAATCGTCCTTCTCCACAATCTTCCTCAGGGTCCGGTCACCTCTTCTCGTTGTGCAGCGTTTTTTGCCACACTTTTTCCTTCCCACAGACTTCCCACTGAGGTGCCTTGATACAGCACTCTGGGAACAGCCTATTCGTTCAGAAATTTCTTTCTGTGTCTTACCCTCTCGCTTGAGGGTGTCAATGATGGCCTTCTGGTCGGCAGTCTTACCCATGATTGCGGTTTTGAGTAATGAACCAGGCTGGGAGTTTTTAAAAGCCTCAGGAATCTTTTGCAGGTGTTTAGAGTTAATTAGTTGATTCAGATGATTAGGTTAATAGCTCGTTTAGAGAACCTTTTCATGATATGCTAATTTTTTGAGATAGGAATTTTGGGTTTTCATGAGCTGTATGCCAAAATCATCAGTATTAAAACAATAAAAGACCTGAAATATTTCAGTTGGTGTGCAATGAATCTAAAATATATGAAAGTTTAATTTTTATCATTACATTATGGAAAATAATGAACTTTATCACAATATGCTAATTTTTTGAGAAGGACCTGTATATAAGATGTATAAAGGGGGTCATGAACTGCATTGTTTTATTGTTTTATAATGTTTCCTGGGGTGCACTTATAATAATATAAGATAAAAAATATAATAAAAAAAGTCATAATTTAGAAATAAGAGACATTTTTCCTACCTGATTTTAGCCCTCCTATTTGAACGCTCTGTTTTAAGGGGCATGTCTGCTGTGAGACTTCAGTGTAAATGCCCACTGCTGTGATTGGCTAACATCTTTCCATTTGACATAGCTAAGTATTACTCTCTCAAAAATGTTTAGCATGTTTTACAATTACAGCTCTCAAGGTTAACTAATTGTGAAAAGTGTTGCATTACATTTAGATCTATGGCATTATATTTAGATAGTAGCATGAAAGGTTGCAGTGATGAGCAAGTAACCAATCACAGACATGTTGTTGAGCACATGAAAGAAGTAATCTTGTCATTGCAACTCAATTTCTGAACACTAACGAATGCGTAACTAACAGTGCAAACGCATTGTAACCAAGAAATTCATTGAATTTGGCACGTTTCCAGAACTCAGTCATTGATAAACTCACACTGTTTGACTGACAGCTCCAGTGTGCGCTGTTTGATTGACAGCTCCAGCAATTGCAAATGGAGTGTTCTTAGCTTTATTTACAGTCAGGTCCATAAATATTGGGACATTGACACAATTCTAATCTTTTTGGCTCTATACACCACCACAATGGGTTTGAAACGAAACAAACAAGATGTGATTTAACTGCAGACTTTCAGCTTTAATTTGAGGGTATTTACATCCAAATCAGGTGTTTGGTGTTCTTAGCTTTAATTTAATCACAGTTTAAATAACAGATTATTTTGATCCTACTAGACAAACAACGTGAAGTTGACCGTTTAGTCACTGGTTTAAATTACTGATACATAGACATTTGACTGTACATGAATCATCATATCAGATCAGGCATTAGAATTAACACAGTTACTTACATGTTGTTGCATTACTGTCGAGTCCATATCATAAAAGTTTGTTTGCAAAGCCTGCACTGAAATGCGATTGATTTACCAAAGAATCCACATGTACTGAATACAAATAAATAAAGCTCAACTGAGACATTCACATTGTTGAAAATAAATAACCATATTCCTAGCATTAGGGTCCTTTGAAAGGTAATGCTATTTTCACTAACATGCCAGTGGGCAGGGCTAACGTTGCAATGATGAAGTATCATCAATCCCCCGAGCAGCGAGGGCTCTCCGACAGCATGTCTCTCCTTCCTCCCGGGTTTCAGCACCAATGTAATGCAGTTTGTATATATACAGGAAGAAGGAGGCAAGAACCGGCAAACGTTTACCACTTTATACAAAATAAACACACAACAAAACAAAAGTAAAATGCCGGCAGTCCCTCACAGCCAACTGCCGGCCATACAAACATAATAAAACATAACGTAAAGTCCAGGCCTGGTCCTCTCTCATCCTTCACTGTTGTCGCTCCTCCTTTTATGCTTCCGGAGCTCCACCATGAGAGATACAAGACCGGTGCCAAGCGCAGGTGATGCTCTAGCAATCACACCCCGACCTCGCGCCATTCCCTCACAGCTCTCGCCCCGCCCTGCTTGTCACAAGGTTATTTGGTCAACTATCACTAGAATTAAAGCCCTGTGCAAAATATTGTTGCTCATTTAGAGCTGCAAATTTAGATTGTTAACAAGGTGCCTCTCAGAGCAGACTACACTACACTACTATTGGTCAGCTTCTTCTAACCAGTTGCATAATAATCAATTAAAAAAAAAAAAAAAAAACAGGCTGTCAGTTTTGATAACTCAACTAAATAATGTTGAGTCATGTTGGCAACAAATCAAGCTGTATCAAAATCAGATCAAATATGTGATAAAAATAAATTAGCCACATCATTTAGTTGTTTTTGATGGTTTGAAAAAAAGAACTAATGTGATAGATGTGATAAATATCTAAATTCTTTAGCAAAAAGTTTTCCTCTTACTTGCTCAGACGTGTGATTGAACGAAACAATGAAGTAGGGGTTTTCACAGGTTTCTCAGTGGTTAAGTACGTCATGTATTGTATTGTGTATTGTGAGGAAGTTTAAAAAGCCTTTATTGTCTTTCCCTGCATTGTGAACAAACTGAACCAAATATACAGGTGCTGGTCATATAATTAGAATATCGTGAAAAAGTTCTTTTTTTTTTTATTGTAAATTATTTTAAAAAAATGAAACTTTCATATATTCTAGATTCCCTACATGTAAAGTAAAACATTTCCAAAGTTTTTTTTTTTTTTTTGATTAGAGCGTACAGCTAATGAAAGTCCAAAATCCAGTATCTCAAAATATTAGAATGTTTACATTTTGAGTTTCATTAAATGGCCATCCCTACAGTATAAATTCCAGGTATCTCTTGTTCTTTGAAACCACACTAATGGGGAAGACTGCTGACATGGCAATGGTCCAGGAGACAATCATTGACAGCCTCCACAAAGAGAGTAAGTCACAGATGGTCATTACTGAATGTGGTGGCTGTTTACAGAGTGATTTATCAAAGAATATTAAATGCAAAGTTGACTAGAAGGAAGAAATTGGTTAGGCAAAGGTGCAGGCACAAGCAACAGGGATGACCACAAGCTTGAGAATACTGTCAAGTAAAGCCGATTCTAACACTTGGGAGAGCTTCACAATGAGTCAAATGAAGCCGGAGTCAGCGCATCAAGAGTCACCACACTTAGACATCTTCAGGAAAAGGACTACCAAGCCACTTCTGAAACAGAAACAACATCAGAAGCATCTTACCTGGGCTAAGGAGAAAAATAACTGGACAGTGAACAGTGGTCGAAAGTCCTCTTTTCAGATAAAAGTAAATTTTGCATTTCATGTTGAAATCATGGTCCCAGAGTCTGAAGGAAGACTAGAGAGGCACAGAATCCAAGCTGCTTGAAGTCTAGTGTGAAGTTTCTGAAGTTAGTAATGATTTGGGGGGCCGTGACATCTGATGGTGTTGGTCCATTGTGTTTTATCAAGTGCAAAGTCAATGCAGCCATCTTCCAGGAGATTTTGGAGCACTTTATGCTTCCATCTGCTGACAAGCTTTATGGAGATGCTGATTTCCTTTTCCAGCAGGACTTTAGCACCTGCCCACAGTGCAAAAACCACTTCCAAGTGGTTTGCTGACCATGATATTACTGTGCTTTATTGGCCAGCCAACATGCCTGACCCCTGAATCTATGGGATATTTTCAAGAGAAAGACGAGAAACAGTCGACCCAACAATATATAGATGATCTGAAGGCTCAATAGTGCCCCAGCAGTGCCACAGGCTGATCACTTCCATGCCACACTTCACTGATGCTGTAATTTGTGCTAGGAGCAAGTCATTTGCTGTATAATGTGCTGCCGACCAAGTATTGAGTGTACAAATGAACATACTTTAAAGAACTTGAACTTTTCTGTTTTGAAAATTTTGATTGATCTTAGGAAATATTCTAATATTTTGAGATACAGCTCATGAAAGTCCAAAATCCAGTACGCTCTAATCATCAAAATTTAAAAAAAAAAAAAAACCTTTTGAAATGTTTTACTTTACATGTAGGGAATCTAGAATATATGAAAGTTTCATTTTTTTAAATAATTTACAATAAAAAAATGAACTTTTTCACAATATTCTAATTATATGACCAGCACCTGTATTGTACACATTATAATGTTAACAACTTTAATATCAAAATAAAGCCAAAACAGCTAGCATTTAATTCAGCTTGAATCACAAAGATTTTGGTTACATTTTATTTTGATAGTCCACTTTAGACTTAAGTAATTTTGCAAGTACATGTCAACTAACTGTCTAGTAGAATGTTAGGTTAGGGTTAGATGTTAGAGTTTGGGTAAGTAGAATAAGTTACATGTACTTGCAAGTTGCAAAGTTACTTATAGTCAGTCTGATATCTGGGGACCATCAAAATAGTGTTAGAAGATATTAAAGGGATAGTTCACCCAAACATGAAAATTGTGTCATCACTTACTCACCCTTAAGTTGTTCCAAACCTGAGGTTTTTGTTGTTGTTCTGTTGAACACACAAAAAAAGATATTTTAAAGAATGTTGGTAACCAAACAGTTGACGGTAGGATGTCAATGGCTACCGTCAACTGTATGGTTAACAACATTCTTTAAAATATCTTCTTTTGTATTCAACAGAGCAAAGAAACTCATCCAGCTTTTGAACAACACGCGAGTGAGTAAATGATGACAGAATTTTTTTTTATTTTTGGGTGAACTATCCCTTTTAAGCAGTCTACTAATACTCTAATGACTGGTAGTTGACATGTAGTTGCAAAGTTACTTGAATGCCTAAATGCCTAATGCCTAACTGTCGAAATAAAGTGTTACCTGATATTTAAACATTTGAAATCTTATAAAATTGACTAAGACCCATCAAACTTTTGCAAAGTTGCATCAAACTGGCTTTATCTTCCACTCATAAATATGACATGTAGATTATGACATGACATGTAGAGCTCTCATAACTGATATAATCATAGTGTAACATAATCCCATGATTTCACTCCCTCTTCAGTATCACTAGCTTGAGCGGCATGCAAGTTTGAATATGGGATTAGTTAACATCACAGATTTAATGGGAAAACAGCTAATTTACTGCAAGTTTGCTGAAACACTTTTAGGAAGAACTTCATTAAGGAAGCACTTTGCATGAAAATGAACAAAATTTCACAACAATAGCAACAACAAAACCTTCCCACTCAAAACATTTGATAACATACAATGACAGAGTTGAAGTCACGATGCCTGTCAAGGAAATAGACAGAAGTCATAAACCCCTTCAAACAATAGAGAATTCATCTTCTTTGCACATACGACAGTTTAAACAATGGAGATGCAGATTGTCTCCAGCAGTGAACATTCCCGAGCTATGAGCTCATTGGAGCTGCTGGGATGGACCATGATCACATCCCACAATTAATAGATGCTGTAAATGATATAAAAGCAAGAGAGAGCACCTACAGAAACAACAGTGAGACATCACAAGCTCATCTACATCATGTTCTTCACCATCATCTGCCTTGCCCTGGTGGCCTCTGCTCTGGGTAAGTGTCTTCTTCAGAAGTTTGCAAGAAAAGTGATGGGTGATTATATATATATATACACAAAATGCAAAACCTAAATAAAGAGCTTCATTCTTGTGTCATGAACTTCTGTTCTTTATCAACAGGTTGTGGAGTGCCGGCGATTAAGCCACAGACGATTGGCAGCAGGATTGTGAATGGACAGAATGCCATCTCTGGTTCTTGGCCCTGGCAGGTCTCTCTCCAGGTAACTGTGTATTGGTCGGGTTTTATCATGCATTTGCCTAATTTATTCAAAGAGTATATGTCATGTTTTCAATGCTTTTACCTCTGAAACAGCAAACCAACGGATTCCACTTCTGCGGTGGATCCCTGATCAACCAGAACTGGGTTCTCACTGCTGCTCACTGCGGTGTCAGGTAAGAGTCTTCAATCTGACAAATTTCACATACAATAGTTCTTAATAGATGCTGTTGCTCTTTTCTATTTACAGTTAGTTTTGTCTTTCTCTCTCTTTTTTTAGGGTTGGCAATCATCGTGTCATTCTTGGAGAACATGATCGTGGCTCCAATGTTGAACCCATCCAGGTCAAACTAGTGTCCAAGGTAACAATATTTAATGAACTTACTGGAACAGATGACACTGAAAAAAAGAGATCAGTTGAGTTTGCTTTTTTATGATCAATATAGATTACATAACAAATAGATTATTTATGCTATTTCTAAGTATCCAATTGATAAGCCATTTTTAGTTATTTTACTCTGTTCTTTGGTTTGGACATTATCTAACAATTATCGTACATATTTTTCATTTGTGATTTAATTATTTTTATTTAAAAAGTTAAACAGTGGTGTTTTTAATTGGTGAACCCGATATAAAAAAAATGGAAAAGCTCTATTAAGTTGAAAAGTGTAAAAATTGGTAAAAACAATATAGGTCAACATCTCTCTTTCTAATCAAAGATTTTATGTCATCTGTACTGTATGCTATTGTACTGCTAAAACTTGCCTTTACACATTTTTTTTTTTTTTTTTTTTTTTTTTGCTATTACATTTTTTCACATACACAACACAGCACAAGAAAGAAAACATCCAAACTTCTGATATAGGTATAAGAAAATGCTTACATCTTAGTTTACTTATAAAGTCAGCTTTCAATATTAACCATTCATCCTTATCTGTATATGCAGGTCATCACCCATCCGCTCTACAGCAGCACAACATTGAACAATGACATTGCGTTGCTGAAGCTTGCGTCTCCAGTTGTCTTCACTCCCCGTATCTCTCCTGTATGTCTGGCTCCATCAACCATCAACATCCTGCCTGGAACCCGCTGCTTCACCACTGGATGGGGCAGAACTGCCACCACATGTAAGTCGCCTCTTAGACAAGGACAAATTGTAAAAAATTACTGATCTGTCCTTTCTGATGTCTTCCTCTCTTTTGTCAGCGAGTCCTCGGATCCTGCAGCAGACAGGTCTGCCCATCATGAGTCCTGCTGTGTGCAGGCAGATCTGGGGTCAGAACAGAATCACTAATGCCATGATCTGTGCTGGAGCCTCTGGATCCTCATCTTGCCAGGTATATGAAAGACAGATCAAGACAAACACATTCCCATATCAACTTTGCTGCTGTTTCAATCTCAAACGTGTGTTTGTGTCTGGGTTTCCCACAGGGTGATTCTGGTGGTCCTCTGGTGTGTGAGAGATCAGGGGTCTGGACTCTGGTGGGGTCTGTGTCCTGGGGCGCCAGGACTTGTGACACCAGTTCCCCTGCAGTCTACGCCCGCATCTCCCAACTGCGCTCCTGGATCGACAGGACTATCGCTTCCAACTAGAGTGCCAGTCTGAATATTTCTTGAATATTTCTAAGTCTGGACTTCTGATTACTTGTCTTTGACTTCATACTGTTTCCCCATTTCAGCTGTACAAATAATGAAAATGTGTCAATAAATGAGACGAAAAAAAATGGAATAAATAAAAAAAATGTAATGAAGAATGTTGCAAAGTGTAATTAATGATCTGAACTTAAAATGTTATAGGAATATGTCGTCATGATCCACATAAAGTAAATCAGCAAAATGACAAAATAATATACTCCTTTATATTAAAGCATTTTAAAGTAATAATATAAAACAACTCCACTTTCACAATGACAGAAACTGATACAACTAAGACATAGTCTCTTTTAAAGAAATGTTCTCACATGTAATTATTTGCCTTATCAATGATGTTCTCTTACCACCAAACCTAAAAGCATGAAGATTGATGAAAACTCAAAAAAATCTTTCTGATCATTTAAAAAACCATGTTATGATGCAAATCCGTCCTCTATCCATAGTGTTGTAACACATGTGGCTTGTTGCTTCAACAGCCAAGGAAAGTTAAATATTGCATGCATTTTTTTGTACTTAAAGGTGACCTATTATGCCACTTTTGACAAGATGTAATATAATTTTAATATAATTACCCCGATTTGGGTGTGAGCAAAAACGAGCTGTTTTTGTGGGTGGGTTGCTTTAAATGCAAATGAGCTCCCAAGCTTGCTCGTCATGCCAATACAGATGCATACATAATGCAGAATCTCACATAGCAAATATGGATCATTACAAACTGTTCTTGATGCAGCATATAACATATGGCAAGTATTTTGTGGATGTTTGCTAAAATTTGATTCTGAATGGGTTTGATAGTGTACTGCACGGCTAACATGGCTAAAGTTACACAGTGCTGGAGAGACTCAATTAAGAATGAAGATGCGTTTATGAATTAAACAGACTACATGCGTGTTTTTGTGTTAAAAATGAAAGTAACGAAATGGCTCTGGTCTCTGTGAATACAGTAAGAAACAATGGTAACTTAAGCCACATTTAATAGTACATTAGCAACTTGCTAACAAAACACATTCAGGTAGCCAATTTACAAACATCACAAAATAAATATATATGAAATTGGATCAGCTGGTATCGATCTATCTTTGAGAATCAACTTCTGTGCAAATCCTGTTTTACTGACCCTCGTGTGTAGCATTCTAGTTTTAATGACTTACGGTCACAGGCATCTTTGTTGATCCTGGAACAACATTCCAATCAGCCAATCAGATTTGAAGGACAAGTTTACAGTTTATGTCAAGTTTAGGCTTGCAACCAGGATTAGGTTGCTTCTACATCAGTGTTATTCACCTATCTTTCCTCTCTGATTTTAGAGGATAAGTTATGGGTAGGATTAGGTTTAGGGGTAGGAATAGGGTTAAGACTAAAATTTTCAGAACTGGAATGTTGTTCCAGGATCAACAAAATATGTTGATCCAGGAACATATCTTTCTTGGCAAAATCACATTGACCAATGACTTACACATACTGGTATATGAATTTATCTGGCCACATTCCCTTCATAAATAAAATTACACCACTGCGTCCTTAGTAGCTCAGATGCCAGGTGTTTATGGAGACTTGTAGGTTTGCTATTATAGCCATTAACAGATCAGTGATAATGTTTACATAACTGAGACATATCACAAGCTCAGGGACGGTCGTTCTTGAGTGCTGCTGTCCTGCAGGAGATTTTGCTTTGACACAACTCACCTTCCTTCATGTAGGTTTAGTAATCCTGAAGACATTCAAGTGTGTTTGATCAGCGTTGTAGCTAAACTTCAGGACAGCTGCTACTGCAGCTGCACTCCAGGACCAGTGTTACTCATCACTTGCAAAAACAATAGGCAGCGCCGTGGGTGGAAACATACAGATTCAGGGGGCGGTAATATTATAATAAGACCCTCTACCTACGTCACATAGGGAGCAAAATCAGAACGGCTCAAATTTTCACATGCTTGCAGAGAAAGGTTTACCAAAACAAAGTTACTGGGTTGTCCTTTTTTACATTTGATGTGCTAATAGATGCACCAGTGATATGATTATAGCACTTAAACATGGGAAAAATCAGCTTTTCATGATATGACCCCTTTAATTTGCTCCTTTAAATTCATAATCTGTATCCTTTTGTACATTCTTGCTCTCCTAGTATAATGATGATCTGCGTGCAATAAAGGCATCCTGTCATAAAATGGAGCATAGGTGGTGTCTGTCTGGTTCGACTTAATAACCAGGCCTGGCAAGACCACTTACATAAATATAAGGCTGAAATTGTATCAGCCAGGTTTGATTATTTTTTTACAGATAATTGTCAATAATCAAAGAAATTCTAGACAACCGTTACATTCCATTAACAAACTCTCTAATGTCCCTGCTTCAACTCACCTTTGTAATAAGTTTCTTTAGTCCCTCTCACCAAGATTGATAATGCTTGTAAATGCTACTCATCCTTCATCTGCTTCTCCTCTAAATATTTCAGATTTTTCTGGCACTCAAATTTCTCCACACTAGGACTTTCATTCTCTTAGTAATGAGGTTTCACATAATGAAAGCTGCTGATCCACAATTGATCCTATACCAACTGTTACCAATACCAATATTGTCTGTTTCAATCATGCTTTGCTTCCTTGTGTCCTGTTGTTTTGGGGTATTATAAATGACTCTCCTGTGCACTGGTGTTGTGCCATCATCATTAACAAATTTCTGCTGTTACCCCTGTACCAAAAAAAAAAAAAAAAAAGAACATGGACTTAGATAATCTTAAAGGTGCTGTAGAACGTCTTTTTAAAAGATATAATATCAAGTCTAAGGTGTCCCCTGAATGTGTCTGTGAAGTTTGAGCTCAAAATACCCCATAGATTTTTTTTAATTAATTTTTTTAACTGCCTATTTTGGGGCATCATTAAATATGAGCCGATTTAGGCTGCAGGCTCCTTTAAATGCTCACGCTCTCCCGCCCACGGAGCTCGCGCTTGCCTTTAAACGGTGCATAAACAAAGTTCACACAGCTAATATAACCCTCAAAATGGATCTTTACAAAGTGTTCGTCATGCAGCATGTCTAATCATTTGATTCTGAATGAGTTTGAGGCTATGCTCCGTGGCTAACGGCTAACATTACTACACTGTTGGAGAGATTTATAAAGAATGAAGTTGTGTTTATGAATTATACAGACTGTGCAAGTGTTTTTAAAAATGAAAATAACGACAGTCTTGTCTCCGTGAATACAGTAAGAAACGATGGTAACTTTAACCACATTTAACAGTATAGCAACATGCTAACGAAACATTTAGAAAGACAATTTACAAATATCACTAAAAATATCATGATATCATGGATCAATGTCAGTTATTATTGCTCCATCTGCCATTTATTCGCTGTTGTCCTTGCTTGCTTACCTAGTCTGATGATTCAGCTGTGCCACATCCCGATGTTCCTGCCCTTGTCTAATGCTTGAACATGGGCTGGCATATGCAAATATTGGGGGTGTACACCCCGACTGTTACGTAACAGTCAGGTGTTATGTTGAGATTCGTCCTGTTCGTCGGAGGTCTTTTAAACAAATGAGATTTATATAAGAAGGAGGAAACAACAGTGTTTGAGACTCACTGTATGTCATTTCCATGTACTGAACTCTTGTTATTTAACTATGCCAAGATAAATTCAATTTTTTATTCTAGAGGGCACCTTTAATATATTTTTGTCCCATTTCCAATCTTTATTCAATCTATGATCTTCATCTAATCTACCCATTCAAATCTATATTCAAAACCCAATGATAATGTGGCTGTGGCTGTGGCCTTTCTTTCTCAATGTATTTCTGAGATTTTTAAAAAATTGGATGTATCCACCAACATAAAGCTGGGTTATTAACCTTATGTGGATGGCTCTAAAATTTGGGGGTGATATTTGATGCTAATTTAACATTTGATCCTGATGTTAGAATACTGTCAAAACATCTTTTTTCATCTTAGAAATATTGCAAGGCTAAGTTGATTAACATTTTTGTACTTCCCCACATTGATGCTGGCTGGTGTTTCAAAAGCTACCCTAAATAAATTACAGTTTGTGCAAAATCCTGTTGGTAGAATCCTGACTAGGAACAGGACAATATCACTCCTGTTGTGGAGTACTTACACTGGCTCCCTGTCAGGTTTCATGTTGATTTAAAAAAAAAATCTCATGCCTACCTAAGGCTTTGCATAGTTTGGTTCCTCAATCTTTGTTAGAGCTTATAACCCCCTACACCCCAACACGTGATCTCCGCATCTCCAAAACAGGTCTTTTAACTGTTCCGACAACTTGCGCACCTCCGAAATAAACACAAGAGATGTGCATTGAGGACTGCGCATTCGCTTGATCCAGCCTGAAAAATACATTTTTTTTTTTTTTTTTTTTTGTCATGATTCGAGCATTTAGAAACAAAATTTATGAGACAGTTGTTGTCAGATTTCATTGGTGATTTCAAATATGAAATTTAATCGAAAGCTTGGCAAACAGCTTTGGACAATTTTATGTTTCCCCATTCAGAGAGATAGGAGCTGCACTTGCATGCCCGAAAGGCATTTCAAAGATGACCGCCGAGTGAAATGACTTGTCTTAAAGGGACTTTGATATATCCACATATAATAAATGAGGCAAGGGTGTAGAGTTACATTCAAGCCATTTAAAAACATGAAGATATTTTTATTTTTTCCACAGGAAAAAAATGTTTAAATGTGTCATTTTGGTGATCAAAGATGAGTTTTAAGGGATAAATTTATTGACTACAGGGGAACTTTAAAACTCACTTTTGTAGGGTAGCTTTTATTTGATTACTCATCATGACACATTGAAAATGTTTTCTTAGAATGCAGTAAAGATGGCTGCTCAATCTGTTTAGTCAGTAAATGTTTGCTAAAGCCACAGTACAAAACGTATGTAGTGCTGAATAATTCTGATTGCTAATAGATAACAGATGAGCTCCACTTGTTTAATTAATTTTACTGAACGAGTTAAAAAGCCTCATTCTGATGAATGTCAGTTAATCTACTTTAAAAGAGAAATTACTTGGGAACTAAAACTGTAATTTTTTAGATATACAAGAATTTACAAAAGATTGTAAGAAAAGATATTTTTACTTACAATTTTAGGAAAAGTATTTTTGGAATTTTACTGACTGACAAGTATATGCAGTGTTGGGGAAAGTTACTTTTAAAAATAATGAGTTACAACATTGCATTGCTCCCTAAAAATATAACTAATTGTGTTACTTAGTTACTGGGCTGGGCCTGCTTGTTCAATTTTTAATAACAAAAATACAAACTTTACATTTTTGACAAATATAAAGGCCCACACCAAAATTGAAATGAATAAGCCTCAGGCTGAAGTAAATGCAAATTCATGCCTGTACAGTAGAGGGCACAACTCAAACAAATTTTCAGCTGTGCTGCCATTCTGGATGAAGAAGAATAGGACACAAGAAAGGAAAGTTCAACACTTTTCAGCAATAAAAACAAAACAAGTAATTTTTGCTTATTAGTATGGTTGAGTTGGATCATCAAAGATCAGCAGCAAAGACATTGATTTAAAAAAAGTAAGAATACAGTATATTTGTGTTATTCAACATAGAATATTACACAAATGCACTAATTAAATAGGCCTGATTTTGGATTTCACTGTTTTTTATTCATCTTGAGGAATACTGAATCTGTTTTGTGCAAGTGAAATAAGTAATTGCATGTTCACATTTAGTCTAGAACTACAATACTCATTGTGTCTCACAGAGCACACAACACTTCTGCACTTACTCCCCAGGAGAGGCGTCGGCCAATACATGTGAAAACAAAGGTAACTTGCGTGTAACACAGTTCGTATATATATGGGAAGAAGGAGGCGGGAACCGGCGAACATTTAACAAACTTTAATACCAAAATAAACAAATACAAAACGAAAGTAATGCCGGCAGACCCTCACGCGACGTCTGCCGGCCACACAGAACATAATAAGACATAAAATAAATTCCAGGCCTGGTCGTTTCTCGTCCTTCACTGTCGTCGCTCCTCCTTTTAGGCTTCCGGAGCTCTTCCGTGAGAGACTCAAGGCCGGTGCGCCTCCCAGGTGGGGCTTATTAACTCTCACACCACCGGCCTCGCGCCGTTCCCTCACGGCTCTCGCCTGCCTTGGTCGCCACATACCACATACCCCCACCGCCCCTCGCAGGCCGGGGGGGAGTAAGCGCAGTCGCGGGAGTACCCCCCAGCTGCGAGGGGCGATGGGGGTATGTGGCGGCGGCCGCAGCACCTGGGGGTAAGGACAGACGAGACGAAGAGAAAGGAGATGGAAACAAGGGGAGCGACAGGATGAGAGAGGGGAAAGAGAGAAAAGAAAAAAAAAAATTCTGGGTCCGGTTCCCAAACACACTGCCGCTCGGTCCTCAGCCTGCCGAGAGGCTCTTCCTCGCAGGTTCCATGCGATGGCACTGGACGCTCGGTGGACAGGCCCGAATCCTCGACCGCCTCCTGACAGGCCGGTGATGGCTCCTCTGGTTGAGGGCAGCCGGCAGCGAGTCCGCCGTCCCCTGCTCCTCCCTTTCATGGCGGATGGTAGCAGGCTCCGGCCCACGGCAGACGACGGCACTCCTCCGCTCCCTCCAGGACGGCAGCCACCCCACCTCGTCCCAGGAGCACGGTATCCGGGTCTCCGTCCCACCTTTCACAAGGCTCCAGTACCACCGCCTCAGGGCAGCCTCTCGCGGTCTTCACTCCCGCACTGCCCGAACTCCGCAGCACCGCGATCCCCCTCAGCAGCGAGGGCTCTCCGAGCAGCATGTCCCTCCTTCCTCCCAGGTTTCGGCACCAATGTAACACAGTTCGTATATACGGGAAGAAGGAGGTGGGAACCGGCGAAACATTTAACTAAACTTTAATACCAAAATAAACAAATACAAAATGAAAGTAATGCCGGCAGACCCTCGCGGACATCTGCCGGCCACACAAACATAATAAAACATGAAATAATAGTCCAGGCCTGGTCCTCTCTCGTCCTTCACTGTCGTCGCTCCTCCTTTTATGCTTCCGGAGCTCCTCTGTGAGAGACTCCCAGGTGGGGCTCATTAACTCTCGCGCCACCGGCCTGCGCCATTCCCTCACGGCTCTCGCCCGCCTTGGTCGCCACATTGCGTTATTTTTGAAAAGTAATCAGTATTGTTTGTAAATTTAAAAGTAATGTGTTACTCTACTAGTTACTCAAAAAAAAGTAATCTGATTATGTAACTCGCGTTACTTGTAATGCATTACCCCCAACATGGACCATATGACAAAATTAAACAGAAAAATAAAATAATAAAAAGTTAACTATCTATAATGAAAATAATAAAATATATATGTTAGGCCCACCAAAAATATTGAGTGATAATGTTCTTGTTTGTTTTTTAACTAATATCAAATCTATTTTAATTAAAAAAAAAAAAATGTTAATTGAAATAAACCTGAAATAAAATGAAAATGTAAATATAAATATTAGATGAAAAGCTTAATGATGATAAAAATGTGATGATTAAAAATGATGATTAAAAATGTTGCTTTGGCAACTAAATAAAATAAGTTGTAGTTGAAGTACTAAAAGTACTAAAAACTAAAACTGATATGAAAATTAAAGCTAAACAGTAACATAAAAAAAAAAAAACATAACATAAAAAATGACTAAAATTAACTAAATTACTAAAACTAAAATGTGTTTTTAGTATTTTTTAACTAAAATTAAAATGAAAAATAAATATAAATGCAAATGCTAATTTAAAATATTAATAAACTTCATAAAAGTATATAAATAATACTACTTTAAACTTTGTAGTCTTTTCCAGCAACCATATATTCTTTGTCATATCCAGAAAGAGGCAATAACTTCATTTTATGTTCCATTGTATGTATTAGTCCACAAACTGACTAATGGAAAAATTCCTTCTGCCCAAAAACAATGGTGCTGACTAGAAGGAAATCTCAACCGTGAAACACATACAGTCTGAGAACAATTAACTGTTGCTTAATCCTGGTATTCAGGGTTAAGATTTACTTACAACGCGACAGTCTGGCAGATCCGGTTCTTGGCCAGTTATGTAGACCTTTGTCAATTTTGGTGATGCATGTTTTGGTGATTTATGACCTGGCTATGATTTTATGACATTACTGGTTTCAGTTGCACAAATAGTGAATCTGCACACACACACACACACACACACACACACACACACACACACACACACATAGATAAAAATAAAACTGACAAGACTACAAGAACAATGTCACTAGAGTGCACTGAACTGAACTGAACTGAACTATACTTGTGGCTTTCTGAAAGATAAGCAGCAGCTAGTGAGGCTGGGAAAACCCACATCCAGGACCCTCACTATCAGCACTGGCGCTCCTCACTCAGGGTTGTGTTCTCTTGCCACTGCTCTTCTCCCTCTACACAAATGACTGCACTTCAAAAGACCCATCTGTCAAGCTCCTGATGTTTGCAGACAACACCACTGCAGAGAGGATTATTGGTGCCCCCCTGCTCACCCTCCAGGACCTGTACTCTTCCAGAGTGAGGAAAAGTGCAGGTAAAACCTTCACAGACTCCACTCATCCTGGCCATAATCTATCTGAACTGTTGCATCTGGACGGCACTTCAGATAACTAGGCACTAGAACATCTAGGCACAGGAACAGCTTCTTCCACAAGCCATTTCCCTACTTCAGCTCTTAAATGCCTCCCAAGGCAAATACCTGTAAGTGCAACACCTCACTGCTTAGTGCAATATCTATGTAAATTTAGTTGATATTACTCATAATAGTGTAATTTTCATAATCTACACGTTTATTATGACTAAATCTATACATTTCTACTTTTTTATTCTTAAATGTATCACTATATTTCTTGTTGTTGTATTTGTATTTGTGCAATGGAAGCTTCAGTACTAAGAAAAAAATGCATTGTGTGTACAAGCACCCTTGGCAATAAAGCTCTTTCTGACTTGTATTTATAACTCTCATTTTCTCTCTTCTCCTGATCATCCACTAGAGGTCAGTAATAATCTATTAAGAGACCTTGAGTTTGGCAGGTGTGAGGCAAACATTTTCTTCAAAAGTAACAATACAGTAGCAAGAAAAAAATAGCAATAAATATTAATACTGTTTACCATAATTATTTAGTATAAATAACAAATGAAATATATATTTTTAACATATAACAATACAACAAATGTTTGCCTTCACTTCATTTTATAATGCAAAAGATTTCACAAGTTCACTTGCCCATTCAGTCTGAATGGTTAAAGGTAAAACAAATGTGGCTTGCTGTCCTTGAAGGAGGCTCGAACCCGAGGCTCGGCTTGAGCTCAGAGTTAAACCAACCTATAACAGTACTGCGTAGAGGGAGAATAAGAGAGATAGAGGAGTGTGTGTGTCTGCGTATATATGCACATATACACCATCAGGGGTCTTATAGAGTCCATGCCTCGGCAGGGTCGGTGCTGTTTTAGAAGCATATTATATATGTGTGTGTGACTGGTCATATATATATATATATATATATATATATATATATATATATATATATACAGTACAGTCCAAAAGTTTGGAACCACTAAGATTTTTAATGTTTTTAAAAGAAGTTTCATCTGCTCACCAAGGCTACATTTATTTAATTAAAAATACAGTAAAAACAGTAATATTGTGAAATATTATTACAATTTAAAATAACTGTTTTCTATTTGAATATATTTCACAAAGTAATTTATTCCTGTGATGCAAAGCTGAATTTTCAGCATCATTACTCCAGTCTTCAGTGTCACATGATCCTTCAGAAATCATTCTAATATGCTGATCTGCTGCTCAAGAAACATTTAATGTGTACAATTGTACAAAATATTTGTGTACAATATTTTTTTTCAGGATTATTTGATGAATAGAAAGTTCAAAAGAACAGTGTTTATCTGAAATCTAATCTTTTGTAACATTATAAATGTCTTTACTGCCACTTTTGATTGATTTAATGCATCCTTGCTGAATAAAAGTATTCATTTCTTTAATTTCTTTTAAAAAGAAATAAAAATAAAAATTCTTACTGACCCCAAACTTTTGAACGGTAGTGTATAATGCTACAGAAGCTTTGTATTTCAGATAAATGCTGTTCTTTTGAACTTTCTATTCATCAAGGAATCCTGAAAAAAAAAGTACACAACTGTTTTCAACATTGAAAATAATCATAAATGTTTATTGAGCAGCAAATCAGCATATTAGAATGATTTCTGAAGGATCATGTGACACTGAAGACTGGAGTAACGATGCTGAAAATTCAGCTTTGCATCACAGGAATAAATTACTTTGTCAAATATATTTAAATAGTACACAGTTATTTTAAATTGTAATAATATTTCACAATATTACTGTTTTTTACTGTATTTTTAATTAAATAAATGTAGCCTTGGTGAGCAGACGAAACTTCTTTTAAAAACATTAAAAATCTTAGTGGTTCCAAACCAGACTGTACTGTATATATATATATATATATATATATATATATATATATATATATATATATGTGCTGTTGTTCCTTCGCATGCTTCTAAAACAGCACCGACCTTGCCGAGGCATAGACTCTATAAGACCCCTGAAGGTGTCCAAGGTGGAGCTGCCATGGATTGAACTTGTTGGTCCAGCACATCACAAATGCTCAACTGGATTAAGATCTGGGGAATCTGTAGGCCAAAGCAACACCTTAAATCATGTTCCTCCTACCATTCCTGAACAATGTGTGCAGTGTGGCAGGGTGCATTATCCTGCTGAAAAAGTCCACTTCCACCAGGGAACACCATTGTCATGAAGCAGTTTATCTGGTCTGCAACAATGTTTAGGTAGGCCGCATGTGTCAAATTCATATAGTCAGACTCAGGGTTTCCCAGAAGAACATTGCCCAGAGCATCACACTCCTTCCATCAGCTTCCACCCATTGTAGATGCTTTCAGCAGTGGACAGGGGTCATCATAGCACTCTGATTGGTCTGCGGCTACGCAGCCACATACACAGCAGATTGTGTTATGACATTTCTCCCATAACCATAATTAAATCTGTTAATCTTCTGATTGGTCAGTTTGAATGTCTCACATTTGGGTTTCAGTCACACAGTCAGCAGCCATATCACCCTGTAGCCCAAGACTGGTTGCCCACTGAAGCTAAGCAGGGCTGAGCCTGGTTAGTACCTGGATGGGAGACCTCCTGGGAAAACCAGGTAGCTGCTGGAAGAGGTGTTAGTGAGGCCAGCAGGGGGTGCTCACCCTGTGGTCTGTGTGGGTCCTAACGCCCCAGTATAGTGATGGGGACACTGTACTGAAACAAGCACCGTCCTTCGGATGAGACGTTAAACCGAGGTCCTGACTCTCTGTGGTCATTAAAAATCCCATGGCACTTCTCGTAAAGAGTAGGGGTGTAACCCCGGTGTCCTGGCCAAATTCCCTCCATAGGCCGATACCAATCATGGCCTCCTAATAATCCCCATCCATTGAATTGGCTCTTTCACTCGCTCTCCTCTCCACCTTCAGCTGGTGTGTGGTGAGCGCACTGGCGCCGTTGTACTGTGGCTGCCGTCGCATCATCCAAGTGGATGCTGCACACTGGTGGTGGATGAGGAGAGACCCCTGATATGATTGTAAAGCGCTTTGGGTGTACAGTAGTACATATGAAAGCGCTATATAAATGCCTCATTCATTCATTCATTCATTCACATGGTCAAGGAACGGATAAAAGAAGATTGTAACTGTTGCTCTGGTCTCTTTTTCTTGGGCTCTTCTTTTCTCTGCTCTTTTTACTGGCTCTATTTGTATTCATGCCCATTTCTCCTGTATCCAACACCTTGATTATGAGAATTGATTTATTTCCTACCATCTAATCTACGTTGTCCATAATATGCGGCCTTGTTAGGAGATAATCAACAATATTCGCTTCACCTGTGACTGGTCATAATATTCATCATTTTAAATATATATATATATATATATATATATATATATATATATACACACACACACACACACACTTTTTACATAAAAAAAAAACAAAAACAATTTAGTAAGATTTATAAGCTGTTTTCCTCAAGGGGACCAAAACATAAGGAATTTTCTTAACAAATATATTTATTTTGTGATAATACATTTGTTACATCAGACAAACCAATACACAACCACAATGTATTAAAGAACACATCTGATAGACCATTGAAACAATTTATTTTCTATTCATAAAAGTTTTCAAACACCCCAGTGACTTTCTCTAAAGTCACTTCTCAATTTTTGCATTACATAATTATAAGGTTCTTTCTGCATTCTGAGCAGGTTTGAGATATTCAGCTTCAAAGTTTTTGCATCCCATATTCCTTTGTAGATAGGACCTTTTTGTTTTCTAAAAAAAGTCTCAAAATGTACACAACTTAAAAAAAAAAAAAAATCACATCAAATAATGTAAATAAGTTACAGAATAAGAATATGCAAATAACTTAATTTTGAAAAAAAAGAAGAAAAAAAAAACAGCATGATTACTTAAAAAAATAGCTTATACTCAAGACAAAACCACAACTCAGACAATAATTTAAGGCACTCTTGCACATTGCTTCATGGAATGTAAATTTCCACCAAATGGTAGCTAGTATTTTTTTTTTTAAATAAATTTATAGGGTTACTATCTGTTGTGTTTATGCTGTACGAGTAAGGTGCAGATAAAGGCCAGGACATGCATTATTTACACGCATTATTATATTAACAGAAAACTTTACTCTCCATTTCTTAGGCACAGAACATGAGCACTAGCTCGTCAGTAACATGCGCATAGTCAAAATCCCTAGATCTAATTGGCAGATGGAGCAACCAATAGGGCATATATTGATTCAGACATGTGATTGGCTTTTGCCTAAACACCAGAACACTACACTATCCACCTTTTATAGAAAATAAAACTGAATGATATGCCAAATTATATGGTATTGTGTTAGCAGAGCTATGTGGGCTGAAAAGGGTGTTTCACTTGACACCTCACCTTCACACGGTCACAGAGTCAGATACACCCTTAGCACCCACCAAGAGTGTGTGGGTGATAAGTAAAGCCTCCACGCTCTTTTGTCTCCGAACTGCCCACTGTAGATGGATGTGACCTGAGTCCCAGACTCTCTCGCTCTCTTGGAACCAATGATGGACAGATGGAATTTTGGAAGGCTCACCTGACCAGGGAATCAGGGGCGGTTGGTAGCCGAGTATACACTGGAAAGTTATTAGTCCTGTGGTGGCTAGACACAGAGAGTTCTGTTCATAATCAGCCTATGGGAGGAAACGGCTCTAGCTGTCTTGGCAATCATGACAATATGACCGCAGGTATAACCTGATCTGTTCTGCTCAGTCTGGCTGTTGGACTGCGGGCGTTACCCAGATGACAGGCTTGCCATGACTCTGAGAAGTTGGAAAAGGCTCCCCATACTCTGGGATAAATTGGACCACGGTCGGAGATGATAGATCTGGAGATGATAGATCCGGAGGCGGTAGATCCTTCTCCTATTTGGCACCTAAACTCTGGAACAATCTTCCTAGCATTGTTCGGGAAGCAGACACAGTCTGTCAGTTTAAATCTAGACTAAAAACACATCTCTTTAACCTGGCATACACATAACACATTATCAATTTATATTTTCAAATCCGTTAAAGGATTATTAGGCTGCATAAATTAGGTCAGCCGGAACCGGGAACACTTCCTATAACACCAGATGTACTCGTTACATCAGAAGAAGAATGGCATCTACGCTAATATTAGTCTTTCTATTGATCCCGAGGTTTACCGTAGTCAACCGGATCCGGGCCGTATCCAGATGAGACCGAGACACAACCACAATGCAGCCCTGAAGTATCAGCAGAGATCGAGTCAGCTAGATCATCCATTGTAAAGGCCTCATCGACATGACAGCCAGTAGCACAGTTCCTCAACAAACCGTCCATACCGGAATGATGAATATGATCCTCAACCGGATGGAACTGGAATAAATACTTTGAATGTTGCGATCCTATCAGACTTATGATAGCAACCTGAATCGTAACAAAGCACTGCTCGCCAGAGGAGAACTGGCCCCCTGACTAAGCCTGGTTTCTCCCAAGGTTTTTTTCTCCATTTTAACACCTATTTGCCACCTGTTTGCCACCTGATGTCACCTGTTGGAGTTTGGGTTCCTTGCCGCTGTCGCCTTTGGCTTGCTTAGTTGGGGACACTTGACATTTGACTTGACATTCAATATTCAACAGTATTCTTGACATTTATTCAACATTGCTTTTCATCTGCCTGCATTGACACTAGCTGCTGTGCAGCCAAAATTATATACCAGTTATCACTGTAAAGCTGCTTTGACACAATCTGCATTGTAAAAAGCGCTATATAAATAAAGGTGACTTGGCTTGACTTGATGATATCCTCGGGTATCCCAAAGTGACAGAAGAGTTGCTGGAAGAGGGTTTTGGCCATTTCTGGGGCAGTAGGTGGCCCTCTCAGAAAAATTTATTTACAAGCCTTTATGAAGCAGCCAGCAATGAAGAGGACACAGGTGTGGAAGTCAGAGGGGTGTAGATCAATAAAGAAGTCAATTCCTAATTGAGACCAGGGTCGACTCGGGACAGGTACCAATTTACCCCCAGGAAGATGGCGCGGGACTTTTGAGATGGCACAGACTGAGCATCCTTGAACATATCGGGAGACTTCCTGGGCCATATTGGGCCGCCAGTAGTGGTTGTTGATAAGCAAAGGGGTCATCTGGCTGCCTGGGTGTCCAGAGCCCAGTGATGTATGTACTGAGCCCATAAGGGACAGAAGAAAGCAAGTTGGTACATAGGTCCATCCCTCTGGACCTCCCGGCTTCCACGATTTGGTTATCGACGGACCACTGGATGGGACTGACAATGATGGCTGGAGGGAGAATGGGTTCCAGATGAGTAGTAGTGGTCACTGGATTGCATATATACGGGATAGAGTGTCAGCCTTCTGGTTCTTGTCAACAGGTCGGTAAGTTACAGTGATGCTGAATCAAGTGAAGAACAGGGCACAGGGAGCTTGATGAGTGTTCAGTCTCGGAGGTACTCTAGATTACGGTGGTCCATGACCACTTCAAATGGGTGTTTGGCTCCCTCCAGCCAGTGTCACCACTCCTCTAATGCCAGTTTGATGGCGAGCAGTTTGCGGTTGACTATGTCGTTGTTGCGCTCCACCAGAGACAGTTTCTTTAAATAGAAGGCGCATGGATGGAGTTTGCAGGCTCATCTTGCCGCTGAGATAGGACAGCTCCTACCCTGGTGATGGAAGCGTCCACCTTGATGATGAAGGGGGGTTGCAAGGGTAGGAGCTGTGCAGAAGGCTTTCTTTAGCTGTTTGAAGCAGTGGCTTCAGTGTTCCAGGACACAGACTTGGGCCCACTGCACAGCAAGGAGGTGAGTGGCGAACTGATCTTGCTGAAGTTATTGATGAATCTCCTGTAGAAGTTGGCAAACCCAAAAAAGGGCTGCAGCTCCTTGATGGATGATGACTGTGACCAGCTCTCAACTGCCTTTACCATCCTCTGGTCCATCTGGATGCCATGTTGGTCGATGACGTAACCAAGGAAGTGAACGGTGTCATGGTGGAACTCACACTTTTCGAGCTTGTCGAGACATTGACAAAACAATGGAGGAACCCTATGGAATTACATTTGTGCCACAATTCCGCGCGCAAGATCATTTTTTGAGCGCGCAAAAGGGCATTTCGTATGCGCGTGAACTGAGTTTTGCGGAGAAATGTTCGTCTCGATAAATAAAGTTTTTTGAGCGAATGAAAATCAATTTTGCATTTAAAAGAAATTTATTTGTATGTGCGCAGATGTTCTCTTTCACGTGTGCAACATTTCACTTGCTTGCTCTCCTCATAACCACACTGAGTGCTCTCAATCGCTGATGGCTCACGTGCTCAACACAACAGAGCATTACAATGTGCCACAATTCCAGCCAATCAGAGATGAGGCTGCTAAATTCTGATTGGCTGGCTTGACAAGGATGGATAGTATGCACATTGGGATGCAGGCTTGATCTCCCTCACTGCAAAAAAATAAAAATAAATAAATAAATAAAATAAAAATGTAGGTAACAATGACATATGCAAATATAATAGTAAGTTTGTGGGTCACACACCCAAGATTTATACTATTATATTTGCATACATGTCATTGTTACCCACATAATTAGATTTTTTTTTTTTTTTTTTTTTTTTTTGGCACAGGGAGATCAAGCCTGCATCCCAATGTGCATACTATCCATCCTAAATAGTGTGAAGTATTTTGATAATTACTTTACTGTTATTACATTGCATTTCTGCATTTATTTGATATGTTTTATTTTAAAATATAATATTAACTAATTAAAAGGGCAAAAGTCTGTCCATCTTCATTTCTGAAAGCATGTAACATTGGAGACCCCCGCTCAGTCACTTTTAAATTCCACTAATTACATAACATGCAGTTCAGTAAGAAGTTAACTAACTTACCAGTTAATTGACTATATTCATGGCTACTTCCTGGTTGTGGTTAAGCCAGCTCAGGCATTTCTGGTGAACTGTTAGATGTTCATTCTGTAGTCTCTGTACATCGACACAAAACCATCAATGATTGACTTTTTAATGTTATATTCATATTTTAATGCAGTTATCACATATACCTAATTTTTATTGTTTTGTTGATTGCAATAAAGACAAAGCTATTGGGACCGTTTAAAAATGACATGTCTGTAATTAGACATGCACACACGCACATAATTTTCCAGCACTTCTTATTTTTAATGTGATGACCACAAACATTACTTGTTCATCCTTCTGTGATTGTCCCCATTGTAAAAACTGAACGTTTCAAAGTGTAGAAAATTCAACGTTTGATAAACTCATTTTAAAATAAAAAAAACAATAATTACCACTTTAACCAGCAGGTGGCGGCAGAGTAGCATTTATTTGCGCATATATTTCACTTTGTTTTTTTGTTTTTTTAATATTAAAGGTCCCGTTTTTCGTGTTTTTTTGAAGCTTTGATTGTGTTTATAGTGTGCAATATAACATGTGTTCATGTTTCGCGTGTAAAAAAACACAGTATTTTTCACATAATTTACTTATCTGTATACTGCTGTTTCCACTGTCATAAAAACGGGCTGATGACTTCCTTGTTCTATGAAGTCCCTCCTTCAGAAATACGTAACGAGTTCTGATTGTGCCAGCGGTTCCTGTGTTGTGATTCGACAGCAGTTTAGCGCATCTTGCCCGGAAAGGTCACGCCTCTTACCATAACGTGGAGATGCACGCGCTCAGTGTTATTGTAAACATGTCTTTAATTTTACCCTATCAATTTGAGCCGGAATCAGACCCGGTGATTGGACAGCAGGATGAAAATAACAGCGTTTCGACGACATGGCGACAAACACACTCTACAAACGCAACTCTTGTGTATTCCTGTGGGCGGAGGTTAGTCAAAAAACTGTTTTAGTGACATCATTAAAGAAGGAAGTAGAGGGATGTAGTCCAAACTGGCCGTTCGATGTAGGCGACTTCTGTTAAATAAAATATCTCGCTTGGCATTGAACTTTGAGCTTTAAAATTTTACAGATTTTATTTATACTCTAACAACAACATTACACACTAACTAAAGTTTGAAACATGGGATCACAAAGAACGGGACCTTTAAATTATAAACATTAATATTAAACATTATAAAATAACTAGGTTTAAAAATACATTTTGTCAATATGGAGTATTAAGTACTCATAAAATTTTAAAAATTTTTAACAATAACTTTTCATGTGAATGAATTAGGCTACACAACAGCTGTCAGTCAGTGCAGCACAAGATCAATGATTTCAGCACACTTTTTACGTTTTTACAAAACCATATGTAAAAAGTAAAAACACACATTTTATTCAATTAATCTAACACAATATTTAATTTTTGATGCTTTTTTTTTTCTTACACAAAAGTGTGAAAACTGATGGTCGAATTGAATTTAGCCGAGGAGGAACACTGAGGTACGTCTTTATTTATTTATTTATTTTTTATCATTTCTTATGTTTGAATAACTAAATTAATGCTATGACTATTTAAGTGACTATATTCTGATTATAAAGTATTACTGATGCTCAACACACCAGCAAATGACATCTCACTGGATGTTTTCGAGCAGGCTTATTATTGCGGAAGTTTTAAAGAACGCTCCATTGTATATAGTCAGTTGAGGTGTGGGGAAACACTGGGACATGCCTTTATGTAATAATACGATATGATTTTGATTAAAATAAATAAATAAATAAATAAATAAATAAATAAATAAATAAATAAATAAATAATCTACTTCGAGTAGTAGACATTTGAATTTGAAAATAAATAGTATCAAAGACTTTATACAGACCTAAAGGGACTTTGATAGTGTTCAAGCCATTGAACAAACGCCTCTTCCACCATGTATTTTTCCTCTTCCTCTTTCGGTAAAGCAGGGAGTCTTGTGATTGGTTGTCAAGCCAGCCAATCAGAATTTAGCAGCCTCATCTCTGATTGGCTGGAATTGTGGCACATTGTAACGCTCTGTTGTGTTGAGCACGTGAGCCATCAGCGATTGAGAGCACTCAGTGTGGGTATGAAGAGCAAGCAAGTGAAACGTTGCACACGCGAAAGAGAACATCGCGCACATCCAAATAAACTTCTTTTAAATGCAAAATTGATTTTCGTTCACTCAAAATATTTTTATTTGCAAGATGAACATTTCTCCGCAAAACTCAGTTCACGCGCATACGAAATGCCCTTTTGCGCGCTCAAAATATGATCTTGCGCGCGCAGAATTGTGGCACAAATGTAATTCCATAGAACCCCCAGGACACCTCTTTCATGAATCCCTGGAATATGGAGGGTAAGTTGGACAGCCCATATGCCATACTCCATACTCATAGTGGCCTGATTGTGTGATGAATGCCATTTTACATTCATCACCCTCACATATCCGGACAAAGTTATAGGCATTTATATTCCGCCATTTTAGAGTGAAAGCGACTCGGCAGTCCACTAGCCTCTTGCTGTTGCTATGGCAATATCAGCTGCTTTGTTTAAAAAAAAAAAAAAAAAATTATACATTAAAGCTGAAATCCAACCTGAATGATGACAACACATAATAATATACAATCACTAGACTAGTGATCATCAATTCAACAGTTTATTTTACAGACTTTGTAACAACTTACGGAAAAAGCATAACTGATGTTGCTTCAGTTACGCTTGTTTTCTGTTATAAGTTGAATACAGAAGGCGTGGAATGTAGAGTAAGCATTTTGAATTGCGAAAGGTGTTACGCTTTCTTCGTAAGTTGAATACGGAAGGTGGTCTGGCAGAAGCTAGTTATTTTACTTTATAATGTGTTAAATATGGATCTTTTTCTTAGACAAATGCATCACTTTGCTTCAGAAGGTCTTTATTAACCCCACATAGCCGTGTGGAGTAGGTTTATGATGGATGGATGCACTTTTTTTTCTAGAATTTACGATGACATCAATACGTGCAAGCTGATTCAAGCGGCTAGACAGCTTGTTTGTGGTAATGGCAAAAGGAAAGATTTGTGACTGGACTGAAACATATCCTTTTATTGAAACTGGTGCTTTGCTGTGCCAAGAGACATTTCGAAACATTCTACCGGTTACTTTATAGGACCTTTATGTCCTATAAATGTGTTGTAACTATATATGATAATTCACGCAGCTTTCAGTGGTCGGGACTGTTGCCATTATTAAAAATTAACATGAATGAATGAGAAAGTAAAGAGTTGGGATGTGCTTAATATTAAAAAAAACAACAACTTAAAACCATGAAAGAGAACTGAATCCGCTACTGACAGGATGTTTCTGTGCGCGTGCTCCGAGTGGAACATGGACAAGCATAGTAGCCTTTGTCTTCGGTTGCTAAACAGCCAAAGCTCTGCACAATTAATTCTATATTGAAACTTGTTATTTATTGTTTGTTGCATATTTGTGTTGTATATGGACCTAATAAAGTCACTATTATTAAAGTGTTATTGTCCTCCAAAAAAAACGACCTATATTTACGTTTTAAAGTCATGCACCCTCTAGCTGGCATAAAAATAATGACAGTGTTGCGTGTTACGCCAAAACTCTGAGATGTTTCCCATTTGGCAAATTTTATGCTCCACCTCATCAAACGGTGTGCTCCAAATGCCAACTGGATGCATCCAAGTTTTCCCTAAGATGAAGCAATGTCGTCAGGTCAGAGCATTGTCATAGTCAACTGGTACATTACTGTCGATATAGTCAGCCAAAAAAAATTAAAAGAGAAAAAGAGAAGCTAAATGGTTAAGCAAATCGAATAGCTAATAGAAAAAGGAAAAACACTGCGGAAATGCAAATGGTTAATTGAATTGCCCTTTTTAATAGATGATTAGAACCTACATTTGTAATTCAATTTCTGAATTCAATTAATTATTTCTCTTTTTAAATTGCATTTTTAAATACAATTTGAAATTCCAATATTTATTTATGAATTCATAAATGTATTTTTAAATGATGTATTTATTGAGTGTTTTATGTCGTTTTTAGTAAATCGCTTTTTAATTTGATCCATTTATTGATGGAATAATATCTCATTTATAAATTATTTTTATAATTACTGCTTTCATTGCCCATTAAAAATAAAATGATTAATTACTTTGCAATTTAATTTATTTATTTTTAGATTAATTCATTAATTTGTAAACACATTTATTAATGCACATTTTTATTTTACAATTAGTTATTAATTAATGATATGCTTTATTATTATTTCCATGACACTTGTGACTCCTCCATACTTACATGGTTGGAGGACTTATATATTTATTTTTTATATTTCCACATAGATTTGTGAGAGCATGTGAACCTAGTCATTTATGTTCATATGTCAAAAACAACTGTGGTAAATGTGGCGCTTGTGTGTATGATGTAAATTTTGGGTGAACGTGCAGGGAAATACCTTCAGTCTAACCACAACTTTGGGAGACACTACTGTACATTCAGTGAGCTCTTCTTAAGCAGGTTAGGTGTGGTGAGTGCTGGCGTTTCTAAGGAACACGAAACTTAACATTACAGCCTTGGAGTGGGTGGGTGGGGGCGTTTCATGCAAAAAAAAAAATAGTTATTTCAAAACGAACTATTTTCTACAGAAAAATCCACATGTTCACCCCTCAGCTTAGCTTAGTGAAATCACAGCCACAATTCAAATCTGTATAGACAATCGTTTCACACAATTTAGAGTCCGACCTCAAAGAAAGACAGTAAATGACACAATGGAATCCATTTTGAGACGTTATGATTTTAACCTTACAAACGGTTTGACGTAGATGCGACCAGTGACAAAGATGTGTCAGTGGACAGCATTACTCACCCCAGGGGCTACTCTTTCCACTTGTATATACTGGGGCAGCCCCCCTAAAACCATACTGACACTGATAGCCCACTATGGGATTGTAGTAGTCTATTGTTTAATCCTCTGGGCTGTAGGATTAGTCATGGGGTGAATGACCTGTACATTTAGAAAATTCTGTCTGATTCTGTCTGAAGCTGATAATTAACATGGTGTGGCTGATAACGAATATTATATTTTATTAGTAGTAATATTACTACTATATTACATATTGGTTAACCAGTTGTTTTCATTTATTTTGTCTAAATAATTTTAAAAATAAAACACTAAAACTGTTGATTGTTTTAATAGCACAAATTAATTTAGGCATTACAACAGTATTAAATATTAAATATCGACCGAAACCCCCCAAAAAAAAATAATAATAATTAATATATAATATATATATATATATATATATTGCCAATAACTGTTACAGATATATATTGTCCATCCCTAATAGAAACATACTAATATTAAAGGGATAGTTCCCCCAAAAATGAAAATTCTGTCATAATTTACTCACCCTCAAGTTGTTCCAAACTGCTGATGGTAGCCATTGACTTCCATAGTATGGAACAAACTACTATGGCAGTCAATGGTTACCCTCAACTGTATATTCTTCAAAATATTTTCTTTTGTGTTCAGCAGAAGAAAGAAATTCATACAGGTTCGGAACAACTTGAGGGTGTCACGGTGCACACAAGAACAAGATGGTAAGATCCAAGTGCAGTGATGTTTATTAAAGGGAACTCCAAACACGTAATCCAAGGAACAGGCAAGGGTCAAAATCACAGAAACAGTCCACAAAATGGCGATATGCGGCAAATCTCCAGAAGTCTAAAATCCGTAGCCCTTCCATCTCACATTGAGGCAGAGGATCGTCAAGGCAGCAATTAAAGAAATCCTTTAAAGCTGCATCATTGTACCCCAGCCCCACCGCCATCGTCCAAAAGACCTTGGCGAAGCATCCTACCTCCCAGCCGTCCTGACGTTGGGCCGTCAAAGCCCGAACTTGAGCCATCCGCTCCCTCATGGTGGCTGGCGGAGGAATCCGGAAGCTCATGCTGCTGGATCTGTTGTCTGGTGGTTTGTTCTGTCACGGTGCACACAAGAACAAGATGGTAAGATCCAAGTGCAGTGATGTTTATTAAAGGGAACTCCAAACACGTAATCCAAGGAACAGGCAAGGGTCAAAATCACAGAAACAGTCCACAAAACAAAAGGCCAGAGAAACAAACGGTGCACGTAACAAATACAACAAACCACAACTGAGGACAGAAACAACTGAGATTAAATAGACAGACACTGATTACAAAATACATGACAGCTGGGTGTAATGATGTGATAAATGGATAATGAGTCCGGCAGTGCGTTATGGGTAGTGTAGTCAATGGGGTGAAAACAGTCCAGGATGGAGTGCCCTCAAGTGGCTAATTCGGGCACTCTCACTGACGGTCGTGACAGAGGGTGAGTAAATGATGACAGAATTTTCAGTTTTGGATGAACTATCCGTTTAAAAATATTATGTTTTGCAAGGTACTCATTGGGATGGATGGATAGATGCATGAATAAATAAATAAATATAAATTTTACACACACATATATATATATAGAGAGAGAGAGAGTGACAGATATAGTGGCTCAGGCTACCAAGATTAATTAGCAACATAGGCCTGTATGGGAATGGAGCCCTCTCTCTACCTTTATCAAGCCTTGTGGAGGTAACGGAGATGACACTTAAAGAGTCTTGTGACCCCTTTATAAGAGACGCTGCACCGACCCTAGCAACTGGAAGGAAATGGGATCCAGCTTCGGCAGCAGTAGAAGCGAAGGCGGCCCTTAGACACTGGGACATTGTGAGGCAAGTCCAACATGGCAGGGGGGATTTGGTTTGGGAACAACACCACCCAAATGGCAAAAAGGTACACCATGTGAACGCGACACCTGGTGGTGGAGGAGGTGCGCCTCCAGTAGGAATCAGCCAGATGTGCCAGAGCTGTCTTACAAGCCCAGCAAGGCAGCTGGATGAGGTGGGATGGCCTAGAGCAATGTAAAATCACGTGGAGCGATATGTGGAACATGGAAACGAACAGGTTAAGTTTCATCGTCAGGGCCACATATGATGTGCTGTCCTCTCCAACAAATCTTCATCTTTGGTATGGAGAGGATTCAGCCTGTCACCAGTGGCAAAAAGCCAAGGAAAATTGTGGTTTGAACATTCTTGGCTACATGGCTCACACTTTCCAGTTAGTTGTACACAAAGGAGTTCTGAGCCAGTGCAGCATTTCTGACTGTAGGCGATAGGGAGAAAGACAGTTGGACACTTCAAACATTCTCATCTTGCCATGTCCCAACTCGGAGAGATACAGACAGCGCTAGTATTGTCAAAAAAGATGCTCCAACAAGACACTCTGACACGTTGGAACAGGACATTTTATATGATGTCCAGTTTGTTAGCGCAGAACCGGGCACTTGGTGCCTATGGGGCAGAATACGAGCTCCCCGCATTATTCAGCGCGTACCAGTGGGGCCTTATTGAAAATACAGTAACACTCCTTGCACCTTTCGAAGAACTGATGAGAGAAATAAGTACACGCAATGACTTCAGTCTCTGTTGAGGCTCTGAAACGTTTACTGAACAAGAGTCTTATTACAGATAGCGGAGTGAAGATGACAAAATCTACTCTGCTGGAGGCTACGAAGCTGCGGTTTAACAACATACACCAAGCCTTTGGCAATGATCTTGGACCTAAGGTATAAAGATAGCTTTTTTGATCAAGCCGCTAAACAACGAGCAACAGAAATGCTGCTGAGACAACTGAACAAGATGACAGCACCGGAAAATAACGCAGAGAAAGAGAGAAACGAGACAGAGTCCCCTTTCAAAAAGAGACGCACAGAAAGCGACAAAGGCGTAACATCCCTGCTTGACATGTATGGTGAAATTCTTGAAGAAAACATGACCAAGGAACATCAGCCCACTGCAGTATTGGAAAAGCAATATGTCCCATTTTCCAGCCCTGGCCCAAGATGTACACAAATACCCGTTAGCTCCCTGTACAAGTATAGACAGTGAACTCTTCTCAGTGGCATCAAATGTGATTTATTAAAAGAGAAACAGACTTATGTGTGAGAAAGCCGCAAATGCTTCTCTTTGTTAAAAATTAAGAAATCTGTTCTAAGTTGGCTACATTTAGTAAAAGATTATTGGAAAAGAAAGATCTAGATATTTCCTTGCATTTTCCTTGTTTTCTGCAGTTTTTAAAATAAAAGCAGTTGTTCACTGTATTTGTTTGCCTTTTGTTTTTGTAATCAGGCTTATATCAAGATTTGTATTTATCGGCCAATAAATCGGTTATTGGCTTCCAAATATAAAGAGTTATCAGTTATCGGTATAGGCCAAAATGTCCATATCAGTGCATCCATGACGTCCCAGCTGACCTTGTAAACATTCCTTGTTTTACTGTAATTGATTTAACAGATAATATTATTTGAAAAGGGGGGAAAATTGTCTTTTAAAATCTTGCCAGTAGTTAATACAGTCATTTTATATTGTTTATCATTAATGTAATAAACTCAAGGACAACAATATAGCGAAAGCTGTTTCATTTTATATTAGCCTATAGCCATCCCATTTCAGCAATAAAGCATGTGGTGTGTGGGGTTGAGACAGACTGTTTCAACAATTAACTTTATTTTTTGCTGTTGAACATAACCCTGTCTAGTATATGTTTAAAACTAATTTCAACATGTCAGCTAACATCAGAAGACAACTGTTTCACAGGTATCATTATATGCCTCGAAGACAAAAAAAGTCATTCAGTCATGTTTTACATTATAGTACCACACACACACACACACACACACACACACACACACACACACACACAAAAGACCCTAAATATTCATGCTTCATTAATAGTGCAGTCCAGGTTTCAGATGTAGGCATTTCACTTTCAAACTAAACAGGAACTGCATGCACTGTTCAGCACATCCTTTGACCTGAAGATGAGGCCACGCCATAGACAACCTCAAAATACAGTGTGTAAAAAGAAAGGTTCAATTCAGCATGAAATGGAAAAATCGCATTTTAGTCGTCACAGTTCCCGTACACCACTATTGCTGACAAGTAACCAAGTTGATCTCCATTGGCCTCTACATACATCTCACTGCTGCAAACCCACAAATTACAGAGAATTTCATGATAAACCACGACTGGAGAGTTCCCCGTTCAAGATTCATTCATGACACATTCAGTGCTCACTTATTTTCTCCTTCTCTGTCTCTCTCTCGTTCTCACTCTACGTTTCTCTCAACCACAACTCTTGACATTCGTTGCTCTTCTGACTAGCCTGTGTTTACGGAGATCAGTCTGGTGTCAAGTTGTGGTAAATACAAACTGCTTGTCATTCATGCATTTTGTGTAAATCCTAGTCATCTTGATAGCTGTTCTTGTTCAAAGTAAACTACCATAGACTTTTATTCAATTTTGTTCCAGTCATACTAACCTGCCTGATTAGGATTCAATTTTTTAATATATTGTGCAAATAAAGCATGTAATTAAAAAGCATTAAACTAATCACATGCACTGTGATCAGGCTTGTCATATAAATATAAATTTAGCTCAATAATCATTTTAAGACCATTCACTGTGGCTGGAAGTTGCATTTCTTCATATATCTTCTCAGGAAGCTTGTCACGCTGAAAGGGGGTGTACATAAAGGTTTCTGAGAACTGATGACCCACGGCAGACTTGTTGTAGTTAGGTTTCATTAGGACCCTTGGAAAGGTAGTCTTCACATATTTAACATATATGCATGCATTTGCTATGACTCAGACTTAGAAGATGACAATTTGATTGGTTCCTTTCAGTCTCTTATACGGTTCTTGCAAACTGCAGTGTTTTAGAATGTTGTGATCTGTTGAGTCAAACTGGACTCTGTTCTCACCCTACAGCTTCCGAGCATTTTAAACAGTGGCCCACTTAGTTTAACTTTTGAGGTATCGTTGACCTGCTAATGTGGTCTCCTTTTAAGGTCTTACAGCTAACAGCAAATGCCAAAATGGTAAATGTTTAATTAGCTAACTACTTGCCCTATGAAATTTTGTACATCAACTACCAAAAAAGTGTGACACTTTCATGCTTGAAAATAAAGATTCATAATCAGTTATATCATTAGTCAGACTGTACTATCCATTTAATTTCATTTATTTTATTTATTTTTTAATGCAAATGCTAGTAAATTTTTACATTTACTGGGGGAAAAATTAGTTGCTCTTGTCTGTGAAAAACTTACTGTAAGTGTATAGTGGATGTTGTCAGTGTTTTATGCAGTTGCTCATGTGTTCTGGGTGGTTGCCAAGTCAAAACAGTCCACCCTCCAAGTCTTTATTATATTCTTCTCCCTAGCCCTCAAAGACTCAAATGATATATATATTTGACATTTTAGTAATAATGAGCTTTATTTTCTATAGAGCCTTTAAATGTACATCTCAAAGCCAGATTGCAAAGGCTCAAAGAGATTGTTCTCAGTTAAATGAGAAATTTACTGAGAAGCAACAACTCGCTCCAAAATTTTAGCAAGAAAGAAGAGATTAGATATGGGACGGAAATTACTAAGGTTCTCATAGTCAATAGTTGTCTTTTTAGGTACCGGGGTAATGGCAGCCGTTTTAAAAGCTGTCTAGTAAAGAAGTGGCTGCTTGCATTTTAGAGACCTCCGCTAAAAGAGAATATGCGTCAAGAGTACAGAATTTTGAAGAAAAAAAAAAAAAAAAAAAAAAAAAAAAAAAAAAAAAAAGTACCAGAATAAAAAGGAATATTAACAGCAGAAGAAGACAATTGTTACAGAGGCTGGAGAGGCGGCTGAGGCTGGAGAGGCTGGCTCGGCGGCTGAGGCTGGAGAGGCTGGAGAGGCTGGCTCGGCGGCTGAGGCTGGAGAGGCTGGAGAGGCTGGCTCGGCGGCTGAGGCTGGAGAGGCTGGCTCGGCGGCTGAGGCTGGAGAGGCTGGCTCGGCGGCTGAGGCTGGAGAGGCTGGCTCGGCGGCTGAGGCTGGAGAGGCTGGCTCGGCGGCTGAGGCTGGAGAGGCTGGCTCGGCGGCTGAGGCTGGAGAGGCTGGCTCGGCGGCTGAGGCTGGAGAGGCTGGCTCGGCGGCTGAGGCTGGAGAGGCTGGCTCGGCGGCTGAGGCTGGAGAGGCTGGCTCGGCGGCTGAGGCTGGAGAGGCTGGCTCGGCGGCTGAGGCTGGAGAGGCTGGCTCGGCGGCTGAGGCTGGAGAGGCTGGCTCGGCGGCTGAGGCTGGAGAGGCTGGCTCGGCGGCTGAGGCTGGAGAGGCTGGCTCGGCGGCTGAGGCTGGAGAGGCTGGCTCGGCGGCTGAGGCTGGAGAGGCTGGCTCGGCGGCTGAGGCTGGAGAGGCTGGCTCGGCGGCTGAGGCTGGAGAGGCTGGCTCGGCGGCTGAGGCTGGAGAGGCTGGCTCGGCGGCGGCGGCGGCGGCTGGAGCAGAGGGCTCGGCGGTGGCTGGAAGAGGGGTCCAATCCATCCCCTCGTATACAATTAAAATCCCCACAGGGACTGGAGAAATGGGCTCGCAGGAGACTGGAGAAACGGGCTCGCAGGAGACTGGAGAAACGGGCTCGCAGGAGACTGGAGAAACGGGCTCGCAGGAGACTGGAGAAACGGGCTCGCAGGAGACTGGAGAAACGGGCTCGCAGGAGACTGGAGAAACGGGCTCGCAGGAGACTGGAGAGGGTTTGTCCTTCCTCTTCCTCCTCTTGGTCCGCCCGGACATATCAGAGGGGTGTGGCTCAGATATAGTGTAGGGGAAAAGCTCACTGGAGGAGTATGTGGAGGAAGAGGGAGACGGACGAACTGGCCAGGCCACCCGTGTTTCTGGGGGGACTGGACGAGATGAACACAGATTTTCCTGAACCTCTTGGACAACGAATTCGGAGCCGTTTAAATACAAAATTAAATTTATAGTATCAGTTAAGGAAACATAATCGTCAGGTTCACAAAAGCGGATTGTGTCCTCGTCCAGTCCATCCAGAAACAGGGCGATCAAATGAGCATCCGACCAGTTCGTCAAACAAGCCAACTCAACAAACTCCTCCACATACCTCTCCAGCGAACGTCCATACTGGAGGAGCCCAACAAGACGAATCCGCCGCCGACATTTGTGTGGGAGGCATGGGAGAAGCTGGAGCCTGGGAGTTGACGAATAAGCCCATACTTGTTGTGGATCACCGGCGGTTGGGTCCGTTCTTCTGTTACAGCTGGTGTATGTTGGAGAGATGAAGCATACATGGAGATCCACAATAATAGGTTTAATAACAACGAAAGGAGATAAACTACATACACGTAAGCTTAACATAAACAGAGAACAGGACAGGGAGTGAAGGGAGTGGGTCCATTATAAAGGTAGTGCTGATGAGGGAGTCCAGGTGACGATGATCTGTAATGATGGGGAGATGATGAGGGAAGTGAGTGCAGGTGTGGAGAACAGGAGGATAATGGGAGATGGAGTCCGGGGAACAAGGGATCTGTGACAACAATGAAGCAAAAGCACAAAAACCTACGTACATTTTCAACTTTGGTGCCAAAGAAATCCAGGAACTTATTACAGAGATGATCAGAAGCAGTAGCATGAGAGACGATTCAGCAAATTGTTAATAGAATTAAAAAGTTGTCTTGAATTTCCTTCATTGTCATTAATCATTTTAGAAAAATAATCAGATCTGGCAGAAACAATTCCAGCCTTATATTCTTGTAAGCAGTCTTTCCATGTTTGGTGATGAACAGTCAGACCTGAGAGACGCCACCTATGCTCCATTTTACGGCAAGATGTCTTCATCATACGCAAATCCTCATTATACCAAGGAGCAGGATGTACAAATGAAACAGAACGTGTCTTTTGCAAATAGGTCCAGGCCAGATAAGAGAACAGAATTTAACATAGAAACCTTTGCCTCTAGAGGATCAGATGGAGAGAAACTACTTAATGAAGAGTCAATAAAAACAGAAAAGTCAGAAGGGTCAACTGATCTAGATTTCTGGTAGGCCTATGTCAAAATACAAGAGGAGGCAGTGTTGGCAACAGGTATGTGCATATCAAAAAAGATTGTCAGATGATCAGACAACCCTAAGTCAATAGTAGACAAATGAGACATAAAAGATCCATTAGATATCACAAGGTCTAAAATATGTCCTTTGTTATGTGTAATACAGTCAACAGACTGATTCAAATCAAAGCACTCCAGCAAAGACAAGAAGTCCTTTGTTAATGCATCCATCTGGATGTTAAAATCTCCCCCCCAAAAAAGAGTTCACATATATGACAGCAGATCCACAAACAAGTCTTTAAATAAAAAGTCTTTATTTGATTTAGGAGGCTGGTAGACTGTAGCTATGGCAGTTGAGTGACATTCAGAAACCATCAAAACTAGACATTCAAATGAAGAAAACATAGGAACAGCTATGAGGTCTTAGATTGTATTGCTGGTTGTACAATACAATAATGCCACCAACTCTGCCAGTGGATCGGTGGGAGATCAAATAACCCATAGCCAGCAGGAGTAAGTTCGTTAAAAAGAAGACCGTCTGATTGTTTGTGCCATGTTTCGACTAGACTTAAAAGGTCAAGTTTTTCCTTCCAAAATGATGTCAGATAAAGTCACAGCTTTGACAGAGCAAGCATTAAAAAAACGCAGATTTCAACAGGCGCGGGGACTCCCATGAATGCTCTTTGTATGTATGCGCAGAGAAGTTGTTGTAGTTAATCCCAGCAGGTCTATACACCAGCCTTTGAGGCTTACGAAGAAATGCAGGATAGGAAACATCATCAGATGATGAATATATAAACCTACGCCTTGAGGAGCGATGTAAGTAGCGCTTACACCAGAGTATACCAACATCTCCACAGTTAGCATAGGTATCAAGTGCCAAATAATAGTTCCGTTTTAATTTCAACAGTTGGCAAGCAGTGTACCTTAGAGCCATGCAGGAGGAATCCACACTAGTAGCAACCTCACAGACATTGTAAGTACTGAGCAGGGCAATGGGAGAGTTGGTTCCAGCAGCAGATGCTCAGAATTAGGAACAATAAACCAACAGGTGAAACATAATGCCACATCTCAATACAATAAAAAGAAAGATTCATCAATCTTCAAATGCTCCAAAACTGTTGTCACACAGTAGCATTGATAATTAAAACAAACAAACAAAGCGGGAAATGCTCCAGCATTACCTTTCAAACCCATGGGCAAACATGTAAAGCCTAGAAAAGAAAACATTATGTTTCTATTAGTATTTTTTTTTATTTCTTTTTTTTTTTTCACATGAGAACAATTTATCCGGTAACACTTTAGAATCTCACGCTATGAAGCATTAGTTAAGCATTAGTAAATAGTTAATTCATCATTTATAAAACATTAATAGACATTAGTAAGCCATTTATAAATACAGCTATAAATGCTTTGTTCTTGATTTATAAGCATATCTATAATGAGTTTAATAATTGTATTTTCATACTTTATTAATGATCAATTTATCATTTCTAAATTATGTATTACATTATTCACAAACCAGTAATTTAGGAGTTGTCAGTGGTTCATAAGATCATTTAGGAAGTGTAAGTAAATGATTAATAAAATATTTAAATGTACATTTATGCATCTTATTATTTAGACCAGGGGTCCCCAAACTTGTTCCTGGAGGGCCGGTGTCCTTCAGAGTGTTATCTCCAACTTGCATCAGCACGCCTTCCTGGAAGTTTCTAGTATGCTTAGTAGGACCTTAATTAGCTGCTTCAGGTGTGTATGATTAGGGTTGGAGCTAAACTCTGCAGAGACACCGGCCCTTCAGGAGCAGGAATGGTGACCCCTGATTTAGACATATAGTATTAGTTACTCAGTGTGTTAATAAATGCTTTATTAACATATTCCTAGTGTCAAAACTACCTCGGTACTAACTTTAAAACATTAGAGAACAGCAGTGCAGAAGATCACTGAACCTTTAAATCTCATTTATGAAAGCTTTACAAAGCATAAATAGTCATCACTTTAGATGAGCTCACAAAAATAGTTAACTGACTACTTCTAAATGTTTTATAACTACCTGAATGAATCATGAATTGCAGTAGGAATATGTGTTAATAAAGCATTTATTAACACACTAAGTAACTATTACTATGTGTCTAAATAATATGTATAAATGAATGTTTAAATAGTTTACTAATCATTTACTTACACTTACTAAATGAACTACTGACAACTCCTAAATAACTGGTTTGTAAATAATGTAATACTTAATTTAGAAATGATAAATTGATTATTAATAAAGTATGAAAATACAATTATTAAACACATTATAGATATGCTTATAAATCAAGAATAAAGCAATTATAGCTGTATTTATAAACTACTTACTAATGTCTATTAATGCTTTATAAGTCATGAAATAACTATTAACTAATGCTTAACTAATGCTTCATAGTGTGCAGTTATTATAAAGTGTTACAATTTATGCAGGTAATGTGCAAGATGCACAGGCAAGTTTTGTTTCCCCTTTCACCCAGTGTTGTAAAATTGACATTGCAAGCTCAAAATCTAATATGATTAAAGCATTCAATAGTACCTTAATATCTGCATGATCTAGACATGCATTATATATGCAAAAGTTTTGGGACGCCTGCCTTTACGTGCAAATGAACTTTAATGACATCCCATTCTTAATCCGTAGGGTTTAATAACAGCTTCAACTCTTCTGGGAAGGCTTTCCACAAGGTTTAGGAGTGTGTTTATGGGAATTTTTGACCATTCTTCTAGAAGCGCATTTGTGAGGTCAGACAGTGATGTTGGCAAGAAGGCCTGGCTCGCAGTCTCCACTCTAATTCATCCCAAAGGTGTTCTATCAGGTTGAGGTCAGGACTCTGTGCAGGTCAGTCAAGGTCCTCCACACCAAACTCGCTCATCCATGTCTTTATGGACCTTGCTTTGTGCACTGGTGTGCAGTCATGTTGGAACATCCCCAAACTGTTTCCACAAAGCATGAAAGCATGAAATTGTCCAAAATGTCTTGGTATGCTGTTCCTTTCACTGGAACTAAGGGGCCAAGCCCAAGCCCTTAAACACAACCCCACACCATAATCCCCCTCCACCAGTGGCGGCGTGCTTTACACCACTGCATCCGACACTTTGCATTGCACTTGGTGATGTAAGGCTTGGATGCAGCTGCTCGGCCATGGAAACCCATTCCATGAAGCTCTCTACACACTTGTTCTTGAGCTAATCTGAAGGCCACACAAAGTTTGGAGATCTGTAGCTATTGACTCTGCAGAAAGTTGGTGACTTCTGCGCACTGTGCGTTTCAGCATGCGCTGACCCCACTCTGTGATTTTATATGGCCTACCACTACATGGCTGAGTTGCTGTTGTTCCCAATTGCGTCCACTTTTTAAGATACCACTAACAGTTGACCGTGGAATATTTTGTAGTGAGGAAATTTCATGAATGGACTCATTGCACATGTAGCAACCTATCACAGTACCAAGCTTGAATTCACTGAGCTCCTGAGAGCGACCCATTCTTTCACAAATGTTTGTAGAAGCAGTCTGCATGCCTAGGTGCTTGATTTTATACACCTGTGGCCATGGAAGTGATTGGAACACCTGAATTCAATGATTTGGAGGAGTGTCCCAATATTTTTGGCAATATAGTGTATTACTAATCATATAAAAAAAATATTTTAGGTATTTTACTTACGTGAATGTTGATTTATCCAGTCCAGTAAAACATGATGATGTGCTTCAAGGCAAGCTCTTGGGTTGTGTGAGTTCATGACCAGGTAAACAGGCCTATTCACCAAATATTCCATCCAATAGCATTGCAAGGCTGAACAATAGGAACTAATAGTTGTGTAAATGTGGTTTTAGAAAGATAAAACATCTGCAGGTTTATTTTAGAAGAGCTAAAATTTATGTTATAATATTACAACAGTGGGACTTATAGGGCTAGATATGACTGAAGTCCCCTTAAAATCATAAAGAAATGGAAGTAGCGAAAAAAAGTTATTCCTTAATATTGTGATGTACATCCAAGTGTAATGGATAAAAAAAAAAAAAAAAAGGAGAAAAAAGTAGGACAGGGCTTGATTCTAACCATCTAACCACCTAATTGGAGTTTGAATTGCGCAAAAAAATCAATGCGAGCTTGCAGTCAGTTGTAAGAAGGGTGGGTTTTAAGTGACTGGAAAAGTATGTCACAAGAGAGAAAGTCTGACATTTGACCACAAAATTGAGATATTACAAATTACAAGGTCAAAGTAAATTTTAGAAAATGAAACCCACATTGATGTATCATTCACATTAAGGTCTATAACATTAGCATTTGCAAAATAGACAGTGAATTTTAATTTCATGTTGACCATAAATGTCTAAGAGATTTCAGTTTTGTTGACGAGGTAAAGAAAAACTATTTAAGCCTTAGCAAGCACCACTAATGAATGGATTAGCTTGGAGATTTGTCAAAATTTGAATCTATCATCCTTTCATTTAATTAGAAAAAGGAAAGAAAGATATAAGCAATACCAAACACCAGTAACCATTTCAATCCTTTCAAGGCGTCCAGACAGAAACAAACAAGTCAGAGAGCAAGGAGCTCAAAACCAGGAGTTAAAGGGTTAGTTCACCCAAAAATGAAAATTCTGTCATTTATTACTCACCCTCATGCCGTTTCACACCCGTAAGAGCTTCATTAATCTTCCGAACACAAATTAAGATATTTTAGTTGAAATCCGAAGGCTCAGTGAGGCCTCCATAGGGAGCAATGACACTTCCTCTCTCAAGATCCATAAAAGTACTAAAAACATATTTAAATCAGTTCATGTGAGTACAGTGGCTCAATATTAATATTATAAAGCAACGAGAATATTTTTGGAGCACCAAAAAAAACAAAATAATGACTTATTTAGTGATGGCCTATTTCAAAACACAGCTTCATGAAGCTTTGGAGCATTATGAATCAGTGTGTCAAATCTGCTGTTCGGAGCGCCAGAGTCACGTGATTACAGCCGTTGGCAGTGTGACACGCGATCTGAATCATGATTCGACACACTGATTCATTTGCGCTCTGATGCTTCCTGAAGCAGTGTTTTGAAATCGGCCATCACTAAATAAGTTGTTATTTTGTTTTTTTGGCGCTCCAAAAATATTCTTGTTGCTTTATAATATTAATATTGAACCACTGTACTCACATGAACCGATTGAAATATGTTTTTAGTACCTTTATGGATATTGATAGAGGAAGTGTCACTGCTCCCTATGAAGGACTAAATTTTTTATTTATTTTTGGTCTGGACCAAATGGACCAAATGAACCAAATGAACCAAACTACAAGTGTGAACGCACCCTTAGAGAATAAACAATCATCTTTTTTAGGTTCACTCAACATTTATATATGCAGATATACATTTGAAAAAAAATAATAATAATAATTCAAATGTTCACTTGACTTGTGCACAAGTAGCTCAGCAAATAATACGGACAATTACACATGGTGTCTGCACAGTTTCCTTCAGTTCATGGTGAGCTCGTCATTTATTGGCCTTTGCAATCATCTTGCTGACATTTTTAATATCAAGTATTAAGTAAACTAAAAATAGGAACCTTACTGGACCACTCTGGGTTTAAATATACATTGTACATTTAATCCATTTTTCATTGTTTAGACCACTGCTAACCCTATCTCTAGAGGACTTTGCTCACTTTGCCTGTTTGTTCTCACTTTAATTTTGCATGCACACACACACTAAACCACAAATGTAATCACACATACACGTTCACAGATGATACATTCTTTTTCAAAGTGACTCAGCTGCATACGGGGTCGTGGTCAAAATCACAAGTGTGTAGGTATCAATATGTGTGTAGGCATCAATACATATGTTGATGTCCGTGTGAGATCTGTAAACTGTGGCTTTTGATATTAATGTCAAACCCTTTAACTTACTTTAATAGGTGGTCTCTGCTCTCTGATTGTAAATACAATGACATTTAAACGCATTATGCACACTACCCTCTTGTTTAAACCATAAACGTTTGCTAATCAAGTTATGTGCTGGCAGTGGTTTTGGTAAGGCTAGTCTCAGAACAGTCAGTTTTCCTGGTTGTGTATCACCATGTTTAAATTTGTCATGCTTAAAGTTACAGACACGTTGTCATTATTTATAAATAACCCTACTGTACAAACAATGATACCTCAAACTGTGCAGGTTGCTATTATTGATAAGATCTTATCATAAGATAAAATTTACTGAACATTAAAAGAGGAACCAATACCTAGGAACAAGACTAACATATGACTTAGGGGTTGGGCTTTTTATGACAACCACATAGCAACAAACTAAAATAACCCAGAATACCTTTGCAACTGCATACCTATGTGTTCTAGCATCACCAAAGAGCTCTGCACAAGCAATTATCACTCTTTATTCTTTAGAAAATTTAGTTTTAATATTTTGTCATTTTAACTCAAGAGTAATTTTGGATCTAAATTAGGCTACTCAGCCAGCCCAATATAGATATAGTAGGTTGAAGTGTTCCACTGCATTAATCAGACCACCCTCATGCAGTTTTTTTCTCATTAACTCTGGTAAGTTAACTAGGTCATTTAGTATGCACGGAAATGCATAAACCTCTTTAACTGGTGTAATCATATTTGTTGGGTAATTCTTTCAAAAACATTTACTTAAAAAACAAACAAGCAAAAAAAAATGTTACTTTTTATATACATCTTAAAAAATGAATCCTCTTTGCAAATAAATAAATAAATAAATAAATAAATAAATAAATAATCAATGTATGGATTTTACTTCAAGTGCAAAATCAAAGAACTATGAAATATACTTGTGCCCTCTTTGTCATATTTTTGTAGTAACTGTACTGGTTAAAGCTTCCATTACATCATCTTTGTGGGCACAACATAGATGGTGAATGACATTACTTGGCCTCATTTCCTGTTAAAAGGACATTTTCCTTAAAATAATCTCACCTGACACCTTTATTGACCCATTGGAGATTTGTGGCTTTTAGTCCATCTTTCAGCTTTGAGGCTACCTACAGGTCCTGGTCATATAATTAGAATATTATCAAAAAGTTGATTTATTTCACTAATTCCATTCAAAAAGTGAAACTTGTATATTATATTCATTAATTACATACAGACTGATATATTTCAAATGTTTATATCTTTTAATTATGATTATAACTGACAACTAAGGAAAATCCCAAATTCAGTATCTCAGAAAATTAGAATATTACTTAAGACCAATACAAAGAAGGGATTTTTAGAAATCTTGGCCAACTGAAAAGTATGAACATGAAAAGTATGAGCATGTACAGCACTCAGTACTTAGTTGGGGCTCCTTTTGCCTGAATTACTGCAGCAATGTGGCGTGGCATGGAGTCGATCAGTCTGTGGCACTGCTCAGGTGTTATGAGAGCCCAGGTTGCTCTGATAGTGGCCTTCAGCTCTTCTGCATTGTTGGGTCTGGCATATCGCATCTTCCTCTTCACAATACCCCATAGATTTTCTATGGGGTTAAGGTCAGGCGAGTTTGCTGGCCAATTAAGAACAGGAATAACGTGGTCCTTAAACCAGGTACTGGTAGCTTTGGCACTGTGTGCAGGTGCCAAGTCCTGTTGGAAAATGAAATCTGCATCTCCATAAAGTTGGTCAGCAGCAGGAAGCATGAAGTGCTCTAAAACTTCCTGGTATATGGCTGCGTTGACCTTGGACCTCAGAAAACACAGTGGACCAACACCAGCAGATGACATGGCACCCCAAACAATCACTGACTGTGGAAACTTTACACTGGACCTCAAGCAACGTGGATTGTGTCCTCTCTTCCTCCAGACTCTGGGACCCTGCTTTCCAAAGGAAATGCAAAATTTACTTTCATCAGAGAACATAACTTTGGACCACTCAGCATCAGTCCAGTCCTTTTTGTCTTTAGCCCAGGCAAGACACTTCTGACACTGTCTGTTGTTCCAGAGTGGCTTGACACAAGGAATGTGACAGCTGAAACCCATGTCTTGCTTACGTCTGTGCGTAGTGGTTCTTGAAGCACTGACTCCAGCTGCAGTCCACTCTTTGTGAATCTCCCCCACATTTTTGAATGGGTTTTGTTTCACAATCCTCTCCAGGGTGCGGTTATCCCTATTGCTTGCACACTTTTTTCTACCACATCTTTTCCTTCCCTTCGCCTCTCTATTAATGTGCTTGGACACAGAGCTCTGTGAACAGCCAGCCTCTTTTGCAATGACCTTTTGTGTCTTGCCCTCCTTGTGCAAGGTGTCAATGGTCATCTTTTGGACAACTGTCAAGTCAGCAGTCTTCCCCATGATTGTGTAGCCTACAGAACTAGACTGAGAGACCATTTAAAGGCCTTTGCAGGTGTTTTGAGTTAATTAGCTGATTAGAGTGTGGCACCAAGTGTCTTCAATATTGAACCTTTTCACAATATTCTAATATTCTGAGATACTGAATTTGGGATTTTCCTTAGTTGTCAGTTATAATCATCAAAATTAAAAGAAATAAACATTTGAAATATATCAGTCTGTGTGTAATGAATGAATATAATATACAAGTTTCACTTTTTGAATGGAATTAGTGAAATAAATCAACTTTTTGATGATATTCTAATTATATGACCAGCACCTGTATACCTATCCTGTCAAAGAAAGCAGTCAGGGAAAAATATAAAATGTCACACTTTTAAAAGCACTCAGGAAAAGCTCACTTGCCAATCTTCTACTATAAAATAAAGAAATATATTTGCATTTAAATGTTGTTTGACAAAAAAAAAAAAAAAAAAGTTAGAATACACAGTAGAGCTGCACGACTAATCGTTAAAAGATGTCTATTAAACCTTTGACAAGTATGACATTAACAAACATATAAATCTGTGTCGGCGCTGCCGCAGATCCAGAGAGAGCAGCTGACATGTATAGGTATAAAACAACTTCACAAACAAGTATTTTAACCACACAGTATTATTATTCCACATCAGTATTATTTCAATTATTGTTACAATAATTCAAAATATCACAGAACTACTGGGATAAATGTTTATAGTTCGAATATAATCACTTATGTCTATGGTGTCGATCATAATAGAGTAAATCACCTTTTGCAAGTAACTTGCCGCTTAAAATAACGAATGCATCAATTACATCATTACACCAGCAGGTGGCGACCAGTGAATTTAAATACGTATCGTCATTGAAACATTCATTCAAGAGATTCGTTCAAAAATGCTGATTCATCTAGTAATGAAACAAGTGAAGTCTATGATTGAGTCATTGAATCATTCATTCAATCTGATTATTTTTTTTAAATTCATATTAATTAAATGTTTTAAATAGACTGCAGCAATTTGCATTTTGTCAGAATCTGTAGTAAATTACATGTGATTTTGTTCACTTGTATATTCAGAATTGTCAGAGAATGGTGATCTCTATTTTAAACCAAAAAAAAAAAAACTCAATTTATCCAGACTCGTGCAGCTTTACCATCAACGGATAAATATTGTCAAAGACTATAGACACACAAAGACGGTTAAAGGGTTAGTTCACTCAAAAATGAAAATTCTGTCATTTATTACTTACCCTCATGCCGTTCCACACCCGTAAGACCTTCATTAATCTTTGAAACACATATTAAGATATTTTGGTTGAAATTTGATGGCTTCGTGAGGCCTGCATAGGGAGCAATGACATTTCCTCTCTCAAGATCCATTAATGTACTAAAAACACATCTAAAACAGTTCATGTGAGTACAGTGGTTCAATATTAATATTATAAAGCGACAAGAATATTTTGAAATATTTCGAATATTATAGTTTTGAAATCAGCCATCACTATATAAGTCGTTATTATTTTTTTTTTTTTTGCCGCACCAAAAATATTCTCGTCGCTTTATAATATTAATATTGAACCACTGTACTCACATGAACTGACTTGGATGTGTTTTTAGTACCTTTATCGATCTTGAGAGAGGACATGTCATTGGTGGCTATGGAGGCCTCACGGAGCTATCGGATTTCAACTAAACTAAACCTAACACTCGCGCTTAGGACTGCACATGCGCATTGGCTCGTCTAGCCTAAAAAATAAGCTATTTGAGCATAAGAAACAACATTTAAGGAACAGTTCATGTCAGATGTTGTTGCTGATTTGAAATATGTAATTTAATTTCAAGTTCGCCAAGCAGTTTTTGAGATTTCAGGATACCCCCATTCAGATAGACAGGACTTGCCCAGAGGTATTGCAAATATGGCCGCCAAGTGAACAGACTTTCTTGAAAGGGACTTTGATATTGTCCCAGAATGGTGTAGTTACAGCATCCACCAGCAGGGACTAACCAGGCCAACACTGACCCTAGCTATTGTCACCAAATGTTATAGCTAGTAGGGATGGATGGATGGATGGATGGATTTTTTTCGTCACTTCCGGGGGTAGCTTTATCCTTTTTAGCCACAACATTTGGAAGGGGACTTTCTATGACCTGGTTTCACAGACAGGCCCTAGATTAAGCCAGGATTAGTCCTTAGTTTAATTAGGAAATTTATGTAGCCAGTGCAAGTAGCTTTCAGTTAAAACAGCTCAAACATTCATTTTAGTCTAGGACTATGCTTAAGCTTTGTCTGTGAAACCAGGGGGTAAATGTATTTTCTCAAATTCCTGTTTCAATAGGAATTACACCAGCAAAGTGTTGCTTCACAAGCAGTGACAAAACTGTGCTTGTGAAGCCAAGGGTCTTTAATGCTTGCTAGTAAATTATGACAGATTTTCAATTGTTTCACCTCGAACAGATCATTGTAAATTAACACAAATTGAGCATGATGAATAAATCTAATATTCAGAGAGACAGAGACAGAGGCAGACCCCCAGTGCAAACACATCTAAAATAAGTAACCTTAGCGGTGGGGATACCCTTCTTTCAAAAACACATCAGAGAAGGAGAGGAGTAGAGGGTGTCTTCAAGGTGATTTAGGTTCCCTGAGGGGTTTCAGTCATTGTAGAACAGTTTCATTGTGCATCACCGTGTTCATGTGCCTGTGAGAAACCGTTGCATACAGTATGCAAAACTTGACATTTCTTTCAAAGGGTGGGGGGAGTCAGTCTGGAAATTACTGGACCATTAAATCTGCAACTGCTAAACGCGCTACCAGCACAGCCCCCAGCACATACAGTACACCCCAAACTGTTGGCATCTAGAGCTTAAAAATGACAGTTATTTCACTCAGAAAACTTAGCCTTTTAAAAGTATATACTGTTTGTGAAAAGTTATAAACCTGTTGTTGGCTTACAAGCTACTTCTCTCAGTTGTGGTTTCATCAAGTAAGTGTTTCCAGAACCTGAGAGTACCCGAGAGAAACCAGATATAAACCGAAAGTGGGCTGTCAAATCTTAATTTCAGTATATGTTCATAATTAACATAACTGAGCGAATCTAATGTCCATTTGCTTAGAATTAAATAACCTATACAGTGAACCCTGAACGCATATCTACAAAAAGAGCTTTAAAACCTCCTCTGCACCAAAGCAGCTGTGAACAATCGGTACACGGGCGCTGTTATTGGTGTACAATGAGTGGGAGAAGAAGAAATTCCCATTCACACCAAGAACGATACCAAGAAGTAAACTATAACTATATAACTATATTAGCATCCATCCCCCAATTGACAATAGCATTTATAAGCGCACTGCAGTAATCCACAAGCTCTTAAAACTCAGTGGTTCTTGACTGGCTGTCAATGTTTTTATTGTTCATCAGAGGAAAAATAAATAAATAAAAAAACATTAGTTCTGGAAGTGATCCCAACAATATTTTTATTCTGTATCATTATAGAATATATGTAGACTTCCCTATTCTCACAAAATTAGAACCACTGTTCTAAAGGGATAGTTCACAAAAAATGAAAATTCTTACTTACCTTGTCACCTCATTACAAGCCTCAGAAAAAAACAAAACATAAAATAAGTCCATACAATGGACTTATACAATGGTTTGTGCATGGATTTGCAATTATCCCTTACCTGAAATTACAAAACATGAACAGCACATGAGATGCCGATGCTCACGCACGCACATGGCAAACATATTACAACAAATGCGCATGCACCTATCACCCATGACCCATAGCTGTTAATGTGCACTTATCAGAACTTGTCTATGCCTTATTATATATGCAATGAATTATTCCTTTAACACCTGTGACAAAAACATTCTATACAATAATAGACATGGGAACACATGGAATGAAATTATAATTAACCCTTAAATGCATGACTGTTTCGCCAATCATTCTTACATATTCGGGTCTTTATCGACCCGTATCTATAACACGGAAGGATCTTCAAATAAACTCCTCTGATATTAGAGTAACAATTACAGAAGAATAAAACAAATCGTATTTTGTTACCTTTTGGAGCTTGAAAGGGCTCCGTTTGAGCAGATGTTTTATGCCATCATCACTGTCCTCGTCAGAGCTCATTTTCCAGTACATTCAGCAAACAATGGGCTAGTTTTATGTTTGAGGTCATGAATATGAGCCCATTCGCAATCTCAAACATATTCTCAGAACTATATAATTTTCAACATCTTCAAAATCAATATTTCGATCGCTAACAGCTTCACCAGATCCATCCAGTGACAGTTACAGTCATAGTTGTTTGCGTTCAGTACTCGCTCTGCAGTAAATCGCTGAGCCATTTCATGTTTCTCTTATTATTTCGTTTTCTGTCTAAATGAGTCGTCACTTCAGCATTGTGTATCAGACATTGCCACCTTGTGGAATAAAGGTGAATTGCACTTATTCTGTCATCTAAGATTCAATTATTGTTGTGCAGAAAAAATATATGTACACTCATACACACCTCGGGTCGTTTGCGACCCTATACAATTTTTACAAAAAATGAATACAAAAATAGGCATTCTTTTATAATTTTATGATTTTTTTTTCTTGTTATATTCTTTATAATGAATTGATTGAGAAATACCAAGAAGGTTGATGTCTAACTTTAAAAAATGAACGAGGAGGAGGGTAGTGAATGATGTCCCGGGTCACTAAAGACCCGAGGTTTGCATTTAAGGGTTAAAGATAAAAAATAAAGATTATTCTGGGTGTTGTACACAGACTTACACAGGTGGTGGGGGGGGGGGGTCTCATATTATGCACTATATTCTTTACCAACCTACATTCAGCGTCAGTGAGTCTTCATGCTTGTTCGAGATGCATCGACCAGCCTATGACATCAAAGTAGTGGAGTCGTATGCAAGGAGTCGTATGCTCTCCAATCGCTCTCGCAGTACTTTGATGTCATAAGCCGATTGGTCCGATGCATCTCGAACAACAAGCCTTTTCTCTTACATTTCATTCACGGTTGCCGTTCTTTGAAAATAGCATGCTTGGACTGTATATTATAGGGAGATGAGAAGGTCTGTATCTCTTACCATTGGAGAAAGCATAACGGCTAACTTAATCACGTGCGGCACCTCTCAGCCTATTGTGTAATGGCAGTGACATCAGTGCCCGCCGTTCAAAACTCCTTTCCTGCGTAATGCCACAGCCGGAGCCTTAGCATTAGCCAATACGTTTTTTTGGCTAAATGTTGCAGGCTTGCCTTCCAGTGGCTTTTACACAACATTTATTGTTCTATCTGTTAAACAGTAATGCGGCACATTTACTCTTGGTAATGCGTAAATGAGTCCTACCTGTCGCAAAATTCCCTAGTCTGACCTTCTCTTAAAAAAAATACATTTTTATCAAGCTAAAATCTACATATAGTTCCCAACAAAAGTATTGTTTAGTGTAAAACATGCTGAAGATTAGCGAACAGGCTGTCGATTAATTGATTAGCTATTTCCCCACAAATGTTGTTTAATCTGCATAGTGAAGCCTCTCATCCATTGACATCCATTCAAAAAACGGCCTCTGGTCTCCTTCCCTGCGTACCGCCAGAGGCGGAGCGTTAGCATTAGCTGTTACGCTTTTTTGGCTAAAGGTTGCAGGCTTGCCTTCCAGCTGCTTTGGCTTGGATACGCTTAGCATTGACCCCAAACACAATTGGTTCTCCTGTGTCACGTGACATGACGACCACTACATGACTCGTTTAAAAAACGTGACCGCAAATTTTTTTTTGAGAGCAAAGTCAGACAGAAAGATTATCATTCAACGATGACTCAAACGTGAGCAACTGTGGTTGTGGTTTTATTTATTTATATAATCTAATAATTATCTATTGGCACTTTCAGGTTCTGCAGAGATTATAATTCTGACAGTGACCTCTGGGGGCCCCATAACACCATCAGAAAGACAGAGAAGCTCCATGACTACGTAAGGAAGGAAATACCACATTTTAATGATAGTTTCCGTTATAATTTGAAGTATTGCACATAAGCTGATAAAGATCTGCAGCCTCCACTGCAGTGACTGATAAGATGATTTCACTTAATCTGCACACCTTCACTTTCATTTTTTTTTTCTTCTTTTTTTTTTTTTTCTCTCCATGGAATTGTTCTTATCTTGTGGGTTGAGTTTCTTTTGAGCCCATGGCATTTATTTTGCAAAATGATTATATCATCATTGTGGGTACTGGAAGATGCATGTGTGCACTGATGCATATTCAGAGGGCTGAGATGATAGAAGAGGTAAATCTTCAATAGTTTTTTGTGAGTTTCACTTGTGGCCAGAGTGACAGCTACCTCTGCACATGACCTTTCCTTTCGTGTTAAACTGGCTGTTTTCCATAACATATTTTGTGATTATAGTATGGAACATGGGAAAGAGTGGGCAGTTGCACAAAAAAAAGGCCACAAAAAAGTGTGAAATTAAGGCAAACCAGTTAGTAAATAGTAAGTAAATAATGTTTGCACTATTCTGTTCTATTCACTTTTATTAAGCTTATTGATCTAGTCCAGTCTTATTAGACTGTGAAAAAAAGTATAGAACTTGCTTTGAAACAATTTTCACTCAGAAACTGCTAGAAAATTCTTAATTATTCATTAAATAATTACAAAGAAAGAGTAACACATTGAATTAAATATTCAATTTTGAAGTAGAAACACTGAAATGGTATTTCTTGTAAAACATACTCCAATAATCTTTGTTTTATTTACAACTTGGATTTTTTTTTTTTTTTTTTACAGTGAGTTAGGTATCAGTTGCAGTAGTTTCATGCCCCCATCATACAGTCAAACCAAAACTTATTCAGACATTTTTGATATTTTTGATATATTGTTTCTAGTGTGTGCAGGACACTATAGTTCATTTATGTAAGTGAGGATAGCAAAATAAAGTAAACTGTGACATATTATACCCAAAAATTCTTCATACAGTGGACTACCAGTAAAATTGATAAAAATTTTGAACCAAAAATTATTCAGACACTTTGACCTGATCATGTTTTGCTTAAGTGTTATCTGACATAATTAAGATCATTTTTTCTGACACAATTTAACTTTGAGATCTTGTCATATTTTATTACCATTTAAACTATAGTGAATAAACTGCATTAATGAATGAAATGTTCAAGGTGTCTGAATAAATTTTGGTTTGACTATATATGTCTTAATGTATCGGATAAAATATTAAACACAATTTAGAAATATGGAAATCATATTAGCTTTGTTGGTCCCACTTTATATTAAGTGGCCTTAACTACTATGTACTTACATTTAAATTAATCATTTGATACAATGCACTTATTGTGTATATACATGTTTTTACATTGTACTTATATTTTGAAAACACCTGCATGTAATTACATCTGTAATTAATTTCTGTAATTACATTTATAATTACACTGTTGACCCATCCCTTACACCTTACCCCTACCCTTAAACCTACCCATACCACCAAACCTGTCCCTAACCTTACCCGTATCCACCTCAATGGCAGCAAAAGTGTTTTGCAATTCAATATGAAACCAAAAAGTACATGTACTTATTTTTTGATGTAAGTACATAGTACTTAAGGCCACCTAATATAAAGTGGGACGCTTTGTTCTATGACAGTATCACTATAAACAGGTTTGAGCAGATATTTCCGGGTGCTATTGACATGAAAACATATCAAACATGAAAACTTATCAAAATGTTTATTTCCCTTGACATATCATAATTAATTAACTTTCTGAGCTTGACCAGGTCATATTTCTGCAGCTATCAGGAAAAGTTTTGATGGACATATAAGTCAACAGCACAGATGCACATGATTTCTAGAAAAAAAATGGTGAAAGAAAGGAAGAAAAAAAAGGCTAAAGACCAATCACAGATGTTTGAGGTGAAAGGGGAGGGGCTGGCTAGAGTTTAGAGGTGGCCTTGCTATATCTCACCCACATGTAGGCTTCCACTGGTCGATGACATCTCTGGTTGAGGTCGCAATGCTTGTTAATGTCTCTCTGTTGGCTTGCTCACGGCAGGACGCAGCCTCCACCTTGAGCGCATAGGTACGTCTTTGAAAGTTTCTGTGAGTCAGGCTCTTCTTCTTTTCCATCGTCTAGTGTAGCTGTTTCTCATCTTGCCTGCTGTCTCTCTACATCTTCCCCTCCCCCATCACCAAGTGCTGTGCTTTCTATATCTGGAAAAACATCTTTTGATTACAAAAGCATCCGTGCAAGTGTCTGATTGTGTGTTGAGGTCTTTTCTGACTGCAGGCCCGGAGAGGATGTGTCACTGCAGACAGGTTTTCCCCTGTTACTCATGGGCCTCTTTCTCTCGCTGTGTCTCTTTATGTTGGTCTGACCGATGCACTTTTGCAGTTATCACCCGCATTTGAGTGTGTGTTGTTCAATCTATAGGTGCCTTCTTCACTGGTGGGTTGATAGTGCTCATAGATTGTTGTGGCCTGGGCTAATGTCTGTTGTTAGACAGTAGTTGAGACATCTGATGTACTGTAGTTTCGTACAATGAAAGGAAGGGTTCGGTTTGGTGATGGGACAGAGTGTAACTTGCGTGTCACATTCAGACATTCACAGGCCTGTACGGCAGGTAAGTCAATTGCTCATTGCACTACCGCAGAATTTGCAGTCATTTTAGGCAATTGCAATCGCAATTACACAGAATTTTCCTCAGTTTCATTCTTCTCATTCTCACGCTCAAATGAGAATTCAACTGCGCTAGGGCTTTAGAAGAAGGCGAAGACAGTATAGGAACTGGTGAGGTATCGTTCGCTGTGACAGTCTTTGTTTAGCGCACTATAGCTGAGCATAAATTGTAAAGCAGATTGGTCTTAGAAATAATTTAGCAAAAGCACAATAAGTGTTTCCATATGCATTTTATTTAGCGTTGCTAATTGTATTATAGTCATAAACATAAACCGTCTAAACTTGTGGTCGATTTCTTGGTAGCTGCTAGAGTGATCACGATCGTTGTAGAAAATACAGTAAATGCAGTAATGCATGAAGCAATTAATTAATTTTTTGACTATTTTAGATTTAAAATTTACTACAGTACATAACTAGATCATTTTTTGCCAAAACAACTTGGATTAAAACTGTTTTAGTGATTTATGAAAAGCAAAAGCTTTAAGCAAGGCTGGTAGTTTTGGCAATTTGAGATTCAATTTTTGCATGTCTAAACACTAACTGCGATACTGTACGCTGTGTAATGTAGCTTTACAGGTAATATGACTCACTTATATTACAACACACTAGACTATTAATATTGTATCATAATATATGACTCAGACAAATGCTAATGCTACAAATAAAGCTGCAAAGGATCACAAAAGAAGTAATTTCAGTTTTTTTAGCCGATCATATTCTCCGTTAAACGTACCGTTCACCCAAAAATGAAATGTCTGTAGTCATTTACTCACACCTTCATGTCATCCCAAACTTGTATGACTTTTGAAAAATGTCTCTGTGATTTGAAAGCTCAATGCGCTTTGACGCCAATTTTCTTTAACGAACCGAAAGAAAATAATTCATACAGGTTTGGAACGACGTAAAAGTTAAGTAAATTATGACAATTTTCTTTTTTTTGTGAACTATCCCTTTAAGTAGGCCAACTTGGTTCCAGAACACCTCATTTGTGTTAATGAGCTTTGTAAGCTGCGCATTTTGAGTCCCATCAGTTAATTTGGACAGTTGTGAAAAATAAGTATCTGCACACTCCTGTTTGGTAAATGTTTTACAATATTAATGTTGAGTTGTTTCGGTTGTTTTCTCATGCTTTGCAGGGTGTGTGTGTGGTGTGTCTCACTTTTAGCCAGTTTAGCATCAATTCTAGTAATTAGAACATTGAGCATCGTCATCTCAGTACAATATGTTCCACACAATCCGTCACCGTTGCCTCTGCGCTGAGGGGGAGTGATCGTATCGGGAGTGATCGGGTATTCGATAATCTTTAACTTTCTTTTGTGCGCAATTGTGAGATTGAAGACAAAAAACAGACAATAGGTCATGTGAATATTTCGCGATTGAGCTACTTGCATCTCGAAACCTTGTACGTCTCAATGATGAAATCCAAAACTGCCCATTATTCCAAAACGGTCATGTTGTTTGGAGTGTCTTTCTTTGCACGCACTACAGGATTGAATATTGAAATCTTTTTTCACCATGTCCGCATAAATTTCTGTGCAATTGTGAGGAATTAGCACACATCTGCGATGTAGGCCTACTGTAATCAAACGCTCCACCAGACACCACATCACACTGCTACTACAGTAGATGCATATCTAAACCGACCTACTGTATGGCTTTGATACTGTTGTTGTTGATCAAACAAACTTGAACTCTTACGAGTCTCAGCGTACCGGCATTAGTCAGAGTTTCACATTCTGAAGAGGTCTGTGGCTTCATCGCAAAGCTTCATAACAGAATTTCAAAGGTGATGCAAAATTCGAAAGGCCCTTGTCGCTTTACATGACCAGACATGTCCGCCTCCGCTCTGTGCCATATACCCAGACAATGCAATTCTAGTTCATGGGTGAATGTATTGTGAGATAGAAATGATTAAACATTGCTAGAGTTTCATTTTGTGAATTAGTTTGTCTGACTGATTGCTGAAAGTAGATTAGAGATGTTGTGACGCTGATGAGTTCAGGAAAAAAAAACTCGATTCTCCTGAATATGTCTTTCACAATCTCTGAAATTAAGTTTTATTTTCCTCTTCGGGCTTATCTATGTTTCACTCTTTCTTTCGGTCTGTTTGTCTGTCTGAAAACCAAACTCTTTTGTATGAAAACATTTTAACCTTTTAATCCTTTGGTGCTTGTAAAATGGCAATGATACTGGTTAGGACTAAACTATCTTCTTGTCCTCTACATGACAGTTGAATGTCGAAAGATTGATATGATTTTTATACTCTACCATGTGCCCTCAAATGATTGGACAAGAATAGCTACGACAAAACGGTTCATTTGATTTTAGCAAACTAAAAAAAAAAAAACTAATTGGTGGTCTTTTGCGGCTTGATTTGGACTATTAATGATCTATTTTTTCACATATCCAAACAATGCATATTAAAGCCGGATACATAAATAAACTGATTAATGAATATATAATAACCAGGTCAACCTGACAAGTCAATAAATAAATACATAAATAACTGAAAGCCAGTAAATAAATTGAGTTTGTATCAGAGAGATGGGTCTAAAAAATAAAAAATAAAAATTAAATACTCATTATCAGTTGCACTCATGATCAGTTGTACTTCATAATGAATAACCAATCTAATTAAAAAAAAAAAAAATAATTTATTAATTGCACTCATGATCAGTTGTACTTAATTATCAATAAACAATCTAATTTAAAAATAATTTATTAATTGCACTCATGATCAGTTGTACTTAATTATTAATATACAATCAAATTTTTTAAATATTTTTTTTCATTTATTAATGGCACTCATGATCAGCTGAACTTAATTCTCAATAAATAATCTCTTTTTTTAAATATTTTTTCATTAATTACACTCATGATCAGTTGTACTTAATTATCAATAAACAATCTATTTTTAATTTTTTTTTTTCATTTATTAATTGCACTCATTATCAGTTGTACTTAATTATCAATAATCTATTTTTTAATTTTGTATTTATTTATTAATTTCACTCATGATCAGTTGTACTTAATTATCAATAAACAATCTACTATTTAAAAATATTTCTTCAGCATTTTTAAATTATTATTATTTGTAATAGGCCTATGTAGTTTTATATCATTAGCATTTTAATTATTTTCTAATAAAGTACCATATTTTGTTGTAGGGTATATATTTTGTTGTACGGTATATTATATAATCCACTAATTTCTGATATTTTTAATGAGAGAACTTTTTTTTCTCTTTCTGTTCTCTTTCACACCGTCTAAGATTCCTTGACAAACCTAAACAAGTTTCCCTTGACAAACTTAACCTCTATTTTTTTCCCCCTTCCAAAGGCTGACATGAGATTTCACAGCACGACATCAAACCCGATCATCTCACTTCAGCAACACCTTTCACTCTTTGAAGATGATCCGCATTCATAACCCTCACCACGTGCCGTTTCTGCATCAGACGGAGCAGCTCCGCCAGGCAGGGACTCTTTGTGACACGCTTCTCACCGTGGAGGGCCTTTCATTTAAAGCCCACGCTCTGATCCTAGCGCTGGCGAGCAAACGTCTCAAGCGTCAGTTAACAAACCAGCACGGTCCAGGTCCAGGGTACTGCTGCACTATAGAAAGCGTCTCTCCCCACACCCTCAAGCAAATCTTAGACTATGTGTACAGCGAATCGGTGGATGTGCCCAAAGATGACCTGGAAGAGCTGCTGAGGGGTGCCGAGTACCTGGAAGTGGAGTCTTTGGTGGAACAGTGCCAAGCACAACTTAGTAGTCCAGATTCCCCTACTAAGACGGACACAAAAGTGGTAAAGTCACTCCAAGATGACAAAACATACAAGCACACCGAGTTGTTGTCCAAAAGAAGCCATCCTACGGATAAAGACAACCTCAGTTGTTCTTTAGAAGAAGAATGTTCTTCCACCGATAAACACCACAAGAGGTCGGTCCATGATCCACACAAGAAAAGCTGTTCTCCTGTATCTCCTCAGCCTCCCATCTTCTCCAGAGAATCCATCATCTCCTCCAGCACCCCATCTCCATCCCCTCGCTTCTGTTGGCCCCCGGTCAGCCCGTCTCGTAGCATGGTGTTAAACTGTAGAGAAATTATGACCATCCACTCCCTCCGAGCGTACCCGTACCCCACACCCATATACCCCATCCTGCACCGCTCCCTCCAGCCACAGGTCTCCTCCTCACTTATGGGTTACACGGGGTTGCTTCACCCCTATCACCCTCTCATACATTCTCCTCCGCTGACTCAAGACAGTCCCTTCGTTTCGGGTCTAAAAGGAAAGAACGCCTCTATCAGTACAGCTTTAACAGAGTCCGTGTCAGAAAGTCAAGAGAGGTAAGAAACGCGTAGATGAACCTTAAAAATGTTATGATAAAATATCCAACCCTGTGAAATTGAGTTTAAAAAAAAGGCAAGTCATCTAGAATAGCTACAGTTCATTTGAGTTTGGCAAATTAGATTAAAAAAAAAAAATGGTTAATTGATAGTCATTTTTTGCTTGATTTGGACTATTAATGATATATATATATATATATATATATATATATATATATATATATATATATATATATATATATATATATATATATATATATATATATATATATATCCAATTGATGAATCAATAAATCAAAGAATAAATAAATAGATAAATAACTAAAAGCCAATAAATAAACTGAGTTTGTTTAGCATTTTTTAAATTAATCAGAGATGGTTTAAAAAAAAAAATATAAATATTACTATTTGTACTTATCATTTGAACTTAATTATCAATAAATATCAATGTATGTACTTTTCAAGCAAAATATTTTGCAAAAACTTTTGGTTTTAAATGGTGAAACACTATTGTTCACATTGAGATGCTTGCTATTTAATGCAATGATATTCATATGTATAATGGGTGGCTTAAAGGGAAAGTTCACCTAAAAATGAAACTTCTGTCATCATTTACTCACTCTCATGTCATTGTAAACCTGTATGACTTTCTTTTTTCCCCCCCTGTGGAACATCTCGTATATATTTTGATATTTGAATATTTATTTGTCCGTACAATAGAAACTATTTGGATACCAACATCTTTCCAAATATATTCCGTAGAAGAAATTATACAGTTTTGTAATGACATGAAGGTGAGTAAATAAAAGAAAATTCATTTTGGGTGACCTTTCTCATTTAAGTATTCCAAACATTTTGGGCTGTCTTTATATCTGAACATTAAACATTCATTAACATTTAAACTTTAATAAACTATATATATATATTGAATTTTGACCTTTAGTAGTCCAGTGTCCATAGTCTTTTTCAAAGAGAAGTCCAGGGTTATAAGACATCCAGGTATTTTCAGCATGATGAAAGTTCTCTCCTTTTTTCTTTTTTTTTATAACGATATTTTCGGCAGGAAGCCACATTATAGTCAGCTAATTTCAGCAGAACACCATTAGCCTGGTAAACACATTTTTCACCAATGCATCAACACATTTACAGTCATAACCAAAGCAAACACCACAAAATATGACCTTGCTTTACTTTAACTTTAAAAAAAGGAATGATTGGTTACACTTTATTTACAGTGCCGTAGTTACTCAAATAAGTACTTAGTACTATTGATTAACTACATGTACTTACTATAGAGTTACCGTTAGGGTTGGTTTAGGGTTAGTTCCTTGTAATTATGCATAATTTACTGTTATTACTATAGTAAGTACATTGTAGTAACATGTAACGACGGCACTGTAAAATAAAGTGTTACCGAATGGTTTGCTACTAAGCAATACTATACTAATTTTGGAACTGAAGTCATTGAAGATGATCACGATTGCTCGAAATTTACTTTTATCCTGATTTTTAAATATAAAATTCAAAAGTATGTTTATAAAATATTTCGATTGAGTTCACTTGTTGACTGCTTTTTCCTTCAACATCCACTCCAACCATCCATCATCAAAAATAGTTTTTGTTTAAAAATTGTATCTATTTGCATTGTATATATCTACAATAGTATTCTATAAAATGTCTTTCGATCAAAACATTTTGGAGTTGAGAATCTAATTCAATCAAGCATGTCAAACTTTTCACGGGTAGTGTATCTGTACTTTCCAACAGACACATTTTCCCCAACCAGCCCCCTGTTCCACCTACATGAATTTGTCTACAGGCTCCATTAAAATGAGGGGAACTAATAACAGCCTGTGGTTTAGTGGCAGTGGAATTACAGTTCAATAAAGACAATTATGGATAGAGTTGAGATATATTATTGTAATGAAACACTTTAAGGGTACGAAGAAAAATATTTTTATGATGCCTTTATCCGTAACTTGAAGTGTATGATGTATATAGGTGAACTTGTGGTCGTAAAGATCTGTCAGTCTCTATTTTAAGTGTTTGAGCCCGTTTAAAAGCACAGAACCATGTGCACTAAATACTGGATATGTCGGTGGAATGTTTTGGAAAACAATACTTACTATCAAGGCCGAAACTGAGGGGAGCCCCCCAATTGTCCCCGACTTTACAAACAGCAAACATGAAAGTCGGCTATCTCCACCCTCAGAGCAGGATGTTCTATTTCAGGTTCATTTTTAGCCAAGGTCTGTTCCACTCCCTAATTTGCCACACACACAAACAGGTGCCCCATTCAGACAGAGATCTTTATGCTTGTTTTGCTCATTGTGAGTGTAAAATTGAAACTTTCTTTCTTTCTTTCTTTCTTTCTTTCTTTCTTTCTTTCTTTCTTTCTTTCTTTCTTATCTATGCATGCACATAGAGAGAAACAGTACAAACCACCCACTCACCAGTTCATCAAGTTTCATGAATAAACGAATAAACATCTAGAATAATATACATTTCTGACAGCCTTGATGATGCTTAAGGTAAAAGGGTCACTTCATGTATTTTGGATAGCATATTTATTATTATTTGGGCTCTCAATATTTGAATCAGATATAAAATCAAATGATCTTTTCTTCGTACTGTAGATGCGCTGCAGGTTGCTTTACTCTGGCAGAGGAAACCATTGTCGGCTTGCTTTGTTTCCTGCTACCTGAGAGCAAAACCTTTGTTCATGTGTGTTTTAGACAGGAGGTGATGTAAGTTTAAATTGATCTTCTTAATCGCTTGATAATACAGGTTTGAAATGCGTTTGAATGGCATTTTGCCAACTTCTGTCTACACGTGTGGGGCTACAGAATGCCTGCGCTGTATATCAAGTTTTGTCCGTAAATTTCCTCTTCATATTCTTCTTCACACCTACTTATTTCTTATTATATTTACACTTCATCAGGTGCAAATTAGTTTTAGTAAAATAAAGAAGTAGTAAAGAAAGTCTAGACATATTTATATTTATCTAATGACCTACTTTCAAATATTTAAGCATTAAGTATTTAGATCTAAAGGTTAAGATCATGAGGAACAAATTTAGTCATGTCTTTTAACACTTTTAACTGACACAAATGTGATAGCACACTAAACCTAACAGAGGGTAACACCTTGATAGCGTGTGGGTTTCTCACTGACCTTTACCTGCAGGTTAGAATTAGCCGTGGTCTTGCTAAAACACCACAGTGTGTGGAAATGTAGCTCTAGAAGTGCTACTGAATCAGCAGGTGTTAGCTGACCAGATCGACAAGTGGTTCAAAAAATACCAGCGGAAAATGCAGTGACTCAGTTTGAAGTTATTTGTTGATGATGAATAAAGTCCTAAAAGCTAATGTCTATACTAATTATGCATGGAAAATGTGGACTTATTTGAATAAGCATTAACATGACAACATTTTCCACAGGAAGCCAAAGGTTCAAGAGGACAGGGAGATATGCTGCAGACACTGCGGTAAGCCGGCCCTGGAAAACCCCTGGAGGCCAACCACTGGGTCATCAACCTCAGGTAATATGCTGTATAAATGCACAAATTAATCTAGAATAATTGTATGCACTCTTATCTGCACAGAATAAAGAAGGCATATACTCGTGCAGAAGCTTGCAGAAACACCAACTGGGTGGCAGTAAGTTGCAGATTTTGCCTTGGATGCATTGACATTTTACGTAGTTCAGAGGAATGGATGCCCGCAACAGGATGTAAATGTTGTGTATCTCTCAAAGAGCTAAAAGCAATCTAAAGTAGAGATGGTGGCCGTTGCCTCCCTTCCTCTGACAGCAGTAAAAGAAAGGATAGTAGATGGTGGGAAAAAAAGCGTCTTTTGAAATGCAAAATTCATGCATCTATCAGTTGAACTTGATTTCTGTAAAATCTTTCGGTAACACTTTACTTGAAGGGGTGTGCATAAGACTGACATGACACCTTCATAATCATGACATGACACATGTCATGAATATGAAGGAGGTTTTATGAATGTATATGACAACTGTCATTAAGTGTCATTCGCTCAGTTATGTCATTTTTAATGCAAAGATGACATTGTTTGAGATGTCCGAGTTATGACAACTTGACATAAACCAATACATCGTAACCTGTCAGTGTCTTTGTCATGACAACTTGACATCATTTAGCTTTATGGGATAACATTACATTAAACTGTCATGAGGTTGGTTTTGACAATGGCTGTCATGAGGCCATTATAATAGTGTCATGAATATGTATCTTGAGCTCAAGTACAGTGGTATAAATTGAACTTGTCATTAAAATGTCATTAAGTGACAATACTCTGACAAATAATTTTATAACAGCGTCATGACTATTTTTCATTTCATGTTTTTTTTGTTTTTGTTTTTTTTTTTTTTAAGTTTCCACCAACAGAAGGTCAGATAATAGACAATTTCATATTTCTTAAAAAAAGATAAAATAATGGTAACACTTTATTTTAGGGTCTTTTAACTAGTTGCTTATTACTATTAGCATTCATATGGCTAAAATATTGGCTGTTTATTAGTACTTATAAAGCACATATTAATGCCTTATTCTGCATGATCTTATTCTACATTCTTAATCCTACCCAATACCTAAACTTAACAATTAACTATAATAAGCAGTAAATTAAGAGTTTATTGAAGGAAAAGTCATAGTTAATCGTTTATATATGTGTTCCCTATACTGAAGTGTTACCAAAATAATGTCATGTAATGTTAACCCATAAAGCTAAGTAGTTTTTTTTAAGTTTGATAATTAATCTGCTATGTCATGTTTATGACAGGTTATGATGTTTTGCTAATGTCAAGTTGTCATGACAAAGACACTGACAGGTTATGATGTATTGGTTTATGTCAAGTTGTCGTAACAAAGACATCTCAAACAATGTCATCTTTGCATTAAAAATGACATAATTGAGCGAATGACATTTAATGACAGTTGTCATAAACATGCATAAAACCTCCTTCATATTCATGACACGTGTCATGTCAAGATTATGAAGGTGTCATGTCAGTTTTATGCACACCCCTTCAAGTAAAGTGTTACCAATCTTTCAGCCAGGATTTCCCATGAAATGGTTATTTAATTTTATTTTACATTTAAATGTACATTTATGCATTTAACAGATGCTTTTATCCAAAACGACTATGATATAGGAACGAATGCAATTCATCACAAGTCCAACAATATTTATATTTATAGTGAATGCAAGGTTTGTTCACTCTTAGAAGGAAATGTTCTAAATAGAACCTTAAAGTGTTCTGTCAGGTGCTTATATATATATATATATAAAAGTGTCTCCTAGCATCTAGCATTATAAATGAGTTAATATGCTAAAATGACTTTGTAGAACACATACAGTGGCATTAGAAATTATTTGGGCACATAAAATCGGCATGAAACAAAAGTTGTGATAGTCTATTTTCCCTATTGTGCCATATATCCAAGTGAAACAGCTTTTGTAGGGTGGGACTTGATTTTGTCCATGGGGAAATGATTGGATGGTTGTTTGCTAATAGGTGGGTTCAACTATGCAGACCGATTTGTGTATGACATCAAAGTACCTCGAGAGTGATTCAAAAGCATACAGAGCCATTTGCTCTCTAATCCCTCAGAACTGCGAAAGCGATTAGAGAGCAAACGGCTCTGTATGCTTTCAAATCACTCCCGAGGTACTTTGATGACATACATCAATCGTTCTGTGCAGTCGAACCCACCTATTAGCAAACAACAACAATTGCGGTCTGTTTATAAACACTACATTTAAATTTGACCCCTCCTCACAGGCAGAACACTGGCAGAAGCGCAAACCCTCTCCCCTGCCCTGTGGGAAGATCAGTGATTAGCTATTTTGAAAATATTGTGTTTGTCATGCATAAATAGCATTTTTGTGTATATGAAAGAACAGTTACACTAGGCTCTTCAGTCTAGCCATCTTCAGTCTAGCACGCTAATAATTACACGTCATCATAAAAACATAATTACAATGCATAATAATCTGAATCGAGTTGCAGATATCATTGTGATTGGCTAGGGTGACACACTTGCTGCATGTCCAAAGGTTGCAGACCAGAAATGTCCCGAGCACAGGAATTCAAGAAGAAAAGAAGAAATTACAGGCGAAGGACAATAGCTATGTTTCCATCCACCCATTTTTATGGGATATCGCATTTTAAAAAAATAATAATAATAACACTTGGAAACACCAAGGTGCACATAAAAACATATGCGTTTGCAGTTGATGAGTTGATTGCAGCATCTCAAATGTTGGCTTGATCATTCTGAAATGCCTAAGCCAAAGTCTGTCATCAGAATGATTTGGTACAGCGTCTCACACGATTGCATTCCCAAACACCAGGCATCCAAACGCAAGATAACACAACAGCTTTTATTGCGTTTCATCTGCGCTCTGAGATGCAAGTAATTTATGATGTAGGAAAAAAGAGCCACAATGGCTTGCCCAATTACGGCAACTTATATTACTACAGTACATTGTGCCAATTTCCAAGGAAGTGACGATTTTGTTCTCTTGAACAAATGGGATGGAAACAACGCTTTATTCGCAAATGTTTTATGTGCAATGCTGGGGAAGATAACTTTTAAAAGTAATGCACTAAATATTGCATTACTCCATAAAAAAGTAACTAATTGCGTTACTTAGTTACTTTTTATGGAAAATAGTGCATTACATTACTTTTTCTCATCTGGGCTAGGCTTGCTTGTTTGTTTTTCATAATAAAACATACATTTTGGCAAATGTAAAGAAACTTTAACAACAAAAGTTATATAAATAAGTCTCAGCCTGAAGGAAATGTAAATTCATGCCTGAACACTAGAAGGCGCTGCTCAAACAGATCTTTCAGCTGTGCTGATGAAAATAGGAAACAGGAGAAGAAAGTTTAGCTCTCTTACTTAAAGGTGCAGTATGTAATAATTCTGTCCGCTAGAGGTCGCTAGAGGCCTATTCAAAACAATGGCGTAGCTTGATGACGCCAAGTTTGAGAGCGGAATCTTGTGGTCTTCACCTCAACGGATGGTGCAAAAGAATAGGGATAGGTCTCGGGAAGAAATCATGTTCATGGATGCGATTATTAACGTTACTGTAGTATGAAGCAAGTGTTGTGGGAGCTGAACGAGGCCACTGGAGCGATTGAGCAACACACGCCTCACGAGCAGCAGAACTTTTATTATAACACAGTCACCGGCGCTGCTTCCGCTATTCCGGTCATGAGTATGAGGTAACACAGCTCTGTTTATCATATTAGATACATTTGAGTGTGTACTCTGTGCGTTCATTCGGCGGCTGCTGTGGCTTGTGTTCAAACAAAATAAAACCGGAGGGTAACGTGGGTATGGCGCAATTGACAGGCGACTCCTCACACGTCCTGGAGCCTTGGTTAAAATTGCAATTTTCTCACGATTTACAAATAGTTGGAAACATTTGGGATATTGTAAGTACTCAAGTGAACAAAATATATAACACTGGTTTAGTGGTTTTTGGATATTTTACTGCAAAATTCTTACATATTGCACCTTTAAGCAATAAAAAAATTGAAACAAATGTGATCTAAATGTTTATCTTATCCAAAGTCATTTTTGCTTATTATTATCGCTGAATTGGATCATCGAAACGTCAGCAGCAAAGACATTGGTTAATAAAGTGAGATTAAATACGTAAAGTATAGTTGTGTTATTTGACATTTCAGGTTTGCATAATGTTCTGAGTTTGCATTTGACTGTTATTCATTTTGAGGAATACTGAATGTGTTTTTGTGAGATGAGTAGCTGCCTGCTCATATTTAGTCTAGAACTACAATAACCTTCATGTTCACACACAACGCCTCTGCACTTACTCCTGATTTCTCTCAACATGGCGACTGGAGAGCTGTTAGTCAACACATGGGAAATCAAAGTAACTTGTGTTACTTATTTGGAAAAGTAACTCAGATATTTTGCTGTAAATTTAAAAGTAATGTGTTACTTTACTAGTTACTTTGAAAAAAGTAATCTGATTAATCTAAAAAGTAACATGTGTTACCTCCAGCACTAATTATTTAAAAAGTCACAAATCAAAACTTTTTTTTTTTTTTTTTATTAAATATAAAGATATATAACATATAATATAAATATCTCACTTGCAAAAAAACTGGTTCAGTATTTCATCGAAATCAGAATATTATGTAAACCTGCAATAATTAAATGTTAAATAATACAAATATACTTTATGTATTTAATCTCACTTTATTAAAGGGTTAGTTCACTCAAAAATGAAAAATTATGTCATTAATGACTCACCCTCATGTCGTTCCACACCCGTAAGACCTTTGTTCATCTTCAGAACACAAATTAAGATATTTTTGATGAAATCCGAGAGTTTTCTGATCTTCGTATATACAGCAACGTCAAACCAATTTCAAGGCCCAGAAAGGTAGTAAAGACATCGTTAAAATAGTCCATGTGACTGCAGTGGTTCAACCTTAATGTTATGAAGTGACGAGAATACTTTTTGTGGTCAAAAACAAAACAAAAATAATGACTTTATTCAACAAATTCGTCTCTCCCCGTCTCTCCTCTGCTACTCTATTTTCATTGCAGCTTCCAGGTTCTATGTCCGGCTAACGCTGTTCACGTGAGCAGCACGACACGTGTGCGATGCTGATGCAGGAGCAGGCCAATAATGAGCCAGGGTTCGAACGTAAACACGGAAATGCAGCACTGCTTAACAGACTGACAGGGAAGAGGAAAAACTGCTGAATAAAGTTGTTATTTTTGTTTTGTTTTTGCGCACAAAAACTGTTCTCGTCGCTTCATAAGATTAAGGTTGAAAAACTGTTGTCACGTTGACTATTTTAACAATGTTTTTATTACTATTTTTTTGGACACCGGATGTTATAATTTCATTGTTTTCATAAGGATATAGGATAAAAAAGCCTATCAGATTTCATCAAAATATCTTAATTTGTGTTCCAAAGATGAGCGAAGGTCTTATGGTTGTGGAACGACATGAGGGTGAGTAATTAATGACATAAATTTCATTTTTGGGTGAACTAACCCTTTAACTAACATCTTTGCTGCTGACCTTTGATGATCCAATTCAGCCATACTAATAAGCAAAAATTACTTTAGTTAAACATCACATTTGTTTCTTTTTTATATTATTCAATATGTATATATTTTTAATTGCTAAAGAGAGTTGAACTTTCTTCAACTGTGTTCTATTCTTTTGGCCCTGCCCAGATGAGAAAACATAAAGCAAAAGTAATGTAATGCATTACTTTTCATAAAAAGTAACACAATTAGTTACTTTTTAGGGAGTAACTCAATGTTGTAACACAAGTAACTTTCCCCAACACTGCAATTAATACACTTGCTTTTATAATGCATTGATAAAGATTACTTGATAAAGTATTCAGAATTAATACAAAAAGTATTCAGACTTATCAGACATTATTGCAGTGAGCTACTCCTGTGGTTAATCTGCTAAGACAAATGTGTGAACTTGAAGGGAAATTACTTCATATATCTGTTTAAAAAAATATATCACATTGACAAGTTGGTTAAATGTTAGTTGAAAGTAAAGTTGAAACTAAGTTAGTTCTGAGAAACGCTCTTGCATCATTTGTTTTCAAATGCAGCTTGGAAGCTAATGCATTGTAAGTGACTAAACTGTCCAAATATTTTTTAGAAGTCACTGTGAAGTCAAAATAGTGGCTGTGCTTTGTCCTAGTTCACATAGAGTTCTCATTGTACAAAGACAGAACCAAATGACCCCTTACCTGCTAAACCGGGGTGTAAAGCTGTGCGCGAGAGAAAACTGTGGCTTCTGAATCGTGGTGCATCAGCACAGTCCTGTGGTTGGTTGGCTCTGTGCTCCATGGTGGTTTGTATACAGTACAAAAAGAGAAGTGTTGACTTGTTCTTTTTTTCATCCAAATTGGGGTTAGAGCGCTTTTTATGTGTGCGAGCATGTGTGCACGTCGGAGCTTTTTGGGGTGAGAATGATAGTAACACATGGTGTCTTTAAGAAACTATGTGATTTCGACTGTATTTAGTATATCAACTACATGTTTTTAGTTTAAAATATACATAAATGTATATTTCTATGAATTAAAAGGTGAAGTGGATATTTTAGGTAATGCAGCTTTTTTACACCTTGTAGCTTTTTTGCAATTAACCGAAATTGTCCTTTTTTATCATAGTCTAATGTAGTCTCTTATTTATTAGCAATTGTTTGTCTAATAACTATTAATTATTTAGTTTTAAGTAGTTTTTAGAAGAAAAGCATGTCAATATTTCACATTTCCTTCAACTTCCATGAAAATATTTGTTGCGTGACCTACAAATGTGCTTCATATGACTCATTCAACTTGACAACATTAGGTTACGCCTACTCAAATAATTTTGAAGTCATTTTACGGGACCAGCTGCACAGTTTTCGAATTATCCAGATGGGTTTTGGTTTTATTAAAATAATTCGGTCTGGCACATCGTATGATGTCACCTATTCAAACAGCAAACTTGTGCTGTAAAGGCGCAAGTTTCTGCAGTCGTTTTATGTTACTGTGCTGCATCCTGGGGTATGTGGGAATGCGTGGGTGTTTATATGTGTGAATACAATGTCTGTCATGTGCACGTATGTTTGCTTTTGTTTCACACATGACTTTTGTGTTTGATTTTTTTTTCAGCATTCTCTGAACTATAAGCTTACACAACCTTGCAAGTGTCCATATGATTATCACAAATGCTGTCTTCGTGAATATAAAGACAGAAAGTGTTAACCATGCTTTTTTTCACACTTTGAGCTGTACAGGGGAGGATGTGGTGTGTGTATGTATATATGAGTGTGTGTGTGTGTGGACAGGGAGAGCAATAAACTAGGCCGCACACCAAGTTGCCACAGGATGTGTTTATCTAAAATTGGGCCCCTCGGCTGCGCACTACCAATGCTCAGATGTCACTTTATTTTTGACCATAAATCACTTTAAATCTTGCTCTTTTTACGCTTGATATAAAATAAACAAAAGATTGGATTATTATTTGAACAGAATTTAAATTCATGTTTCCGATGAAGATTTCTTAGCAAGAAGCCATTTTTTAGAAAACTTGTCGTGTTTTGTGTGTGTGTTTGTGTATTTTCAACTAGTCTCCTCAAATCAGACATTACAATGTCAAGAATGTCATTATTTCTCTCAATCATCGTTCATACAGTTAATACCAATGATTTCTATTATGTTTAACCGAACAACATAAATTAATGTTTATGAACAACAACTATATATAGTGAGGTCCTCGTTGTTTTTTCCTCCCTTCATTTAAACATGGAAATTAGAGAAAAGAAAACAAAAATGCACCTAAATCAAATTTGCCAAAGTCTGATAGTAGTACCAATGAAAACATATTTTGCATCTTCTAATTTAATATGTGATATTATCATCACAGCAGTTACACTAAACAGAACTTGAGCTGCTTGCACATTCGCTGGCTTGAGATGAAAATTAATAAGAAATACTTATGAAATGTACAGAAGCCTTGAAAGGCCATACATTATTCTTGTAAGAAAGTTGTGCATCATATTTCCCTGGCTAGCTGCAAACCATTTAATCAGTTTCTTTCAAACATTGTGCAGACATCTCAATTTGCTGGAAATGAGATTGACCACATGTTCAGAATCACTATAGTATCGATAACGCTGATAAAGCTGTGGTCTTCTCAAGTTATATATAAAGTCAGATTTCCTTACGTTCAGTGAAACACACAAGATGCTCAACCTGGAAATCTTCATGCAACATCAGAGGGACCGACCAAATCGCCTACTAAGAAATGTCTAAATGGTAATGTTTGTATTAAATTAGAAAATGCAATATATTTGTATATATTTTTATTATTATAAATGTTTTACGTGATTTTTGTTTTCTGTAATAAACCAGCTAAATTATTTTGGTAACACTTTACAATAAGGTTCCATTTGTTAATGTTAGTTAATGTATCATTACAGTGCTTATTAAACGTTGTTAACGTTAGTTAATAAAATATACAATTATTCATTGTTACAGTAGTTCATATTAGCTCCTCGGATCCATTAAATAATATTAACAGATGCAACTTTTGATTTTAATAATGTATTAGTACATGTTGAAATTATTTGCTTTTTCATTGTTTGTTCATTTTAACTAATGTAGTGTAATGTTAACAAATGGAGCCTTTTTTAAATGTGTTACCATTATTTTTATTATTAAGTCTCCTTTCACTTTCGCACGTGGTTAACTGGTGTTTTTAACAGGATGGAACAATCATTGCAAGCAGCGCGTTAGACAACACTCGGACAAATTTAAACACATTTGAGCAGATATGAGGGGCCAAAGAGCTGACCAACTTCAGACCAAAATAACCCTGCTTTCGCTTCAAGTGCTGAAACTGTTTTTGCCTCAGTGACCATGATATGTTGAGAGTTTTAGTCAATAGGTCGCCATTTCTGTCCTATAAGAACACGCGTAGACAACAAGCATATCTTTGAACTAAAAACTTACACTACCATTCAAGTTTGGGGTCAGTAAGATTTTTGGGTAACACTTTATTTTACAGTTACACATGTTACATGTAGTTACTGTAGTAATAACTATAAATTATGTATAATTACATGCAACTAACCCTAAACCAAACCCTCACCCTAACCCTATAGTAAGTACATGTAGTTAACTGTAAACACTCAGTACATAAATGTATAATTACACTGTAATACTGACACCTTAAATTAAAGTGTAACCAATTTCTGTTTGTTTGTTTGTTTTGAAAGAAATTAATACTTTTATTCAGAAAGGATGTCTTAAATTGTTCAAAAGCAACAGTTAAGACATTTATAATGTTACAAAAGATTTCGTTTTCAAACAAATGCTGTTCTTTTGAACTTTCTATTAATAAAAAAATCCTGAAAAAGGTAAGCTTTCATAAAAATATTAAATTGTTTTTTAAGAAGAAATGTTTCTTGAGCAGCAAATCAGCATATTTGAATGATTTCTGAAGGATCATGTGACACTTAAGACTGAGTGATGCTGAAAATTCAGCTGTCATCACATGAATACATTGTAATAATATTTCATAATATTACTGTTTTTACCTTATTTTTATCATATAAATGCAGCCTTGGTGAGCAGAAGAGACTTCGTTCAAAAACATTTAAAACATCTTGCCGACCACAAACTTTTGAATAGTAGTGTAAGTTTTGATTAAGTGCTAAAAAAAAAAAAAAAAAAAAGGTAAATGGACTCTGAAGATTATATGTAAACTGAGCCACATATGACTGTTCAAACCTCTTTGCCTGTGGTTTTCTTCTGAAATGAAACTGCATTAAAAAGATTGTCCACTGATAACAGAGAAGTGTTCTATTTCTAGTCCTCTTGTTCACCAGTTATTCACTTACTGTTGTTATGTTATCACCCGTTGGTAGGTTCGGGGGATATGGCGTTCAGGTGTAAGTTCTGTGGCCGAGGTGGACGGGACAGGCGATCTCTGCGCTCACTCAGGAGGGGCGTCGGGGGAGAGAAACCTTACCAGTGCAAACAGTGTAGCAAGAGGTTCAGCCTTAAACACCAGCTGGACACACATCTCCGAGTCCACACAGGTACATCCAACCCTATACCCATGAGCAGAGCTGCAAAGTTTGAGCTCCAGCCTGGATGTTTCTAGTGATCCTGAACACTTGAAGACTGGCTGGTTCAGGTGTGTTTAATTAGGGCTGGAGCTGAACTTTGATGGAAGGTGGCACTATAGCAGCAGGATTGGACAAACCGCATTTAGATAAAGATTTCACTTTCTGAGAAATCGAACATTGTGTTTCACTGTATCAAGATTAGATCTGTAATCTGAATCAGTGTTATTTTAGTAGCATCGAGATGATAGGTTTAGGTTTTTATTTTTGTATTTTCTGTCTTCATTTTCATACTTTTCATTTTAATTAACAATAACAGTTTATATTTAATTCATTTCAGGTTAGGGACATCATGAACATCATGTTAAAATGAAACCTTCAGCTCAGTTCTTTCTCCTCGTCTCTCTTCCAGGTGAAAAACCTTTTGAGTGTCGGCTGTGTGGCCAACGTTCTCGTGACTATTCGGCTATGATCAAGCACCTGCGCACTCACGGCGGCGCCACACCCTACCAGTGCACCCTGTGTCTGGAGTTTTGTAGCAGCCTGGCAGCCATGCAGAAACACCTGAAGAATCACCCCACGCAGGACTTCCCTCCGGACTGGAGCCTGAACAGCACATACCTGTACAACTGCCACACTTGACCATGCAAATACTGGACATTTGAGTCCAGGGGGATACATTGTGTAGATATGGAACATTTAATACAGTTTTGTTATTTTTAATACTTTTAAGAATCTATTTTGAAGTCATTTTACAAATATCATAATATATATTTAAGTTACATACAAGGGACATTTATGCCAATGATGGATGTTTTCTTTGAAGACGTCTAGTTAGGTGAACATTGCACCCACCAATTAAGATAAAGTAGAGTGTAATTTGCCAATGCTTATTTTCGCTGTGAAGTATCACAATAGCATACAAAATACATGTTTATTTATTGAGCTGGTGAAATCTGAAACATTTATCTAAGCACTCACTATGTGATCTAGTTACACACTGTATACAATCTTTTAATAAAAGCATTATGATTAAAACAGAAAGAATTTGTCGAGTTTGTGGCTTTTTTTCATGTGTCCATGTCTGGAAGTATGCAAAATATCCTAAATTAATGCATATGAATAGTAGACAGTAGGTCTGTATTTTGAATAAATACTGTATATAGTTCAGTCTTGAAGCTTTTCTGAGCAGCTGATTGTTCTCTTAAAGCTATCTATGTATTTATTTCCGTTCTGAACCAGAACAACTCAGCGTGCAGCGTGCCGTGGGATTTTTCCTAGCCCTCCTCCTTCCCCAGCACCACCTGTCTAAATCTGCTAGGGGATTCTCCCTACTTTCCTCGCAGCAGCTCACATTCTATTCACTGTATATATGTGCATGTTTCGGCAGAAGCCTTAAAAGGTTAGTTCACCCAAACATGCAAATTCTGTCATTGATTACTCATCCTCATGTCGTTCCAAACCCGTAAGACCTTTGTTAATTTTTGGAACACAAATTAAGATATTTTTAATGAAATCCGATGGCTCAGTGAGGCCTCTATTGACAGCAAGATAATTAACACTTTCAGATGCCCAGAAAGCTACTAAAGACATATTTAAAACAGTTCATGTGACTACAGTGGTTCAACCTTAATGTTATAAAGCAACTAAAATACTTTTTGTGCACCCAAAAAAACAAAATAAAGACTTTTCAACAATATCTAGTGATGGGTAATTTCAAAACACTGCTTCATGAAGCTTCGAAGCTTTACGAATCTTTTGTTTCGAATCAGTGGTTCGGAGCGCGTATCAAACTGCCAAAGTCACATGAACTATGGACATTTTGAAACACTTATGACTTAACGAAGCCTCGTTTACTGAAATCATGTGATTTAGGTGCTCCGAACCACTGATTTGAAACAAAAGATTTGTAAAGCTTCGAAGCTTCATGAAGCAGTGTTTTGAAATCACCCATCACTGGATATTGTTGAAAAGTTATTTTGTTTTGCGCACAAAAAGTATTCTCGTCGCTTCATAACATTAAGGTTGACCCACTGTAATCACATTAACTGTTCTAAATATGTTTTTAGTAGCTTTCTGGGCATCTGAAAGTGTTAAAGTTTTCTCAATCGATTTGACATATTTCTCCAAACTCGGATCACTGTTCTCAAAACAGTTAACACAGTGATCTGGACACTTTGTAATTGTCATATTATCAGATGCACTCGGTGTGTTTTTAATAGACCCCAAACTAATATATCTGCTTGATTAATAATACACACAACACAGGAAATTCAGTTTTCCTATCTGTTTACACATTTGTCATAATTGCATTATGTCATAGGGGAAATATAAAAGGGAAAGTATGCATAGAGCAAGAAAATTTGCAAGAAAAGAGGGAAATAAAGAGGTGTAAATGTAAAGGTGGTGGTGTGGGTAGAGGAAGGGATGTAATGAGAAGGAAATGAAGAGTGGAACATATAGAAGGAGATTATACTGTATATGAGGAGAGAGGAGGAAGGAAAAAAAGGAGGATTGGCGAAGAGCTGAGTACAGTGGAGGGCACTGGTGTAGTGGAAAGAGCAAGAGAAATTGTAAGAAATTGTAAGAAGACATGGACATAGTGAAAGTGGACAGCAGGGTGGAAGGGGTGGGAGGAGAGGTGGATTTCAAATGAAATCAGAATTACCCTAATTCAGTGGTATGGGGGGGTTTTGGATTCAGCACCCAAATTTTATTTTTGTTTATAAGAAATTCAAGATAAAATACTTTGGCATAAATGTTCCAACACATTTTATAAATATCTGTAGTTTTAAAGTTGTTGAGATAATTGAAAAACTTTTGCTCAGCAATTTGTATATTATCAAATCTCAGGGTGGCACAACTGCAAATATTTTACTGTCAACTGACAAGGTAATAAAGTTAAGCCTGATACTGTATTGCAACATCCAGAGGACCCAATAGATCATTGTGGCAGAGTGAAAAGGGTTGTAGATATCTCTGAAATACTGATAAAAACAGCTAATTTCATGTGTGGGTATACTGTATTTAAAAATATTTGGTTGTACCACCTGACAAAAAAAAAAAAAAAACTTAAAGGGTTAGTTCACCCAAAAATGAAAATTCTGTCATTTATTACTCACCCTCATGCTGTTCCACACCCGTAAGACCTTCGTTAATCTTTAGAACACAAATTAAGATATTTTTGTTGAAATCCGATGGCTCAGTGAGGCCTGCATAGATCCATTAATGTACTATAAACATATTTATATCAGTTCATGTGAGTACAGTGATTCAATATTTATATTATAGAGCAACAAAACTATTTTTGGTGCACCAAAAAAAACAAAATAACGACTTATATAGTGATGGCAGATTTCAAAACACTGCTTCAGGAAGCATCGGAGCATTATGAATCAGCATGTCGAATCAGTGGTTCACCAAAGTCACGTGATTTCAGCAGTTTGACGCGTGATCCGAATCATGATTCGACACGCTGATTCATTACACTCTGATGCAGTGTTTTGAAATCGGCCATCACTAAATAAGTCGTTATTTTTTATTTTTTTTTGGTGCACCAAAAAATTCTTGTTGCTTTATAATATTAATATTGCACCACTGTACTCACATGAACTCATTTAAATATGTTTTTAGTACATTTATTGATCTTGAGAGAGGAAATGTCATTACTGGCTATGGAGGCCTCACCGAGCCATCGGATTTCAACAAAAATATCTTAATTTGTGTTCTGAAGATGAACAAAGGTCTTAGGGGTGGAGCACGACATGAGGGTGAGTAATTAATGACATTATTTTCAGTTTTGGGTGAACTAACCCTTTAAACACTTTGAAATGTTATGTAACAACTGAAACTTGTTTAAACACATTGTTCATGACTCAAAAATATGCATCAGTTTTTAAATACTTTTTAAAAAATACCATTTTGAAGCTTTATTTGCTCAAAGACCCATATAACAAAACCTGTTGGAAAAACATTACAATAAACCTGTATTCTCGTTAGTGTATTTGTACATCTACAACTGAAAATGTTCTAAAATCAATAGATAATACGCCTGTAGTTTTGATGTTAGTATTTACTTTTAATAAATGTAGAAAAAAATGCAGTGCTTTATTTTGCAGTAAAGTTGAACTTTGGCTAAGGTAAGAGTGTGTTTAGATCACTGTGATAACTGTTTTGAGAGCAGGTACATTACTTTGGAGAAATTTGTCAAATTGATTGAAAAAAACTGTAATTATCTTGCTGTCAGTGCAGGCCTCACTGAGCCATCAGATTTCATCAAAAAAAATCCTAATTTGTGTTCCGAAGTTGAACAAAGGTTTTACGGGTGTGGAACGACATGAGGGTGAGTAATAAATTACAAGATTTTAATTTTTGGGTGAACTAACCCTCTAACTCATGCCAGCAGCAGTGTAGCAGATGCCAGTAGTAAACTTAGGTACATTCCATTCTTATCAATAAATGCTGTTTATATCAATTCCAAGAGTCATGATTGAAATAAATTAATAGTTTTTGCTTTCTGCACTTATAACTATTATTGTAAAGAAGATGAATTAACACAAAATTTCTATCCTTGCTGGAATTCAAATAAAAATTTCTCATTTACAACAATTATGACAGGTTTTAAAATAAAAAGCTTCTAGTAAATTATCAATAAAACTGCCGTAAGAGCAGAGGTTTTAATGGCCATTAAAGGGTTAGTTCACCCAAAAATGAAAATTCTGTCATTTATTACTCACCGTCACGTTGTTCCACACCCGTAAGACCTTTGTTCATCTTCAGAACACAAATTAAGATATTTTAGTTGAAATCCAATGGCTCCTTGAGGCCTGTATAGGGAGCAATGACATTTCCTCTCTCAAGATCCATAAAGGTACTAAAAACATATTTAAATCAGTTCATGTGAGTACAGTGGTTCAATATTAATATTATAAAGTGACGAGAATATTTTTGGTGCTCCAAAAAAACCCAAAATAATGACTTATATTGTGATGGCCGATTTCAAAACACTGCTTCAGGAAGCTTCGGGGCATAATGAATCAGTGTGACGAATCAGCGATTCGGAGCGCCAAAGTCATGTGATTTCAGCAGTTTAGCGGTTTGACACGCAATCCAAATCATGATTCGATACACTGATTCATTACGCTCTGAAGCTTCCTGAAGCAGTGTTTTGAAATCGGCCATCACTAAATAAGTCATTATTTTGTTTTTTTGGCACACCAAAAATTATTCTCGGCGCTTTATAATATTAATATTGAACCACTGTACTCACATGAACTGATTTAAATATGTTTTTAGTACCTTTATGGATCTTGAGAGAGGAAATGTCATTGCTGGCTATGGAGGCCTCACGGAGCCATCAGATTTCAACTAAAATATCTTAATTTGTGTTCCGAAGATCAACGAAGGTCTTACGGGTGTGGAACGGCATGAGGGTGAGTAATAAATGACATAATTTTCATTTTTGGGTGAACTAACCCTTTAATGGTGAAAATGCTTAATGGTGTAGTTGCGGTATCAACCAGCAGGGGCTGTAGAGCAGGTCAAATAATGCACAGAAAGAAGTTAGTCTCTCAACTGGCAAAACATTGCTGTGTGGTGGCAACGGTGGGTGGAATGTGACCTCTTTGTTGGCGACGAGAATCTTTACCATTAGAACCCCACCTTGATGATTATCATAGCTTACTGCAAATATGTACATCAAAAAATAACCAAACATTTCACCAACAATATGGAAATATTTTTCAAGTGTTAAACAATATACTGGAACAATGTTTTGTGTGTGTGTGTGTGTGTGTGTGTGCTTGTGTGTAAAATATATTTATTTATTCTGTTTAAATCAGCATAGACAAGAATTTCTAGAAAAATATTACATACTTATTTGTGGAAACTATTGGTCTCCTCCACACTATTACATTTATCCTTTTTCTTTTTTCTTTTCTTAATGTACAGTTTATAAACTTAATTTAGGTCACTATAGTCATGAGAAGGATTGTTACCAATAATTACAGTCTGCAGATTTTGGGCAGTCAGAGTTGACAGATTTCAAGAAAATCGTATATGGCACAGACTATTTTATCATTCGTACGTGATTTTTTCTTCAGAAAACTTCATAAGAATCCATTAGAATACTAGAACTTTGGGTAACATGCTATCAAGGTTGTCTCAAAATTATGAACAAATGTTCTTATCTGGTCTTTAATAATATCAAAACATTATCACAATTTTTTTTTATTTAGCCTGTACAACATGATTCATTCAGATGGTTCAGAAAACATTCAAAGACAACATTTTCATAATACTTGGAAATAATAATTCCAAAATGATAAAACAGATTCCTTAATGTTTTCATAACCAAGAAAAACGTTTTGAAGGTTCTGAGAATATTCCGAAATAACGTTTTCATAATGTAATGGGAAGCGTTAGCTAAAAGTCACGTGGTAAAATTTGGAATTCTCTCAGAAAATTCAGAGCCTACAAGTTGCAAGAGGACGTCAAACCTTTTTACTGGTCAGAATCTGGTAATTGTGGTAATTTCGACCTGGCATGAACTATAGTGGAGCGTTACAATCGCACTCATAACAACTACAAAGAATCGCATTCGTTGACTTCTGACGCTCGCTCCTCCTGGATGTTGTGGATAGGGAAAGTACATGCTCCTGGTGGTTTCACGGTGTCGTCTTCTTGGTCGTCCACACCCAATTTCCAGTTAATACTCTCTTTGAGAGATTCCTGGAGTTCTACTCCCACTTGCAAATTCTGTAGGTGGTGCGCATCTTGCGCGCTGCACGGCGGAAGAGGCACCGGATATGTTCTGTGGAACCGTCTCAGGTCGACTCGAAACGCCCCTTTCTCCAATGTCATGCACGGCTCAAAGCGGGCTCCCCATTCGATCTCAGACTCAATGTAGGACGTCTTTGCTTGGCACATCATTCCTGTCAAAACAAAGTTGTCAAACGATCTGAGAAAGCATTATGTCTTATTATAGTAACGTTAAGTTTAACCACAAGATGGCACTATATCGCAATAAATCACATCACTGGAGCTGAGTCTCCACTTCAGTAGATTAGATTTTATTTAATGTTTGAGAATCTCATGATTATTTAATTAATTTATTTTAAATCATTAAATTGTAACACTCTCATGATAATTCATCATACATCCATCCACCCAAAATTCTCATTTGCTGTAACCAGTAATTGTTGACTAAAACTACTGAAATAAAGCTGAAATAAAATATCAAGATTAGATGAAGCTTTAAAAAACAAAAATAAACAAATAAGTTGAAGTTTAAAGGAACACTCCAAGAGTTTCAATATTTTTCCTATTTAAAACTTGACTCTTCTGTTGTTACATCATGTACCAAGACCGACGGAAAATGAAAAGTTGCGATTTTCTAGGCCGTTTTTCTAGATCCTTGATTATTACGCCAGAATGAGAGTATAGTTCCTAGCCATATCGGCCTAGAAAATCACAACTTTTCATTTTCCGTCAGTCTTAGTACACGATGTAACTACAGAAGAGTCAAGTTTTAAATAGGAAAAATATTGAAACTCTTTAGTTATTTTTGAGCAAGATGCTAACGGTCTAATCAGATTCAATGAACTATGCTAAGCTATGCTAAAAGTGGTACCGCCAAACCCGGAGATCGGCTGAATGGATTTGAAAACAGTAAAACTCAACTGTTTAACTCTAGGGGAGTTGGAAATTGAGCCTATTTTCAAAAAAAAGTGGAGTGTTCCTTTAAGTAAAACTAATAAAAAGGTAACAAAATTACTAAAACTGAAATGAAAGCTTAGAAATATAAAAATAAAAGTTAATTTAAAATAGTAATACATACTCTAATAGTACATAAATACTAAAATACAAATACTACTATTTACTTTACCACTACCCAAATATGTTCTTGACAGGTTTCTGTAAGATTCACAAATGTGCTAATTGGCAATGTTTCATTTTTGTAACATTTAATTTGTTGTTCCTATACTATAGCGCTTTAATAATTTGCTTGGTTTCAAACTCCCCACTTGCTCAACTTCTCTGTGGGCTATATGTTTGTAAAGACACCTGTGGCTTCCACAATGCCCTCCAAGATGACAATAATCTCAAACTGTTGCTTCCTCAGCTGCTCCGGCCCAAGTTCCCAGAAAGGACTGCTGGAATCAATGGTGTGTTGGATGACCTGTGGCTCCACCAGAAACAGACGGTCAGAGCCGCTCTCATAGCCCAGGTCGATCTCAGACTGCTCCAGCGGGAGGAATTCCCCTTCTGACGTCTGCCGAGACTTGATGAGTTTAGCACGCACTTTGGCATCCACCATGTGGCTCTCACGCAGGTCGCCAAGTCGGAACATAAGGCAGAGACGGTCATCACGGTTGGCCACAACACAAGTCCGACTGAAAAGAAGCGTTTCGGCGCGTTTCTTGGGCCGTGAAATCTTGACGAACATGCAGCCCACCATGAGGGCATCGATCATGGATCCCACAATGCACTGTGCCATGACCAAAAACACACCTTCGTAGCAGCGTGGCGAGACTGTGCGCGCGCCATAACCAATAGTCCTCTGTGTTTCCACCGAGAAGAGCAGCGCTGACACAAATCCATCTACGTTGGGGTAGCACACGTCAGTGTCAGCAGGAACTTCAAGATCTCCACGCAGGAATGCATTTAGAGAATAAAGCCCTGCGAATATAAACCATGTGACTGCATAGCACATCATGAACACGAAGAGAAACCATCTATACTGAAGGTCCACAAATGAAGTGAAGATGTCAGCCAGGAAGCGTTCTCTCTCGGCCATGTATGCCAAGTCTACACGACACTTCCCATCTTTGGAGACGTAGCGGCACTGCTCGCGAAGCTCCGGGGGGTAAGTAGGAGTCTGCGCGCTCTCGTTCTCGATTAGCTTGTTGCGTGCTTTAGAACTGCACTCCACATCCCGTACAGGAGTGCCGAGGGCACTGCGGGATGGGGTGCTGCACAGAGGGCTAGTGCATTGGCTTGCCATGTTGGGAACGCTAAGAGCATGACGGCAGCATGGACGAACGCTCGCCTCACGTAAGGAGCAACGCCTCATCATCTCCAGCTCAGCCTCGGTGGGGGCGCAGATAGAGGTTCTCTGGTCGCGGACATACCCACGCTGTGGGCTGTATGGCAAATCTGTGGTGCTCTTGTGGCGGCGCATGGACACGCATGGTTTGGAAGCCTGGCTTGTCATGATGTCCGGCAAAGGAAGGGGATTAACACCTGTTGAATACGGTTGATTACTGCTCTGAGGGAGTATCTGGAAAAGAACATGATGACATTAATATTTTCAGTGGAAAATGTCATTGTAGCAACTTTTATTATTGTACTGGAGTTTTGAAGAATTCAGTCAAGCCTCAGAATTTTTTATATATATATACATATATATATATATATATATATATATATATATATATATACAGTACAGTCCAAAAGTTTGGAACCACTAAGATTTTTTATGTTTTTAAAAGAAGTTTCGTCTGCTCACCAAGGCTACATTTATTTAATTAAAAATACAGTAAAAAACAGTAATATTGTGAAATATTATTACAATTTAAAATAACTGTGTACTATTTAAATATATTCGTTACTCCAGTCTTCAGTGTCACATGATCCTTCAGAAATCATTCTAATATGCTGATTTGCTGCTCAATAAACATTTATGATTATTTTCAATGTTGAAAACAGTTGTGTACTTTTTTTTTCAGGATTCCTTGATGAATAGAAAGTTCAAAAGAACAGCATTTATCTGAAATATAAAGCTTCTGTAGCATTATACACTACTGTTCAAAAGTTTGGGGTCAGGTAGAATTTTTATTTTTATTTTTTTTTAAAGAAATTAAAGAAATGAATACTTTTATTCAGCAAGGATGCATTAAATCAATCAAAAGTGGCAGTAAAGACATTTATAATGTTACAAAAGATTAGATTTCAGATAAACACTGTTCTTTTGAACTTTCTATTCATCAAATAATCCTGAAAAAAAATATTGTACACAAATATTTTGTACAATTGTACACATTAAATGTTTCTTGAGCAGCAGATCAGCATATTAGAATGATTTCTGAATATCATGTGACACTGAAGACTGGAGTAACGATGCTGAAAATTCAGCTTTGCCATCACAGGAATAAATTACTTTGTGAAATATATTCAAATAGAAAAGAGTTATAAAAATAAAAATTCTTACTGACCCAAAACTTTTGAACGGTAGTGTATAATGCTACAGAAGCTAAATAAATGCTGTTCTTTTGAACTTTCTATTCATCGAGGAATCCTGAAAAAAAAGTACACAACTGTTTTCAACATTGAAAATAATCATAAATGTTTCTTGAGCAGCAAATCAGCATATTAGAATGATTTCTGAAGGATCATGTGACACTGAAGACTGGAGTAACGAATATATTTAAATAGTACACAGTTATTTTAAATTGTAATAATATTTCACAATATTACTGTTTTTTACTGTATTTTTAATTAAATAAATGTAGCCTTGGTGAGCAGACGAAACTTCTTTTAAAAACATTAAAAATCTTAGTGGTTCCAAACTTTTGGACTGTACTGTATATATTATACAAAGTTTGAATGCTGCAAAGCATGAAGAGGCTTCAACCGTGATGTGTTAACTGACATCAAAGGCTATTTATTCTCCTTAATCTTATGGCTGATTGGCAGTGTTGGGAGTAACACATTGCATGTTCTCTGACCTTGATGCTCTCTCAGTTATCTTAGTGTTAGCCTAGCCTGGTGTTTTTTCAATTGCTATTTCTAGAAAGTTCCCTCAGTGCTGCACATAGATTGCAATATTGCACTTGACTATTACGTTCTTGACCTTTTCTCGGAAAATAATGGGAGTAGTTATGTCCATCTCACAATGTGGAATCCATCTCTGCAGTCATCTCAACCATCGAATTCCAGCAGCAGGAAATAGACATATATTTTACCCACTGATTTTGTTCTCTGGCGCAAAAAAAGAAAAGAAAATTCTGTCATTATTTATATTCCAAACCTGTTTGGAACATAAATAATGACAATCTATTAACAATAATAATAATAATAATCTTTCTTTCTACAGTTTAAAAAAACGTAAATAGTTTGAAAACAAAATTGGACCCCATTGACTTTCATTTTATGAAAAAAGGATTAACACTTTACAATGCTGGTGCACTAATATTAATTCATTCTTAACTAGTGCATATTTTAATGTATGACTCATGAAGAACTAAACCATTAATTAATGATTACTGTTAATAGACATGTGCCTCAACAAGTAAAGTCATAACATAATGATACATTTGCAAATCATTAGCTAATGATTAATTAAAGCAGACAACTGGAATCTGAAGTACATGGCTTCAACTCATCGTGATAATTAACACATTAACTTACATTATTAGTTAATAAAATATGTTATTAAGGAAATAATACATCATGAAACATTTAATTAATAGCAATTAATATATTGCTTAATCTATTAATCATATAGAAACTTTATTAGTTGCTGATGCAGTAATCATTAATTAATGGTTTAGTTCTTCATTGAGTCATACATTAAAACATGATTATCTGTGCATTAGTTAAACACGAATTAATGTATATTAGTGCACCCGTATTGTAAAGTGTTACCAAAAAAGGGACATTTTTACTGAAAAATATCTTAGTTCTTTCTTTCCACAGAAGAAAGTCATGTTTGGAACAACGTGAGAGTGAGTAAATGAGTAAATGATGACAACAGCTAAAAGTGATGTTTCATTATGAGAGAGTGTTGACCCACTGTGGAAGTGTACATCTGGTGGCGTATTCCATCTCCAGGTTTGTTCAACACAACAAAGCTGGATTTAGGCTTTAGATTGTTGATTGTTGCTGGTCTGCTCCTGGCATCACCTGAGGTCCCTCTGCCATCTGTGACAGGAGCGCTTCTGTCCTGTCCACTCAGCATGATTCTGAATATGGCACTACTTTATGCTAAGGAAGTTAATCTGGTTCCAAAACCTAGCCAAAAAGAAGAGATTGTCATATGTTTCTCTATTGTATGAAATAATGTTAATGTACGTACAATTTCACTGTTTAAGTGCAATTAATTGCTAGAGAAATACTTCAATTTTACAAAATGTTTTTTTTTTTTTTTTTTTTTTTTAATAAATGTTTGTCAAATGATTTATAAAGGAAAATATATGCACTGGATGCGAACCAAGAAGGGTGGGCTCATAGGAAGCAGCCAGACAGCTCTAAGCTTCTTCATCTGCTTGATCAGCAGGATTGAGTCTTATTTCCTACCAGGAAACAGACATTAATATGCTTACATGAGCCTCCAATAACCTTTACCCTGATGACAAAGGCATACCAAAGGTTTAACTTGTGATTGCTTGCGTTTTTTAGTAGTTTTGCGGGTTTATGAACTGATAAATGCTGCTGAGGCTGCATTTTTTTTTTTTTTTTTTTTTTTTGATGATGACTGCTAAAAGGCAAAAACCTACATCAAGTAAAAATACTACCAAATTTCCACTGCAATGGTGGCACAGAAACACTTCTGAAGTGGCATTTAGGTGTCTTTACACTCAGAGGTGGGATAAATGCATTAACGCCACTGCAACTGTATACTTTGATACTACTCACTAAAAAATGTTGGGTTAATAAAATAACCCAACGTTTTTATTGTGTATAGAGGATGAGTTGGGTCACAGCCAGCATAGTTTTCTTGTTTAGCTTTTATCCAGTATTTGATCTTTACACTGAATTTTGTGCAGGCACAGAGCAACCTTAACCTGGCTGTATAAAAGATACCTTTAATCACTGCAAAAAAACAAACAAACTGTTTTGCTTAGTGTTTTTGTTTTCCATTAGAAATATCTAAAAATAAACATTTACTTTATTTTTTAGTAAAATTACTTCTGTACTTCTGTATCGTCTTGTTTTCAAAAAACGTATCAAAATTAAGCAAATTTATGCTTTAAAATATCCTCCAATGCAGTCAGACAAATCATAGGCTATTTTCCCTTTAGATGAAGTTTATTTTTCTGATCACACTGACAGACTTTTTTTCTTGTTTTAAGCTCAAAATCAATGTGATTATTCAATCAATTTGATTATTATTATTATTATTTTTTTTTTTCAGAAATCAAGACTTAAATGTACCTTGATTTAAGATTTAAAAAGAAAGACAAAAACTTGACTAAGAACTTTTGGTGCCACTTTATATTAGGTGGCCTTAACTACTATGTACTTACATTTAAATTAATAATTTGATACAATGCACTTATTGTATACATAATTTTTTTTTTTTACATTGTACTTATATTTAAAAAATTATCTGCATGTAATTACATCTGTAATTACTTTCTGTAATTACATTTATAATTAGCCTACACTGTTGACCCACTCCTTAACCCACCCTTAAACCTACCCATACCACCAAACCTGTCCTTAAACTTACCCGTATCCCACCTCAATAGCAGCAAAAGTGTTTTGCAATTCAATATGAACCCAATAAGTAGCCTACATTGTACTTTTTTATGTGGCGATAATAGTTAAGGCCACCTAATAAAGTGGAGCCGAACTTTTTTTTTTTTTTGCAGTGATCAATCAAAAACATATTCTGTGCTCCTTGACATAAAAAAAAAACAGAAAAATATGTTTGAACAATTGTCTTGTTCTGAAAAATAAAATGCAACAAAGTGTCCAAACGCGACGCCGCGATACACGATATATTTGAAAGTAACGTAACCACGGACAATTCACCACAGACAATTAAAGTAAATAAATGGGCACAAGAACGTTCAAAATGTCGACTCATTGTGAAAAAACAAGTGTATTCTATGACAAAGATTGTTTCAGTCACTCAGGATGTACTTTAATGTTTAAATTGTGTAATATTTATGAATTTTATTAGCCTAAATATCCATATATTGTGCTGCGGTGCGCTTCCCAATAGAGGCCGCACTCTCGCTCTTCTGGTTGGCTGTATTTTTCATTGATTTTGTCGCGTCTCGTTTGGACTGCTTGTCGCTACAATCTTATTGCATCGCCTTTACACGGCTCAAAAAAAAATAGAGAATTTTATGTAGGCTAACTTCTTTTTCTTATCAAAGAAAAACACACGAAGAAAGAAGTTTGTCTTACCTAAGTAGTGTGATTCCAGCAACAGCACTGGACATTGGGCAGCAGGTCTCACAAGCGAGAACTGAGAACATCCTAGATGTCTCGACTGTGGACATCAAAGTTAATCGTGATCAGCTTATCTTAATCCAGGTGTCTCAACAGACTAAAGCAGAGACAGATCAGTAATGTCATATCGCCCTTGGAATCCATATCATGAACATGATTAGCTCTCTATCAGATTATAAACTGTTTTGAGACTGAAAAACAAGATGAAAATATGATATAAGCAAAATCATTTAATGTTAATATGCTAAGAGAAAAAAATAAATCTTGTATAAAGATATTTTTAGACATTGATTTACAAGGAAGGTGATTTCCATTGCTTTATAAGTTCACAACCCACCAACTCCTCCTCCCTTTCAACTGGCATCTGGTTATACAGTCGGTCAGAGTAGTCTGCAGACATCACGTCAAGGGAACGTAGCCTACACTACATCAGCCAAATGACTTCAAAAAATTGTCCAGATGGGAATTTCTGGGATTCTATTCAGCATAATTGTCAGCTATGTGAAACTAAATATCCCATCCAAGCAGGTAAGTTTCGTCTCTTAGTCCAATAGGCTATTTACATGTAAACAGGATGAGAATTATATGTAAAGGTAATTTTCGTGGCGCAATTTGATTTCGCCCAAAGCAAATATTTTAGTCAATTATCAAAAAAGACTTTCAAATAAAACATTCGAGTTTTACTATATAAAATATTTGTGCTGTAGCCTACAAAAACAGGCTATACGCTAATAAAGTGGTTACTATTATCTACAAAACTTAGTGGTTGTAGGTTAGGCTACGTTCATAAAGATAACTCTTCTGTAAAAGGCTAGTGACCGACGAAAATGCGCACATTTATAATCGCTTTAACTTTGAAAAACCACCGAAGCATACTTGTTTGAAAAACAATTAACAATAATACATTTTACTCATAGTTCTGTTTTGACGGCAGGTTACGAATTTACTGAGAACTGCGGTTGGTCTGACGAGCAACACCAAGTCGGCGTTTCTCACACAACTTGCAGGGATGGAACATTTAACGACGGATATCACATTAAATGCCAAAACTGTCGATCTTGCTTGACGACACAGTTTATTGCATGCAGCACCACAACTGATACCATCTGCTGTAAACAAGGGTACAATTTACGTTATTATTATTATTATTATTTAACATTTAACATTTAACGTGTTTACTACTAGTTTTGTCTGTAGCCTATTGTTTTGTTGTTGTTGTTTTATCTACACTAAGATAGACTTTTTTTTTTTTTTTTTTTTTTTTTTTTTGCAGGGAGCAGGTTTTCAGTGGAAAATGCATCACTCAGCTGTTGCCGACCACAGTAATAACAGTAATAAAGATTGTTATATATACTTTTCTTCGAGTTAGCTCTCCCTTTGTCCAACAGTGTTCTCTCATCTAAAGCAGAGATATTAATTGAGCTAAAATTAAATTTTTCTTTTTTAGACTGTGATGAGAAAGACTTCCACAATAACTGACTCTGTTGGCAACTCAAGTAGGCCTGCCTCTCCAACACCCCATCAAAGTCTGCCTCAAACCCCCTCTCAAAAACCCTCTCAAAAACCCTCTCTAACCCCCTCTCAAACCTCCTCTTCTGCCATAGATTTGACAGGTATTGTTTTGCATTTGTCTTATCATACTACTGTTCAAAAGTTGAGATTTTTTTAAAATGTTTTTGAAAGAAATATACTCAGCGAGACTGCATTTGTGGTCAAAAATACCTAATTATTATTATTTTCACTGTAGTCTTCAGTGTCACATGATCTTTGAGAAATTCTAATGTAATGATTTGGAACTCAAGAAACATTTCTTATGAGTGTTGAAAACAGTTGAGCTGCTTGATCTTTTTGTGGAAACCCTGATACATGTTTCTCCAGGATTATTTAATGAATAGAAAGTTCTAAAGAACAGCATTTAGTTGAAATAGAACGTTTTTTAACAATGTAAAATTCTTTGCTGTCACTTTCGATCTCTTCAATGCATGATTGCTGAATTAAAGTATTAATTTCTTTAAAAAAATACTTACTGAACCCAAACTTTTGAACTATATAGAGTACATATTTACAGTATATCAGTATTCAGTGCTTGGTGTTGATCTGCATCTATGTCTAGTTTATATGTATCCTTTTCAGTACAAACACACACCATGAGAGAAAGAAAAATAGAATATGCCAGATTCAGTGTTAAACAAAAGCAAAATTGATGTTTGTTTGTTTTTTCTTGTGCATCTTTGCAGGGATCTATGTATTTTTAGGGATTTTATCCACTCTCACTCTGCTATGTCTGTTCTTGGTTATCAAGAGAAGGAGGACTAAACATTTCAATGAAGGTCAGTCGCAGGAAGAAACATTTGGAGGATATTCCAAAATTAAATAAATATTAATGTTTCCTGTCATGTCTTAGGCTACTCAAATATAAATGTAAATTATTACCACAAAGACTTTCATCATATTGCCAAATGCAAAATCAGTATTCATTCCACAGTTTATTCCTTACACAAACAAAGAAATAAAATAAACATGTAAACGATTGATGTAATATGATGTTAAAACGCAACTTTAAATCCTTAAAGCTGAAATGTGTGTAATTAGTTTTAGATGCTGACATACAGAGTCAAATACAAGTAATACAAGTACTTCAAGATGTGTTCTCTCAAAATATGTATATATATATAAATATATTTAATGTGGGCGAGTGTTTTGGAAACTTGTATGAAACAGCAATCCCCTTTTGTAAACCTGTTGGTGATTGCAGTGCTAGTACAGCGATTACACACTTCACAGTTTTAGGAAAAAGGAAGGTTCAATAGGGTTCAGTAGAACGCTATTGACTCAATTTTAAAGGGTTAGTTCACCCAAAAATGCTCATATCATTTCAACCCCGTAAGACCTTCATTCATCTTCAGAACACAAATCTTTTTGAAGAAATCTTGAGAGCTTTTTTCCATTGACAGCTACACAACTACCACTTTGACGCTTCAAAAGGTTCATAAAGAGATCGTAAAACTGCTCTATAAAGGCAAAAGGCAGTCACTTCATTTTTGGCTGAAAATGAGTTATTGACATTTTTGGGACGTTCAAGTAGGGCTGCACGATTAATCGGTTAATGGTTAATGGTTGCCAGATGCAAAGAGCTTAAATGCCCAAATAGAGCTTTTCCCTTTAAAGGATATGCTTTCTTGCCGGTGTTTTACTTAATCTGTGCAATCTGGCAACTCTATGCACACGCTCCCTCTAAATGCGGAAGAAGCGCTTATGATCTGAAAACAAACGTGTGCTGGAGTTTAGCGATCCCCACTGCGAAATTCTGCTTCAATGAAAGTGTCATACAGCCAGTCTTTGTTTCTTCGCAAGCCACTTGTACCATTTGTGTTACTAAATCTGCCATGATCAAACCTTCAGCGATGAATTTCAACAAATGCAATGTATCTCCACTTTACTGTTTGCAGAATGCACTTTTGCAACCTGTGTGACAATTCAATCGGGAAAATGAACATAATTTGGAATTATTGGAAATAATATTATGAGTTTCGCCATTTTATCTTTTGAAGTGTTATTAACAAAACTTAGTGAACACCATACTAATAAAGCATACTATGACAGAAAAGCAGATGAGCCCAGAATATGAACGCAACATTAATGAAGCATTTTCCTCCCATAAAGAAAACGCTTAACCTGGCTTAATGTACTAAGACAGTGACATTAAAAGACCAAACTTAGTAAACACTATACTAATAAAGCATACTATACAGAAAAATACTTAAGTAAATACTAGTGAAGCCACGTTAAGCGTTTTTCACGTTAAGCATTTTAGAATGTCCCTAGCCAGGGACGTGTATATATATATATATATATATATATATATATATATATATATATATATGCTATATCAAAAAGCATCATTCTTTGCTTTACGAATTTGTAGGGCAATCTGAATCTGTGGTTTGTCTCATTTGCAAACGAATTGTGTTGCTTTAAAATCTAATGTGAATACAGTTTACAAAGCGCTCACCAAAACCATGTGTTTTGTATTGATTTACCATCTAACGAAGTTTTCATAGTTGGTTAAATGAAGTCGGTGTGTCACCTACAGGCCTTTTGGGTGAAGTGTAGGTTGGTAAAGAACGTGCAAAATGGCCATAGCTACATTACCCTTTTTGATAGAATAATCGTGATTATGATTTTGAGCAAAATAATCATGATTATCAGTTTAACCATTATCGTGCAGCCCTACGTTCAAGACCTTTATCTTGAGGGTATCTTAAGTAAATTCCATTGTTTTCAAGAAAATAATGGGTTGTCCTAAAAGCCCAGCAGAAACCAAGGCAGAACACCGTAACACCAGTTATCGCTCTTTGCCCTTGCTTTGGAATGCTCAAATTGAGTTACTGCTATTGTTTAGAAATTGTTTAGAAGTTACTGGGTGGCCTGGATGTACGGTATCCTGCCTTTGTTTTATTGTCCATTAAAGTTTGCTGCAATTAAATTACGGTGTAGCCTGTGTCATACTGTGTCACTGAAGCACTTTTGACACAAACAATACCTGAATAAAAGTGTAGGTAAAACAAATGGCCCATTGTTCTGGAAGGAAAATGATGGTTGAGATGGCTTTGAAACTTAGTAAATTTCATTACTAAAAACATCTAATTGCCAGATTTTCAGTGAAAAAAAAAATCTTTAAAGTAATTTTTTCAGTTCCCACATTCTAGCGAGTTAATGTCTTTTGGCTTTATAGGGCAGAAGACTAATCCATATGAACTGAGTGATTTAGTCTGAAGAGACTTGATCACTTTATATAATGAACAGATTGAATTTAGGCTTTTATTTGCATATAAACATTGATCAGTGAACATAAACAGAAGCTCAACCGCGTGGGAACAAACCTCTTCCGGAAGCGCAAATGTGCTGCGTGACACACAAGAATGAACCTCATTGGTTCTTGAAGCTCAAACGTGCTGCGTAACACACGAGAATGAACCTCATTGGTTCTTGAAGCTCAAACGTGCTGCGTAACACACGAGAATGAACCTCATTGGTTCTTGAAGCTCAAATGTGCTGCGTAACACACTAGAATGAACCTCATTGGTTCTTGAAGCTCAAACGTGCTGCGTAACACACAAGAATGAACCTCATTGGATTTTGAAGCTCAAATGTTCTGCATAACACAAGAATGAACCTCATTGGTTCTTGAAGCTCAAACGTGCTGCGTAACACACTAGAATGAACCTCATTGGTTCTTGAAGCTCAAACGTGCTGCGTAACACACAAGAATGAACCTCATTGGATTTTGAAGCTCAAATGTTCTGCATAACACAAGAATGAACCTCATTGGTTCTTGAAGCTCAAACGTGCTGCGTATCACACGAGAATTAATCTCATTGGTTCTTGAAGCTCAAACGTGCTGCGTAACACACGAGAATGAACCTCATTGGTTCTTGAAGCTCAAACGTGCTGCGTAACACACGAGAATTAATCTCATTGGTTCTTGAAGCTCAAACGTGCTGCGTAACACACGAGAATGAACCTCATTGGTTCTTGAAGCTCAAACGTGCTGCGTAACACACGAGAATGAACCTCATTGGTTCTTGAAGCTCAAACGTTCTGCGTAACACACGAGAATGAACCTCATTGGTTCTTGAAGCTCAAACGTAACACACGAGAATGAACCTCATTGGTTCTTGAAGCTCAAACGTGCTGCGTAACACACTAGAATGAACCTCATTGGTTCTTGAAGCTCAAACGTGCTGTGTAACAAGAATGAAACTCATTGGTTCTTGAAGCTCAAACGTAACACACGAGAATGAACCTCATTGGTTCTTGAAGCTCAAACGTGCTGTGTAACACACGAGAATGAACCTCATTGGTTCTTAAGGTCAAACGTGCTGCGTAACACACGAGAATGAACCTCATTGGTTCTTGAAGCTTAAACGTGCTGCGTAACACACGAGAATGAACCTCATTGGTTCTTGAAGCTCAAACGTGCTGCGTAACACACGAGAATGAACCTCATTGGATTTTGAAGCTCAAATGTTCTGCATAACACAAGAACGAACCTCATTGGTTCTTGAAGCTCAAACGTGCTGCGTAACACACTAGAATGAACCTCATTGGTTCTTGAAGCTCAAACGTGCTGCGTAACACACAAGAATGAACCTCATTGGATTTTGAAGCTCAAATGTTCTGCATAACACAAGAATGAACCTCATTGGTTCTTGAAGCTCAAACGTGCTGCGTAACACACGAGAATTAATCTCATTGGTTCTTGAAGCTCAAACGTGCTGCGTAACACACGAGAATGAACCTCATTGGTTCTTGAAGCTCAAACGTGCTGCGTAACACACGAGAATGAACCTCATTGGTTCTTGAAGCTCAAACGTGCTGCGTAACACACGAGAATGAACCTCATTGGTTCTTGAAGCTCAAACGTTCTGCGTAACACACGAGAATGAACCTCATTGGTTCTTGAAGCTCAAACGTAACACACGAGAATGAACCTCATTGGTTCTTGAAGCTCAAACGTGCTGCGTAACACACGAGAATGAACCTCATTGGTTCTTGAAGCTCAAACGTGCTGTGTAACAAGAATGAAACTCATTGGTTCTTGAAGCTCAAACGTGCTGTGTAACAAGAATTAAACTCATTGGTTCTTGAAGCTCAAATGAACCTCATTGGTTCTTGAAGCTCAAACGTGCTGCGTAACACACGAGAATGAACCTCATTGGTTCTTGAAGCTCAAACGTGCTGCGTAACACACGAGAATGAACCTCATTGGTTCTTGAAACTCAAACGTGCTGCGTAACACACGAGAATGAACCTCATTGGATTTTGAAGCTCAAACGTGCTGCGTAACACGAGAATGAACCTCATTGGTTCTTGAAGCTCAAACGTGCTGCGTAACACACGAGAATGAACCTCATTGGTTCTTGAAGCTCAAACGTGCTGTGTAACAAGAATGAAACTCATTGGTTCTTGAAGCTCAAACGTTCTGCGTAACACACGAGAATGAACCTCATTGGTTCTTGAAGCTCAAACGTGCTGTGTAACAAGAATGAAACTCATTGGTTCTTGAAGCTCAAATGTTCTGCATAACACAAGAATGAACCTCACTGGTTTTTGAAGCTCAAATGTGCTGCGTAACACAAGAATGAACCTCATTGGTTCTTGAAGCTCAAACGTGCTGTGTAACACACGAGAATGAACCTCATTGGTTCTTGAAGCTCAAACGTGCTGCGTAACACACGAGAATGAACCTCATTGGTTCTTGAAGCTCAAACGTGCTGTGTAACAAGAATGAACCTCATTGGTTCTTGAAGCTCAAATGTTCTGCATAACACAAGAATGAACCTCACTGGTTTTTGAAGCTCAAACGTGCTGCGTAACACAAGAATGAACCTCATTGGTTCTTGAAGCTCAAACGTGCTGTTTAACACACGAGAATGAACCTCATTGGTTCTTGAAGCTCAAATGTTCTGCATAACACAAGAATGAACCTCACTGGTTCTCGCACAAGTCAAGCAAACATGCTTGAGCTTCCATTTACCACAACTGATGTGCGCGTTGATTAATGTATATATATGAATGAAAGACTAAATTTAATCTGTTTATAATATAAAGTGATCAAATCTCTTCAGAAAATTTAGACTAAACCACTCAATTCATTTGGATTAGTTTTACGATCTCTTTATGAACTTTTTGAAGCGTCAAGAGTGGTAGTTGCGTAGCTGTCAATGGGGGGACAGAAAGCTCTCAGATTTCATCAAAAAGATTTTAAGCTTTGTTCCGAAGATGGATGAAAGTCTTGCAGGTGTGGAAAGACATGAGGCTGAGTAATTAATGACAGAATTTCCATTTTTAGGTGAACTAACCCTTTAAAGAACCCTAATTACCAAAATAGTTCTATATAAAGATACATTATAATACTTTAATGTTTAAGGGTTTTTTGTTGTTGTTTTTTTTTAAAAAATCCACAAAATGAACCCCTAAAAAGTTCTACATATGAAGCGCCTGACAGAACACTTTAAGGTTCTATATAGAACCTCATCTTCTAAGAGTGCACATCTAAGTGTTTTTTTTTTTTTTCTTAGTATTACATTATTGCAATTACAACATTACAAAGTCTTGAGTGCTACTTTGATGGAATATGCATTGCACAAGATTAAAGGAAGGGAAAAACAAGAATTTCTCATGTTTAACAGAATTTCAACAATGTTGTAATGGAGCTGATCAGGAAAGCCTGTCCAAAAAGGAAAGATATGAACAGACCATCTCATACAACATCATCAAAGAAATTGACAATGATCACATGACTGGATCGGCGTATCTGTTAGGTGAGCATACGAAAACAAACTAACTTTGATTTGACCCTAGGTGAAACCACTCCTTTCCAGTGTTTACACAGTAAATTTCCTTTGGAGAAGGTGGGGATTTTCCATAAACACCTCCTTTGGTAACTCTATTTCGATAATCCACATTCAACTAATATTACGTAACTTTGTTAACTAGCAGTCATTACCAGTCATTCTGACTATAAGTAACTTTGCAAGTACACTTCAACTTATTCTACTAACCCTAACTCCAGCATAATAAATTAATAGGTTAGTTGACATGTAGTTGCAAAGTAGTTAATGTCTAAAGTGAACTATCAAAATAAAGTGTAATTTCATTTCTATTCATAGCTCCTGAGGTCCAGGGTAAGCCTTTGAAAACCGTGCTGAACAACCTGGATGTTCTTGAGGAGCTTGTGCTGGTATTAGACCCGGACATCTCTGGCGCTAAGAATACACGTCACCTTGCTGCTCAGTGCTCTTTTTCCTTTGCCTGGATCAATTATGCATATTCCATGAAGGATCACAAAAGTCCTCTCGTCGCTGTTTTGGAGGGTGTCGTCACCAAGAACCCAGACTGGACCGTCGGACACCTCGCTGAGCTGTTAACCACTATCGGTCGCAACGATGCCGTGGAGATTTTGGCAAAGCTCCCTGCTGGTGTTAATAATTAATGTGGTATTTTAAGAAAACAAAGCAGTATTATACTTACTTATATTGTATTTTTAACCGTGGGGCAAGCTCGGTTACAGTATACAAGAGTAAATACAAACAAGAGTTTGTTGTTAGTCGCCAACAGCACAGCAGCCACAGATAATCAATGACACTCAAACCCAGTGTTACTCACATGTGACGCAGAATCAAAGCAGCCTCCGCATCTGTTTTCAGGCCTTCAAGCTTAGCTCTCTCCAGCGCTGGAAAACATTTAACACGGGTCCTAAAGCGCTTGGCCAGTCATAAACCTTCATTCCAGTGATATTCGTTTGAGCTCTTTTGTATTGTGTCTCTCATCTCTCTTTCTGCAGTTTTTCTTCAAATCTCCCTCTTGCTCATTCTGTCTCCTCAACCATCATATGCCCTAATGCTGATTGGTTACATGTTTGTTGTTGGTGTCAGCCGACTAACTTCCAGTGTTTTTTTAAAATATGCCTTACCCCACCTTTAACACACTCTCATTGCAATTCGTGATTATTTCACACTTTGATGAAATCATAAAATAGTTTGTGTTACACTGATAAAATGATTCTATGGTGAAGTAAATACTACAGAAAAAAAAACAAAAAAACAAATGTAGTTTTTACATGAAAACGTTAGTTCAAAATTTTAAATTCTTTTTCAAGAATTGAAAAAACAAAGTAAACGCTATATTAGTACTCAATTCAAGCTTGCAGGAATGAATTTCATATCACTGATATTTAAGCTTTAAGTTTAACTTTTCAGATGCTGTTGTTCCCATTATTATTATTATTATTATTATTATTATTTTTTTTTTTTTTTTGTATTTACAAGGTTTTATCATTGCTTTTCTTGTTGGGTTTAGTAACTTGCAATTTTGTGACATCTGTGGCCGGTTGCATAAACTTAGCCTCTAGGTCAAGACTGGGACTTAAGTTCTGGTTTAATTAACTAGCAGTTAGTTAGGGCTAATCAGTCTCATCTAATCAGTTTCATATTCAGATTAGACTTTTCTACCTTTTTATGTAACTGACTTTACACAGTTATGACCAGTATTGAAGAAAAAAATTCCACAGGAGTTCATTTTCTACTTACAATGACACATTCATACTCAACAATTATCTATCGAATGTTACCGTCATTGTGTATTGTGTACCAAGTATTGAAGTCTCTGTGTTCAACTCTGTGCATTACTTCTATTATGTAGATCTGGCATCTACAGGATTCTATTGTATTATTTACATAATAAGCATACTTAAAGCATACATCTCAAAAGCATGGTTTAATTCAGTGTTATATTATGAGTAAAAAGTTAATTTAGTTCAATTTACTTAATTTAGTTAGTAGATTTTACTTAATTATATTTAATTTCACAAACAGAATTAAGTAATATTTACTTAATTTCTTTATGAACGTTAAGATCAACAGTAAGTAGATTTTACTTGATAATTACAGGTATGTTGTACCGAGCAGTAGAAGTAAAATTTACTTAAAATGTGTTATCATCAAGTAAATCCTTTTTTAAAGTTTTTTTTCAGTGTATATAGATCGTGTTATATTTTTTGCACATTTAACTCCAGTATTCAAAAACAAGTTGTAAAGCATACAATTTTTGTACATGACGTATTGTATTCTAATATCTAGAGATGTTTTGACTGAAAACAGCTTACTGGCTAACAGCATACGTACAACATAATGGGTAACAGATGGGCTGGAGTTCACGTGGAATCTATTAGAAACAAACAAGAAGGAAATCCCCCCACCCCCCTTCCTTCCTTCCTTCCTTCCTTGTAGTTTCTGAAATCTTCACTCTAATTTATCAGTCTATATGTTTAGTTTCAACAGCATGTCAATATTAAATTACTACTACAATTCCTAAAATAGTGTCCTTTAAAAAGCATTATATATATTAAATGATAGAATTGTTGGCAAACCAATATTTCAAGTTTTGACATCATAAAGTTCATTTCTTGACAGGATTTGGCCACAAGCAATATATTTAGTTATTAGTGATGCACAATTGTTGTTTTTATATGTTCATCTCAAAGACCACAATAAATCTTGAACTTTGTTCAAACATTGTACATCTTTATTAAGCAAAAACATTATAAATAAAAAAGTGCATAGAAAAATTAAACAGGTTTAGAAATATGTATACAACTATTTACAAACTTAGGGGTCATTTGTACAAGGTAGCAAAGACTTTTTTTTTTTTTATTTTTATTTTTTTAATTTTTAAGTCTTTCAACACAACGTTGTTGTTTTTTTTAAAATAACCTACACAAGAACAGACAGATTTTTCTTTTCCCAAGAAGCTCTGGGATACGTATCATCACAGGAGGTCCTGACTAGTGCTTTGCATCCTTCATTGCACACAAGCCAACTCTGCATGACAGAACAGACCAAGCAAATCTAGTTTTGCATTAGTATTACTTGACGTTGTCTGAACAGCTTGAGGTAGAATCCTTGCAAGTCTGGGGTGGTTTGATTAAAATCTGAGATCCGCTAAATTTCAGGTTCTTGATGGAGATGTCCACCTCACACAAAACGCACGAAACAAAGAAAAAGGAGGAGACGATAACATGATTTAGGCGAAGGGAACTGCTCCTTTGAGGAAGCCAAATAAAAAAAACAGACATATAAAACAAACAGCTGGCTCAAAACATCACCTTGTATAAAAGGCCACGTTGCAAGAACTCATCCTCAATGTTCAAGTTAAAAAAGGAAAGAAAATGGGGAAAAGGTTTAAAAGAACAAAAAGAAAAAAAAAAAAAAACCCTGAAGAAGACTCCGATAAGACCTTGGTCAAATACAAAAAGCACAGACCTATGGGTATAAACTCCCATAAAGACAAAAAGGAATAAATAGAACGCTCCTACAGTCCGAACAATCTTTTATACGACGAACGATGGCACCAGCTTGATTTTTCCTACATGAATATGATAAACAACTCCAAATCTTTCAAGGAAAATTAAGGTGCCGAGTGCCACCGTCTGCTGAAAAACTTTCAATAACTCTTCTATAAATATATATAGATTCTGTAAGTCAACAGTATACATGGGTCCTACATCTATAGGACACTTTAAGCAGTAAATGTAGAGCTCCAATTGTATGTGCAATTGTGGCAAAAAATTATTTTATTGCAGGAACAATCCACGACGTCATCACACCTTTAATAGCTGTGACGCAATGAGGATGCGGTTAGTCACGATTAGCTTAAGTAGTGTCCTCTACTACACGATGAAAAGAAACACCAATATACTTCTACGCTCTCCAGGCATGATTTTGTTTCGACACAAGGCTCTCAAGAGGTATAAAAAAAGCACAAACATGCTAAAACGTTGCTCTTTGAGTATTCGGAATGGGGTTTGAACACACCGTGGACATATATGGGCATATTGTTAGAAAGCAAGTCTGGTTTTGCTATTCTAGTACCGGTTTTCTAACGAGACATGAAACAGGAAGTATGTAGTTTCCCCTTTAGGACTTATGTTTGACTTAGCACCATGGAGGTCATCAAGTTTAAAAACCACCTATACAGTTCTAGACCAAAAACAGAAAGTGTTTTGAGATGCCTATAAAAATGCAATGATAAATAAATTATCGAAAAGAAAATGTTAAAAATAAAAGCCTTTGCGAAGATTCTAGGGGTTTTCAAGCGAAAAATCTGTCACGGATGAGAAGACGCTTCAACAACGTATCGGTAAAACGCAACAGAACGTGCCATGCGCAAGGAGTGGATACTGAGTTATACTGAGGGGTTTACAATGTTGTCCTGAGCAGTGCGAGTCTTTCTCAGTTAAAATAAAATCGACAGATGCAGATCTGAATTAATGCGTTCACATCATTTCATTGGTAATGTGCATGTTTTTACAAAGTATCTTCACTGCCGCTAAGCTTTTACAAACTACGTGGTCCGCACTGAAATCTCTCTCAAGCACAGAGACAATTCTGTTCAGATCTTGAGAATCCAGCACTTTAGGTTTGGCTCGAAGAAGAAAACGGACGTATGAGATTTAAAAGGTCAGTTACAGGAACAGAATGCTCTGAAATCTTGGCAGCGGCCATTTCTATTCAGCTTTTAAAAAGCATAAAACGCCTACAGGAATAATTTAAAAGTAGTCACAATTTTGCTGCAAAATATACAACAACTCTTTTGAACTGGTTATGAACTGGTTTAAAAAAAAACAAAAAAACTGCTATGACTGAGACCAGGATTCTTTTCAAAAACACTACTATTCTGATAAAACCACAAAGTGAACCACAAAGGATGCAATGTACATGAAAGGCCATGATGTTTCCACACATTACCAATCATGCGTCATCTGCTTTACTGGACTGAATGGTCTATGGGTCGGCAGGAATTATGCTTCAAGGACAATGGCTCCACAACAGCTGTTTAAAAGTTAATGGCCCTTTTAAACTAAAGGACTTTCAAATTGAAGAGGTGACTCTGTTAAGCTTTGAAACCCTCTGCTTGGACCCCCTTTACCCATCAAGCCTCGGCCCATTGTTTTTACCCGTCTAGCTCCATTGTCACAGCGACTTTTCCATCACTCATCCTCAGTTTAAGAAGCGTCGACAGCGCTTAGCTCCACAGTTGCAGCCGAGCTTGTTGCTGGCATCTTCAATGGGGAACTTGTAGTCATAGGTCAGCTCTTCTCCACGGTAGATCTTGCGCAAGGCGAAAATGACTATGTGCTTCTGACCTTCCACGTTGATGACTCGAGAGTAGCAGTTGGGTTCACAGGAGTGGTTGATGAATCGCGCTGCGTTTCCGTGCATCGTGGCATCGACGACGTCAAAGTCGTCAATGCGGAACATGTAGCATCCAATGCCCTGGTAGAAGAGCAGAGGAAAGAGTTGTGTAAGATATTCAAAGTCTGACACAAATCTAGTACAGGGTGAACCCAAAAGATGTATTTATGTAATGATAAATAAAAAAAATAAACAATATAAGTGTAAGAAATAAATAATATCGTGACCTGTGCTTGCAAAATGAGTCAGAATGTGCATGGGCTAATTGAGAGCTACGGGCAAAACAAGTGAAAAAAATTCTGGTTGAAATTGAGGTTCACACAAAAATTAGTTCATTAAGCCCTCGTCCAGCGATCCCAATGATTCAAATAGAAATTAAACGTCTAAAAGAATCTTTATTTGTACGTTTTTTGAGAGGAGTACCCTTCCTTTGTCCATGAAAAGTGCAGTTTTTCTCTGCTCGCTTCTCGACGAAGCACGCGCACAAAGACGCCTCAGACAGCGCGCGATCCTGATATACGTATATGAATTACAGTATCTTAAGATATCGGTCTTGGCGAGTATTCATGCAAACATCTGTTATGTCTTAAGTGAATGTCTGGTTAACAGTTGGGGAAAAACATCTGATGTGTAACATTATAATTAGATCCGTGTGGTAGTAGGTCTTAATATACAGGCTGTCTGTTTCAATAATGTTAATCAAACAATTGTGGAATCATGTAAAAATAAAGTTGAATATATATTTGTTCCTACAGAAATGGGTTTTGACTTGGTTTGTGCCAAATTTGGTGGCATTACAAGGGATTTTAAGGTATGGTTGCTAGGTGATTTTGTTTGAGAACCTTCAGAAAACTTTTAACTCGATTTTTCTCAAAATTGACTTTGCTGACTATCAACAATATAAATCATACATCTTTTTTTTTTTTTAATAGAGAATGTGAGAATAACAATAACTCATTTTTGAAAATTTGCTCACAGTGACTCATTTTGCCAGCACATGTCACATAATGATTATAAAGTATAATAAAAAAAAAAAAAAAAGAAATGAGGAAAAATAAAAATGTTGAATAAGAAATTAATATTTTTATTCAGCAAGGATGCATTAAATTGATCAAAACTGCCATTAAAAGACATCTATACAAGTTAATTTTAAAGGTCAAATAAATTCCGTTTCAATTCATCAAAGGAATAAAAAACATGGTTTCGATAAAAATATTATGCACCACAATGTTTCTTGAGCAGCAAAACTTCATATTAGACTGATTTCTGAAGGATCATGTGACACTGAAGACCGGAGTAATGCTGCTGAAAATTCAGCTATGATCACAGAAATAAATTACATTTTAATAGAAAACAGTTATTTTAAATTGTAATAAAGTTTCACCTAATTAATGTTTTTACTGTATTTTAAATGATATAAATGCAGGTAAAAACATATTAAAGGCAGTATGACAAACATGACAAAAATAATTTAAAAATGTATTTTTTTTGCAATACAATAAGGCTTAATTTTCTATAGGCAAAATATGAATTCTTAATTTTCTTTAGATTTTGAGCAGGATCTCTAAATTAACTAATTAAATATTTAAATTAAATATAAAATACTACTACATATAACAGAGAACGGGGGTAAAAACAGATGGATATGAATACCCAAAATGCATTCTCTTGTTTAACCTGGTGGTAATCGGCTGAGGGCCCTATTTTAACGATCTAAACGCAAAGTGTAAAGCGCACGGCGCAGGTGCACTCAGGGCGTGTCCAAATCCACTTTTGCTATTTTAACGACGGAAAAACGGTCCATTTTTGAAATGGTTTGTCCCTATTCTCTTAATGAGTAATGGGCGTAAGGTTCAATAAACCAATCAGAGGCTACGTTCACACTGCAGGCTGAAACGACCCAATTCCGATTTTTTTGCCCCTATGCGACCTGTATCTGATCTTTTCATGACAGTCTGAACGACACAGATCCGATCTTTTCAAATGTGACCCAGGCCACTTGGGTATGTGGTCCTGAATCCGATACGCATCCGATCTTTTGAAATGCGACCTCCGTCTGAACAGCCAGGCCACATGTATCCGACCCGTACGTCATTGATACGCTACAAACGTCATAATTGTGCGTTGAAGTAGGCGGGAACGAGAAGATAAACAACAACCGTGGCGGACGATTGTAATTGTGCTGGCTCCGTTGGGAAAATAACTTTAATATTGCAAAAAGAGCTCCGCTGTTGACTACACTGTTGTTGACATCCATGTTTAACGTTAGCTACTTCCGCAAACAACGAGTGACGTCGTTGACCGTTGCGTACTCTTCTGCGCATGCGGGTCACTTCTAGGTCATTTCACGTTCACACAGGAGATCACAAAAGGTCGCATTTAATTGAAAATGTGAACGGCCTTGCAAAAAAATCGAATTTTTTCAAAAAATCGGAATTGAGCATTAAGCCCTGCAGTGTGAACGTAGCCAGAGTGTCATCTCCCATTCGCTTTAAGAGCGAGATGCACTCGCGCCATGGCGGATTGCTATTTACATGGCGGAAAAGCTGAACGCTTTTCAAGCGAAGAAACCGATCTGCTCGTGCGATGAGTCAGTTAATATATATGTGTGTGTATTGGCACGATTGTTCAATTAATTAGCCAATTTCGTTCATCATTATAAGTAGTAATAGGCTGAATTGAAAATAGGTAGCCTAATTCTAATACACGCAATGACTATTCATCATTACATTTTTATATTTATGTAGCCTACACAATAATATTCTTTTACACTGTAATCCTTTTGTTTTTAATATTTGGCATGTTTGTGTGATGCGCATCCTTGTGTGTAATAAGCAAAGTCAACGCGCACTGTGGCCGCGCCCAGAGGCGCAGTTTCTACCAATGCGCTCTAACAAAAAAATATTGCGCCATTGACTTTAGACTTTAGACCAGGTTTGAGTTGGTCTATGGCGCAGTCTATTTTCAGTTCCTTAAAATAGCAATGCGCCAGCAATGCGCCTGAACACACCTCTTTTTTAGACCAGCACGCCCATGGGCGCACTAACTGGCGCAAATGCATTTACTAATTTAAGGGCGTGGCGCTGAACAGGAAAACGCGAACGGCGCCGGACGCAAACTAGCAAACACACTTGCGCTGCGCCTTGCGTCGCATTGCGCCGGGTGTATTATAGGGCCCTGAGAGTTCAAAAATAATACATCTATTTTAAAATGCCACCTTTCAACTTACCTTGCCATCGTAATACTTCTCACGCTTGTCCGTCAGAACAGAACGAATAACAATGCCTGAATACTCAATGACCATCTCCCCTGCTTCGATGTTCCGCTTGCAGAAAAGCCCTCTTCCGTGAATCGCAGACCTATGATGACAATTACAGTTACAGGGAATGTGAATTGTTTTGAATAAAAATACTGGCAACACAACCAAGAAACTGGGAGGAAAAATATTTGAAACTTAATATGCCAAAACGTTCATTCACATTAAATTATTACAAATACAACACAGCAAAAGAAGACAATGCCAAAGGGTTGCAGAATGGATTGCAAAGATAATAAGACTATTTCTGTGGAAAAAAAACACTCCACATTTATAATATAAACCACAGAGACATCATCTGAACTCCAGACCTCAGTACATCATTATAGGGATAAAAGGACTTATTTCCAGCAGATCCTAGGGCGTGTGTTTCTTAAAATGAATAACATATTTATATATTATCACGTCATCAGGGTTTTTTTTTTCTTCACAGGTTTATTATTGGGAGATCACCTGGAAACACTAGCTAAACATTTCCTTCCTGCGACTGGTGTAATCATCTCATCATATATGGTATGCTAATGCAATTTTGACTTCTGCAAAATGTAAAGACATGTTAATCTTTTTTACTGATGTTGCTCAAACGTAAAGATTAAAGAACTGAAACTATGACTCAGTTCCTCAATTGAGGGTTTAAACTGTTAACCCACCTGTAGACACCAACCGCTTCCTTAGATGTCCTCTCCAGATGTCTAAAGCGCATCGCCATAGGAAGCTCCAAACTTGTTGCACGTCTGTAAAGTGCAAATGATTTTATTCCTCACGTGAACCAAGCAACAGTTTCATAATAAATCAACCCAGAACTACAATACTGGCAGAATTAGCCAAGAAAGCAGAACTACAAGAAGCAGAAAATGTAAAAAAGGGGAAAGGAATATGAAGAGCACATTGTCATGACAAATAAAAAAACAACAGAAAAACAAAAAAAGCATTTGCACTTTAGTGCTCAGGGTAACCCTATTATAAGTGCCATTATGCTTTTTCATATATCACATTTCATCCAGTGTGTAAGTGTGTAATATAGCTGTCTCTAAATGTAAGGTGTGCAGAGTTTCAAAGATAAAGTGCATGACAAATGTCATTATTGTCTCCCAAAAGAAAGAACCGTACTTCCTGAAATGAGTCGTTAGTAATTCAACACTTTTCTGCATGAACCTACGTAGGGTTGTAACAAATTAGCATAATAATGTCTTCATTGGCTGCCCATGAACAACATCTACTTTGACCCTCAAACACTAGCTGTAGCTGAGGCCTGGAAGAGTTTGGTTTGTGTTGTCGACATGTTGAAAAGACGCCGTTTTCGGCACTGTAAAGAGCAATTCCACTTTGTATTTGTATTACTTTGTACACAAGTGCCGAAGAAGCCTCTGGAGCCGAAATTCAGATATGGTAATGAGCGTTTTCTTTCCGACATGTGTTATAAGTGATCGACCAATCACAACAGACCAATAAGAGCAGAGCAGACTCTCAGAAAGGAGGGGTTAAGAGATACTGGATCCTTTATCAAATTTGTTTCAGACACTGCGAGAAATGAGGTGTGCTGCAATGTATATTATGAGAAAATTGTTTTGAGTTTTGACCTTAGATGCTGCAAAACACAATTAGGAACCATTAAAATAGCATAATAGGGGCACTTAAAAAAAAATAATAATAATAAAAAAAAAAAAATAAATATATAAATATATATATATATATATATATATAAATTTGAAAGTAAATCAGCAAAGTGCTACATCATGCATATAGCGCTGTAGTTCTGAAAACATATTGATGTTATACTGTGAACCTGTATCAGTAAGTCTTACGTGTTTGTGCGTCACATCAGAGAAACAAAACTTTCATTCAGCAAAATTCTAACAAATTCTGACCTGGTGGATTTAAGAAGAACCTCATCTTCTTCCTCATCGTACAGGTCGGTGTCAGGAAGCTGTCTGTGCTGTGACGCCAGGAAGTTAAACATGTCAAAGGTAGACTTCCTGTGAAACAGACACCAAAGTAGGTGTGAGCAATTTCACTCAGAAAAGATCCCTTTTTTTTTTTAAGCACGCAAATGTACGTCACAGAACTTATGCTTCTAGATAAGATCACTTCTTACTCTCCAAGACAAATCTATGTCTAAACCCCTTCCCTACTGTGGTATGGTAACCAAGAAGCTCAACGCAAAACACCTACTTCTACCTTGTTGCTAGTTATTAGTCATTTAACAAACGCCTTCTTGTATAAAAGCCAATGATATAGGGACAGTCCCCCTATAGCGACTCGCACTTAAGTTCCTTATATAAAGGTACAATGTTCATCCCAGTAACTGGATTCTAGGTTGTGAACTAGGACTGTCAATCAGCTATAAAACACAATTGAAAAAAATTACACATTAAGGCAATTAATTAATCAAATGAATAGCAAATATTCACATATCAATTTGCTGGGAAAGGCCCTTAAATAAAAAAACAACAACAACAACAACAACAACAACAACAACAACAACAACAAAACAATATTTTAGTAAAAAAAAGATTACAAACTGTCTTTAGAAATCAATAAATAGTTTAAAGCTTTGTAACAAAAATAAAATACTAATAATATTATTAATAATAATAATTATTATTATCATTATTATTAAGTAGTGGTAGTATTACAATAGTATTGTGGCTGACAAGGTAATTAATCAAATGAACAGGAAATAACCAAATATCAATTTGCTGGGAAAGACCCTTATAATAATAATAATAATAATAATAATAATAATAAAATATTTAAGCAAAAATAATAATAATAATAATAAAATACTTTTATAAGTGGTATTTGTAGTAATATATTATTATTAAACAAAGTAAATTTAGAAGTCAATAAATAGTTGTTTTGTAAAAAAACAAATAATTATTATTATTTTTAGCAATGTTAAGTAGTAGTAGTAGTATATTATTGTGGCAGACAAGTTAAGCATTGAATCAATAAAAGTCACTTCAAATAAATTAATAAAAGTGGCTTTAGAAGTTGGTAAATTGTTTGTTGCCTTGTAAAATTATAATATATATATATATATATATATATATATATATATATATATATATATATATATATATATATATATATATATATATATTTTTTTTTTTTTTTTTTTAAATAATTAATTATTAATTACTATGTTACCACCACTTCATAAATAAACAGTTAAACCAGTGAATTGACCTTAGGTAGACTTCAGAGCGGGCACAGCCACTTGGGTTAACGGGCAGATCTTCCTCCTGACTGGCCTGCTTGTGGAAGCGGAAGGTGTGGCGTTGGCAGCGTTTGGCCCCCTGGAGCTGTTCCACCAGGTAGACTACGGCATCGTGTAGCATTCCCATCATACGAGCCCCGCTCAACCCCGAAAAAGTGAGCTGCCTCAGTCCAGCAACAGCACGGGCTTCCTGGACCCCCTCGATAACAGTGGTCCAAGCCACTGTTGGGAATTTTGAGAGAAAATAAATGTGAAGTTAGTAATTTTTGGTTCACAAACACATAAAAAAAAAAAAAAAAAAAAACGGCCACAATTTACATGCACACAGTACATGCATATATTTTTTTTAACTGCCAATGGCAAGCAAAAAAAACAACAACAACAGTTTCTTATTGGTCCAAATTTCTTACAACATATATACGTTTATAAGTGAAGTACTGTAATCTGATTACAGTGTTGGTCAGTGCAGTGTGAATTAGCCTTTAGATGTCTTTGATTTGATTGGCTCACTTCACTTACATCAGGTAACAGCACGGTGAACAGCAAGAGGCACACTATTATACATACTATTTAAACCACGTATTACGTAGCAGCTTCTCATTAATTTACCAGCCAAAAGGTTAATATTGACAAATAAAATAAAATATATATCCATGGGTTTCATGTGACGTCACTGTGTTTTATTGCCGCCATTTTTGTGTCTGGTCACAGCTGCACAACCTGTTTCAGTCTATGGCCACAGCAGCCACAATTACCAGAGAAAGATCAACAAAACACTCCCAGAAAGTTCACAACAAGGTTACAATATGCCTGGGATGTGTGGTGCTGTTAGCAGTTTTAACAGTCGTCAGAGAAACCCCAAACTACAATTTTATTAGATCCCAAAGGAGTTAGATGGGCAGAATTGTTGGCTTCATTCAGAAGGCACCACACCACTGGTAGCCAAACAGCAATGCACAACATTAATAACTACTGGGACACATTTACATAACATTATAATGAGAACACTACTGTAATAAAACATTGTGAAATCTCTTTGTTGTTGTTTCAGCACGTCATTGTGGGAAGAGCGCATCTACTGGAGTTAAACATTCTGATTAGCACATAACTTAGTTCAAGCTTCACTTGTGCATTTGCGTCATTTTGTGCAGATAAAAGTCGTAATATTAAATTTATGTAGTTGCCTGTAAATATCTGATAAATCTCATATAGGATGCGTTTCGTTGAGGTTAATAACCTGCAGAGGTTTATTGTACTGATGATCATCTTGCTCTCAAACAGCAACGCAAAACATTAATAACTATGCTGTCTTATTCATAATATTATAATAATTGTAAGATCAGCTTTGGCCAACCAACTTTGGAATTTTCAGAATGCTTTTAGCCTCCTGAACTGTGTATGTAAATCACGAATCGGCTCCGGACAGTCTAGGAGAGACTGTGACTTTTGGCATCTTTGTGGAACCGCTGAAGCTAAACAGAAAACCCCACTCCTCAGCTCTGGGGACTTCAAAAGAATCACCCCATGTGGGTTAAGGACCATGCGGTCGCATTCCAGACCAGCCAAACCCCAATACACACCACACACACATACACACACATACCACTTTTCCACCAAGGCAGTTTGAGTGCTGGTTCGGAGCCAGAGCCTAGTTTCAAATCAGTTCTTTGTCTTTCGACACACAAAGCACCAGCTCCGAACCAGGAAAAGTGGTTCGTAAGTAGCACCAAAACATTACTGGGCTAGAAGTAAGAACCGCTTGTGTCAGGGGCTGGGGGCGGGGTTACCGTGACCAACAAGAAACTTGTGACCGCCATTTTTGAAATAGCAGCTAATCGAGCTAATAGCAGCTCGATTGTAATCTCCGTCTATATACAAATTACGGCGAGCCGTGTTTGGATGCCGATGTAGGTTCGCAAAGCCATGATCATCAACAGTAGTGAAACATCCACGATTGTTGATAGAAGACTTGTTCGAGATGCATCGAAGCAGCGCGGACCGATTCGGCGGGTGCCGCGGATCCGTGGGAGCATTTGTACATCATACAACTTCTTGCGCTTTTGGATCGTTCTCGCGGAGCTTTGATGTCATACGCCGATCGCTATGCGCGAAGCTGATGCATCTCAAACGAGCCTGGTGTATTTGTGTTTGGCGCTGCGGTGCTAGCTTCGCTGTGAAATATGAGACGTATACAGTGACGTAAGACCTGGCTCTGTGCTGGCTCTCTAGCCCGTGGAAAGGCAAACCGGTTTTTAGAAGGCTTGTCAGTTGAACCAAATCCGAACTGGCACTAGGCACTAGCTCTGAACTAGCACCCAGTTCGTGCTGGTGGAAAGGGGGTAACAGACACACACAAACACGCATGGAGATTGTATGTACAAAATATGACTGAGCCAAAGTGTACCCGTCGTTGTATTTCAAGTTGCATGTATGTATTCCTAGTGTATAAGTTTAGCTATGACTGTAGTTGTGTTAGTTTCATTCTAAACGATAAAATTTGAGTATAAACTGTATCTCCCCTTTTATGTTTTTGCCACCTGACAAGTTTGGTTTCTTTGTAAAGCTCTCTTTATGCCTTATTCAACAATGTATGTCACATTACTGTAAAATGCATTGTTCTATTTTTAATGGTACTTCGAAGAAAAATGTACTCTGGTCTAACACTTCATAAATTATGCCAATCGAGCCGCAAGACAAGACAAAGAAAAAATTTGCCCGCCAAAATTGCACCCTTATCATTGGCTGTTTTACCCAAGGAGGCGTGTTGGCTTGTTTGTCCATAAAAGACAAGCACAAGCATTTTTCCTTTGTCTCTCGATTGTCTCTCAATTGTCCTCGTGCACGTCTCTCCCGGACGTCTCGGCGACCGCGCTTCCATCACGTGCTCCTCTCCTTCGGGACGACCATTTCCAGTGAAACAAAGTCCTCAGTTCAAATCTTCCCGCGTTAACGGAAGAAGCCAACGAACTGCAGCCACACTGAACCATCCCCTGTATCTTTTGAAACTCACCGCTTCTCTCTATCTTAGATGCGATAAGTCATACGACCTAACAAAGTGATACTGATTCTTTGCTGGCTCTCAAGGACTGTCTGTAAGTTTTGACTAGCATAGTTTTTCTAAAACAACTATTAAACTAGAACTAATCATATATGTAATTGATTACAATCCGTTGTAATTAATTCACAATATATGTGCATAATTCCCTCTTAGGTCGACATATATCATAATTAATCATGAAGCTTATTATATTTCACCCATGATTTGACCTAATTGATTAAATACCTGTAAAATCGTTACATAATTATATACACTATTGTAATAAAATGTTGTGAACTCTTTGGGCTTAGTTGCTGTGTTTCGGCGTGTTGTTACAGGAAGAACGCATCCACAACAGCTACATTATTCTGACTATGTTACTTAGTTCAAGGTCATCTGTGCGTGATTTTGTGCAAATAGTTGTAATATTTTTTTTATTTTGTATAAATATCTGAATTATCTTATAAAGGATGTATTCCATTGAGTTAACCTTCTAGCTTCAGTTTATGGGTACTCATTCTCTTCAGCTTCAGCACACGCAGTTCAAACAGCAATGATGATATTCATGATATAGATGTTCAAACAGTCATTAAAGATGTTTACTATTACTGTAATATTAAAAATGTTTCATATTTATTCAAAAACATGAATGCATTATTTTTAATAACTAGCACTTGTATTGTTCTCGTATTATTTTCATCAACATATGGTTTGATTCATTTCCTTATTTTAAATTATTTATTCCACCATGGCAAATGCATTTTGTTTTTTTATTGTCTAAATAATGTTGTTAAATGACTTGTTTGCATTTAGGTATTTTATATTATTTTTTTTAGGTATTTATAGATTTTTTGGTAACACTTACATCAGGTAACAGCACGCTGAACAGCAAGAGGCACACTATTATTTACACAATTACCAAAGAAAGATCAACTTGTATACTTTTTTTAGGTAATAGATTTTTTGGTAACACTTTCTCCGGTTTATGGCGATGAATATGAAGATATCTACCTTATTCTCGTGGGCACTACTGTAGATATGTTTTTAAGGGACAAAACACAGTTGGAGGTAATAAAATAAGGATCACAAACAATAACAGATGTTTTTTTCTAAATATCAATATTTTTCCCAAATAGTCTCATTTAGATAACATCATTGCTGTTTGAGCTGCGCTCGCTGAAGCTGAAGAGAACATGGGTCCATAAATTGAAGCGCTTTGCTAGAAGGTTAATTAACTCAACAGAACACATTCTGTATAGGATAATTCATATACATTTATACAAGGTAAACATAATATTACAACTTAAATTTGCACAAAATCATGCACGCATGAACTTGAACTAAGAAACTTGAATGTAGCTCCTGTTGTGGATTCGTTCTTCCTGTAACAACATGCTGAAAAACAGCAATTATGCCTAAATAATTCACAACATGTTATTACAATAGTGTATACAATTATAATGTTATTAATATGACAGCCAAAATCATAGTTATTAATGTTTTGTGTTGCTGTTTGAGTGCTCGCTGGAAGCAAAAGATGATCATCAGTACAATTAACCGCTGCTGTGTTAGTTGCTGTGACGGTCACAAAAATGGCGGCAGGCATACAAAGTGACGTCTTTGAATCCTACGGATATATTAATACTTCAACAGAAAGAAAACAACAAATCTACATTCTACTACTTTTTTTTCCAACCACAGGCTAAAACATGACCTCCTACCCTCAATGCTGTCTGCTTCTACACTGAAGCCGTCATCACTAGCGATCTCAAAGCGTAGGTGGGGATGGTCTCGGCTGGGGGGAATGTGCTCTTCACCGTCTGAGGGAGGCATCTCATCATCTGAACAGGACAGCATCCCTAAAAAGAATGAATATCTTTTAACATCTCATTCTTTGATCCATTGAAAGACCTTAAAGTGAACAAAATCAAATAGAATACAAACAAATTACATTTAAATTAAATTAAAATATACCTGAGTATTTGTTCCAGTCAGATAGTGCACTACGGTTAGCAGGATCCCAAGTTGCTGGCTTGTTGTTGTCTCCACCTCGAGACAATGAAAGGCGATCCCAGGGTCCAGGCCTAAAACAAAATCAATGATAGGTCACATTATAGTGGATTAGTCAGACCATTTGAGTGTCTGACATGTTCTTTCCATTGCAATAATTTAACGTCACCACTCAATCGAATGACATACATTAGTGGAAACGGTGGAACAAACTGCCCACATTAAAAAAATACTGTGGAATGTGTTATCATTACTATGAAAGCATTCAGTATTCTTTGAAATTTGAAACAGACATGTGGTGTGATGTACTGTATGTACTCAATGGATTTAGTGTTTGAAAAGCAAAATTAAAGTTAGGTTCTGCTTATATTTGACAAAAGCATTTTTACAAAATTGTAAAAAGAGACAATTCAAATTCAATTTCCATTCAATGGCTCACCTTGCACTCTCAGAGTCACTACTTCGCTCTTCATTCAGCTTGTCCAAGTCTAGAATTCCCTTGACAGTTGGGGTTTTGATGCGAACTCCATACCTGCAGAGGAAAAAAAAAAATATTCCATGCACAGTCTGAAATGACAGAATATATCTTTAAATTCGAGTCATTTTTTACTGATTCCAATTACCTGGCTGATACCGAGTTTGACTTGCGTGGTTCTTCCAATCCACTAGGGCGGCCTAGGTCCAGAAAGTCTGATTTTGATTTCTTGGTGGCAATGCGGTCAGATAGAGAGGACACTCTTTTCATTCGAACCTGCTTTGGTCGAGGTGCTGCTTCTGGTGTAGCTGGTGGGGAAGCCTTTGTCTCTGGTTCAACAAGGAGAACTTCGGGTAAAACAACTGAACTTGTTTTTGGAGTTCGCCCAACAACAGTAGTGTTACGAGGTGATGTGGGAGTAAGAATATGGGAAACAGTTTTGTTGGGATCATAATAGCCAGCCATGGCTTGGTTGATGATAGCTTGGGCACTGTCTGCTTGATTAGATGTATCTGAGGAGGTTGTTACTTGACTCATAGATTGTTTGCTAGAGGGGCCAGGTGTGCTAGCAGCCTTTGTCCTTCTAGGCGTGGAAGACTCCTTCTTAGTCCGTGTTTTTTTCACTCCATCTCCAGAAGCTTTGGCAGTCCTACGTGGTTTCTTAACATCTGGTGGTAGTGAAGCTGCTCCGTTACTACTGGTGGTAAGTAGCTGGGTGATGGTATTGGAGGTCTGTACCAATGGGGTCACAATTTGGTGGACTTGGGTTGGAACGGTGGCACCCACAACTGTGGACAAGTTCCCAGCTGCTGCAAGTGTTGCAGACAAGGCATTGCTTTGCAAGAGGCTGGCGATTTGGGTAACACAGTTAAATGAAGGGGAATGTGGAGTCGGCAGCTGGAAGGTGTTGCTTTCTGGGTTTTTGACAAAAATTTGACCAAGACGATTAACAAGTAAAACATGGGGTGTGGGATCCACATTAGGTCCACCAACTTCCTTTACAGTAAGAATAGCATGACCTGGTAATGCTTGAGTAACCAACTGTTGTTGGGGTTCAATTGTTGATCTGGGGGTTGAAAAATTGATGGAAATCGTTCGTCCTGGAGCGGTTTCTCTTTGCATAGGCATGGTGTTGTACCCATTGATGACACCTGGAGCAGTGGCTGTCTGAATGGCAGTAGGCATTGCTTGGCACTGAGCTGATGGTTGGGAAATTACGGAAGAGGATGAGGAGACTACACCAACTGCTGTAGAGCAGATAGGCTGTGGGTAAGTGGGATGCAATGGGACAGACACTGTACCCGAAACTGGCCCATAAGTCCCGAGGGGTACACCAGTGGCTGACGGCACAGACAGCATAGACTCTGGTTTCTGTGGTACATTTGTGGCGATACATGGCATTGCACCTCCAGGAACTGAAGGGGCAGGATGCCTTGGTTCAACAGGTGGGTGTAATTTGGTTCTGAAACTCTCCATGGGTGGCAAGACTGTCTTGCCCTCAGGAGTTTGGACAGGGTACAAGGAAACATTTGCAGAAGTTGCCTGATTTGGGAATGCTGCAAAAGGAACTTGCACAGAGGAATCAGAGGATAAAGGTTCAGAAGTGGATGCAGATTTGGGCAACTCTGTGAAAGGAACAGGATTTTGTTGCAGTGGAGTTTGAATTCCATTAACTTGGCCTAAATCAAGAGAACCTTCTTGCAAGTGGTTGTTTGGATAAACTGTAGAGTCATCCATAGAGGACACAAAGTGACCACTACTAGGATCCAAGTACAATTCTTTAGATTCTTGTGGGTCAACTAGAGAATCCTGGACCGGGACCAGCTCTGTAAAATGTGCATTGGGTGAAACAGGATCACACCTCTCGAGAATTAAAGGCATCTCTGGCTCAACAATTAAACTACCATAGGTAGAAAATCCAGGGTTTAAAGACTTTGTTGAAACAAAATTAGTCATAGGGTTTTGTGGGTTTACAACCACCCCAGATTGCAATGATTGCAATGTTTGAGTTAGACCAAAGGAATCTTGTTCAGCAACAGCTTTTGAGTTGGACCCCGGTTCTAACCGAAAACTAACTGATGAAATATCAGATACAGGACTTGGAAAAGTCAAACACAGCCCATTACTTGCCGTCTGTTCATGAGGTACAACGTTGAGTGATTTGTGTGGCTTTTGGGCTTGATTTGACAACACACCCTGATGATTATCATTATTAGCCACACTTGTATCACTCTCTGTCCCATCATCCACACCATCAAGTTGGGAAATATGTCTCAAAGATGGAGATGTAGGTGTCTGAGAAGCATCCCTTTGAGCCTTGCAAGTAACCACTGTGCGAGTGAAGTTGAAGTAGTTCTCCATGTCCTCATCAGAAGAACTATTACCCCAGTCTTCCCTACAAGACAATCTCTGTGTAGATAATTTGGACTTCTCTTCATTTGTCTCCCAGAAGTCATCCTGGTTGTCTTCACCTTCAACTACAATTTGTGCACTGCAGTTCATGGCTACGCCTTCATTCAGCACTGTTTCTTCAATTTCAAGCTCGGTTCTCAGCTCAGGCGCTACAGTCAGGTCTGCCTCTAAGTGGAAGGATGTGTAAGGGAAATCTCTCTCACTGTCTAGATGATTACCTTTTTGTGTACCCAAAGGGTCTCCTAATGGCAAGGCACCATTTTCTGCTGGATGCTCCTGTGGTGAGGCTATAAATTTGTGTGGAAGTTCTACAGAGTCTATCTGATTAAAATCAAAAGGCCGTGGTCTTGTGGAGAAAAGGGTGGGAGATGTGAGGGATCGGTTGGTGCAAGGGGTGCTGCCCATGCCACCTTGCCTTGTGGACTGTGAAAATAGTACTGAGGTAGAATGGGGCGTCAATATTCCAGAACCCCGGACTGAGGAAGCACTTCGACCGACAGGGCGAGCTGAGGAAGAGGTCAGCAGGTTTTCAGTAGCACCAAGGGGGAAAACTGGGGAGGTAGGCTGGGAGGTTTTAGGGTGGTGGGAACCACCTGCTCTAGATGCAATTGGGCCTGCATGGGATCCAAGAGTAGGGGAGGTCATGTGACTGCGGGTACCGCTATTTTGGGTGTGTGGGCTATGCCGTCGTGGCCTTCGAGTGTCATCCAAATCACTGATAGTCAAGATGTGGTGAGGTTTGGATGGGGCAGCTCCTGGTTAAAAAAAATAAGAAAATAATCAATGATCAAAATGCTTCATATGAATATTGTGAAGACAATACAAGTGTGCAACACTACTTTGTTAAATTGATTTTGATTACCGGGAGAAGGCAGTGGTCTGGATAGTCCTCCGGCAGGTCTTCTGTTCTGGGGGTATGAAGGGATTTTGGGGCGGGCACCAAGGTCTGGTTTGGCAAAGACAGATCCCGAGGTGGAATTTGTTTCACTGGAAGGATTTGTTGAGGACAAATCCACTTCGAGGGCTTCAGATTCTAATGGAAATATATATTGAAATTTCAATAATCAAAAACGTACAAGACATCACTTTGCAAGAACAAACATCATACAATTCTTACCTGACTGTGGGCATGGACTGTGGGCAATTGTGCAATTTTCTCCCTGATCGGGCGACTCTTCCACTGGTTTTTCCTGAACAGGTGGCCGGACCTCCGTAACACGAAACGTGTATTTGCAGCGACGAAGGGGGTTTACAGTACTCCAATACCAGCGAGAGCATCTTAAAAAGTAGAAGAAACAAAAACTCTGTTGATGTGCAGGCAAGAGGAAATGGCAAGTCTAGTAACAACATTATGCCAGGAGCAAACTCCTCAAGAAATCAAAATCTACTTACTCATAACCCACAGGGAAAAGTTTTCCATGACAGGCAGATAATTCACTCAGCTTTCCAAGCTTTTCTACTAGCAAAGAACCTAACAGTTGAAAAACGACGTTTAAAACATTGTACAAACCTCCTTGTATAATAATGCATTATATTTACACATTACAGAATTTTATTTATGTCACCTTCAAGAACAAAAATACCAACCTATCATTAAATTAATCGACTCCGGCTCCAATCCAGTCAAAAACTTTCTGCGAAGACTTATCCCTTCAAAATCCACATAAACTCTCCGAAGTACTTCGAACCCTTGACCCGTGATGATCTGGTAAAGTACAGAAAAAAAAAAAAAAAAAAAAAAAAAATTCTCTTAACTCAACTGCACAAATAAGGCCATTATTTGACTAAATTTTAACTAAATAAGCAGATATATAGCTAAATAAAATGCGATTAAACAGAAAGCTTACTTTTCCACTTATAAGGTCACGGTGCTTGTAACAGAAGACTCTTTTATCATCCTGGAAGACACAGTTGCGAAAGCGGGCACACATAAAGTGGTAGTTGCTCTGGCACGAAGTAAGGCAGCAACCTACCGTTGCCCCTGTTCGGTTACACCGTTCACAGCGCTGTAGAAGGAAAGTTGGAACATTAGCAAATCCACAAGCAAACACATTCAAGTAAACTGTTTATGTTTAAATACTGACACAGTAAATTTCTATCCAGTAACAATCCATTAAGCATCATGTTTGCTAATTAATAATTCAAGACGGTATAAAGTGTCACCAATGGATCTGTTGAACTAGGATCATATGAGATTAATAACATACCATGAGACGACCTCGTGCTACAGCACTGTGGACATGCAGAAGTGAGCCATTATCCTCCTCGAACACCTCTGCAGACCACATGGTACAGTTCACATGAGCCCATTCATTTTGCCCAAGATAGAGCAACCTCCCTGCATCCTGGGAAAAGAAATGTATAATACAAAGGGTTGCAATTTCGATTTTGGTGACAAATAATATCTTTCACAGATCAGAGTAAGACTTGAATGCTGTAATTTTATGACATGGTATCTGAAAATTACAAATTTGTAAGCACCCGTTCAAGAAGTACTGTGACAGTACCATGGTACAATGATATTATCAGATGGTAATGCCATGATACTTACATTTATGCCATGTATGCATACCATATTGATAGCTATAATGATAATGATGTAATTACTATGGTATATGACTATATTCATATACCATAGTAATTACATGGTACTTTGCATATTCCCATGCTTTGTGTCTTAAAAAACATGGTATTACCATGGTACCATCCCTAAAATCCATATTAAGACCATATTGTAGTAACAAGCTATTATGAGGTAGAACACTGTGGTGAGTTTACTGTGAGTGAATGTCTTAAAAGTACTTACACTGGCCTTTGCATCACCAAATTTTTGGCACAGAGCGCACTGTCTCTCGTCGTCTTTTGACCAACCTGTGTCCAGCTCGGTTTTAGCTGGTCGACCCTTTTTCCCTTGGAGAAAGCATCAAAATCCCAAGTTAGGATGATTTTAGCACAGCTTTCCATATGTTCAGAAACAATGGTTGCAATTGTCATTTTATACTTTTGTGTTTATTTACCTTTCATATTCATCCGTAATGCCCATTTGTCCATAAAGTGACTTTTAGGGTTATGGGCCAAAGGTGTGGACAGATCCTCCTCTTCTCCCATTTTAACATCCACATGTCTTCCAGTTGTCTTTAGGGTGCCGTCCAAAGCCTTGCTACAGCCATCTCTCTCACGCCATTGAGCATAAACATGTTCATAATTTGGCGGCATTACGGCATGTGAAAGCATCCCACTGCGGCACAAGAATGCAATTGAAGGCATGTGTGATTATCCAAAGATACAATGATGTTTTTGGAAAGAATGAGACTGGAATAAGTTTGATGACGCTTACGCTGGCAGATGTTTAGAGCGTGGATCCCATACTTTAGGGTCCTGACTGTTGAACCAACCATAAACGTCCTCTAAGAGCTGAAAAGGATTGAAATTATATAAATGCATATAAATATAAAGACAAGCTGAAGAATCACAAAAAATAAGCATCTTATGAGCATTTCTAGGCTGATATTTAGAATAGCATGCAAACATACAACTTTGTCTCATTGTTTTCAAATAATTTCATGATGAAAAATATTCATGCAATGATATATATGCGTACAAATATAAAGCCAAAGTCACTTGACAAACTGCCAAAAGATAGTTTTATCTTCTTGGAAGCAAAACTAACAGTCATATCCGCTTGATTATAAATAAATGTGTATATTTAAACAGTCCATCATTAGTCTGTTTTTCACCAAATGACCTTTGCTATTCTGACTGGTTGGGTGAAAATAACTTTGGTGTCAAATTAAAAATAACAGGAATCTGACCGTGAGATAGTACGAGCGGGCGAGGGAAGTGGGTCTTTGGTCCTCTGGTAAAATTTCCTCTTCCTCCAAGTTACTGTGAATCACCTTCACCACGTCCTCATGGAAGGATTTCTGCTTAAGAAAACCACAAATTAAATTAATATTTCTTTTTGATAGCCTGTTCATTCTTAAACCAAAACACAAAACGACCCTTGTAATTTGAGGATTAAGTTTGAGGTCGACTAGCTAACATCTGCCAACAGATACTAGCAATTAACTTGCAAGAGAAGGAATGAACGTTTATTTAATAGTTTGTTTTTTAAAATGTTGTCGTCTCAAAATTACATGTACATCTATAGCGTTCCCACTCTTTTTTGGAGGTCATTTTCCAGGACATTTCAAATTTCATTATGATGGGAATAAAAGACTATGGGATCACAGATTCACAGCCTAAAGTAATATATTTCAAAAGTCTTTAAAACTGTATAGCTTGTTTTAATTTTGTTATAATTTACTATATATTATTGACGGTATTTTTTGGAAGCACACTTTTTATATTATATCCTGAATTATGTTATAATGTATATTTATATTATATTTATAAAATATTTAATAAAATGAACCAAACAATCATAAGTAATAATTTAATGAATTATTATATAATAAACAAAGAAGATATCACAATTGCATAAATAATGCTACAAGTGTAATAATGTGTAAAAATAATTACAATATTGAACAGTAAAAAAGGACTTATACTTATATACTTTTAAAATCACCACCAGTTGGTGGCAGCAAATAACGATTTTAACGAGCGAGTCATTGGAGTCATTCTTTTAATTGATTCATTCAGCTCCGAATCCAATGTTAGCTTCACTTCCTGTTTCCTGAGATACCTTCATCTGATCGATTTTTCCAAGGCAGCATAGATGTATGCTTCGCTGCCTTTGATATCCCATAATCCTGTGCTTTCCATTCTGTGACAGTTGAGCTAAAAAAATAAAGATGGCGTCCGAAAGTTGCATTCGCTGGCCAGTTTGTGAGTAAATGTACATTTTTGACCAACATTTTCCACTTTTGATGTCATTTCTAGCGAGAAATTACTACTGTAACAATTAAATAGTTCTCATAGTTCTCACCAAAGCTCACGCCATTTTGCTGTAGATCATTAAACCGTTACACTGCCTCAGAAGTCTGTCCGAAATCAGTTTAATGAGGTGACTTCATGCATAAATGCTGAATTACAAGTCATTGCTTGATAAGGCAGAGAGGCAGTAAGTCTAGGTTTTTGGACACAGCCTTATTCATTTACTAACAAAGGAAATGACGGTCAGTATGAATGGATCATTGAATCACTTTCTCAAACAATTCATCCAAAAACGCTTTTCTGCTGCGGACAATATATTGACAATATATTGTCTAAAATGAAAGTAACTTCTTGTTTACTGAACTGTTGCAGAAAATTAATATCACATTTGCAATAAGTAGCCTACTACTATATTACCACAGATGATAAACATATAGCACACCTCAAATTTCAAACAGGACTGAGCTAAAGTCTTTGCCTAACCCTCATGTTTACCACACTAGTCTGAGTTGTGCAAGGAATTAATGAATCACTGAAATGTGTAATTTACTGTGCATCGCATCAGCGGCATTACTAATGAAAACAGTTTGTCATGGGGATGCAAGAAGTTTCAACATTTCTGAAGCTTAATAGTAAGATTTATCGCTTTCCTACCCTTTCTCAGGCTAATGCTGTTGTAGTTGTACTAATGATGTAGTTTGCTGCGCCGAGCCCTTGTGTATCCAAATAATTAGTTGCAATGCAAGTATAAATATTAACAAGCGTAGGTACCTACCTGAACTTGTTAATATTTAGGTACCTCACTGCAAACACTGGCATCATCACTATGTAAACAGCATAATTCAAAATAACTCAAAATATGTGTGAAAACTCAGCGGTTCAGAACATAACACGTTCTTTTTCCAGGACAACTGATGTTTTCTCTCATTTTCCATGTGTTTTCCAGGACGGTAAAATTGCTTTTTTTCCCAGGTTATCCAGAACATGTGGGAATCCTGATCTAGCAGTAATTGCTCATAGTCACGAACACAGCTAGTTTATTAATGATACGGGACGTCACACACTCCAAAAGCATGGTTAAGCTGCACAGTCAGATTGAACTAAGGAATGTGGACTAATTAAGTGAAAATCACTACAGTGTAGAGCAAAGAGGGAACCTTACAATCCCCATTTGATTTTGGGTCTCAAAAAGCAAACAGTGTTTTCCCTTTGTTGATCTCAGACCTAAAACAAGCACATTTTCAATAAACTGACCAAGGATGTGTACAGGCCTTCATCAAACTTCTTTCCAATAGCATGGAAGTCGCAAACAGGCAAATCTTCAACTCCAGTGTTCGGGGAACCCAGTGCAGCACACTAAAAAAAAAAAAAAAAAAAGACAAAACACTAGCACTCCATAAATAACCAAGCAATAATTAACATACATTAATTTCCTGTAAATCTTCCCACTTAGAGTAAATAAATGTCTAAATACAAAGAATAACAATACTGACATTTCTTTTTCATTGGGCTTAATTTTTTTTTTGTTTGTTTTTTTCAAGATTTATTTTTGGGGTGTTTGCCTTTATTATGACAGGACAGTGATTAGACAGGAAGGGAAGTGGGAGAGAGAGAGGGGGACTGGATCGGGAAAGGACCACAAGCTGGAACTCAAACTCAGATCACCCGAAGCGCATTGCCGCTACATGTCGGCGTGCTGCCCATGAGACCATTGGCGCCAGGGCTGGAATGTTAAAAGCAATGTAAAAGCAACTCTGTTTAGTTGTGATATCCAGAAGTTTATGTGAAAACAGACTGGTTTCATAACAAACCTAGTGAAACACTGTAATCATCTGCCAACGAAAAAGTTAAAAAAGGGATAGTTCACCCAAAAGTGAAAATTCTGTCATCATTTATTCACCCTCTGGTTGGTCCAAACCTGTATACATTACTTTATTCTGTTGAACACAAAGGAAGATATGTGGGGCACCAATGATTTCCATAGTATTTTTTTTTCAATCAATGGTGCCCCAAAGTGGCTTGGTTACAAAATATCTTCCTTTGTGTCCAGCAGAACAAAGAAATGTTTACAGGTTTGGAACAACTTTAGGGTGAGTAACTAGTGAGTAACTAGTGACTAATAGTGAACTATCCCTTTAAAGGTGCCCTAGAACCCTTTTTCACAAGATGTAATATAAGTCTAAGGTGTCCCCTGAATGTGTCTGTGAAGTTTCAGCTCAAAATACCCCATAGATTTTTTATTATTCAATTTTTTAACTGCCTATTTTGGGGCTTAATTAAAAATGTGCCGATTCAGTGCGTGTCCCCTTAAACATTGCATAAACAAAGTTCATACAGCTAATATAACCCTCAAAATGGATCTTTACAAAGTGTTCGTCATGCAGCATATCAGATCATGTGAGTATAGTATTTATTTGGATGTTTACATTTGATTCTGAATGAGTTTGAGGCTGTGCTCCGTGGCTAAAGCTAACATTACACACTGTTGGAGAGATTTATAAAGAATGAAGTTGTGTTTATGAATTATACAGACTGCAAGTGTTTAATAATGAAAATAACGACATGGCTTTGGTCTCTGTGAATACAGTAAGAAACGATGGTAACTTTAACCACATTTAACAATACATTAGCAACATGCTAACGAAACATTTAGAAAGACAATTTACAAATATCACTGAAAATATCATGATATCATGGATCATGTCAGTTATTATCGCTCCATCTGCCATTTTTCGCTATTGTCCTTGCTTGCTTACCTGCATAAAGTCTGTTGATTTGGCTGTGCTGCTGGCTACTGGCTTGTCTAATGCTTAGAACATGGGCTGGCATATGCAAAATTTGGCGGTGTACATATTAATGATCCCGACTGTTGCATCACAGTCGGTGTTATGTTGAGATTCGCCTGTTCTTCGGAGGTCTTTTGCACAAATCAAATTTACATAAGGAGGAGGAAACAATGGTGTTTGAGACTCTCTGTATGTCATTTCCATGTACTGAACTCTTGTTATTCAACTATGCCGAGGTAAATTCAATTTTCAATTCTAGGGCACCTAGAGTAAGTATTTGAAAATAATGTAACTGGTTCCCAGTGCTTCCCAAAACTCCGCACTCACTGTAAACTGAAGACGTATGAGCAAAACAGACTATAATTAAATTGTATTGTAGCCATTTCATGGTTTTTAGTTTTAATTTGATTTACAGATGCTTTGACAAATCCATAAATGTTATAATAAAATGTGGTTTTGGTGCATTATGAGAATACATTGAGGAATTTGTACACAGCTCAATAATGGCAATATTGTCTTTTTTGGAGCTGCTTTACAGCAGAATTAAATTCTGTTTGGATCACTGATACAGGGAACAATTATATAACTTTTCAGACTTTATTCACCCCAGAGCCTTTCAGGAACGTGGGAACCTTGAGCCTGGGAAGGAACATGAGAAATTCTGGAAATGTATTTTTCAAATGTTTATGTGATCCCCGCTGCTTTTTAAACAAACAACAGTATCCGGTAGCTGTAACTTTAAAAGTACAGCATACTAGGTTTAGGAGAGATCGGATACCCACCTCCTTGCAGGTGACCAGGTGCTTGGTGAGGGTGGAGCTCAGCAGGCAAGACAGCACCCTCTCTAAGCCAGTCCTCAGCTCCTGGTCGAGCAGTTCCCTCCACCCCGCTCCATTAACATCCTCTCCATCGGGCAGCTCTTGTAAGCATGGCTGACAGGAGTACACCACACTCTCAGGTAGACTCGACAAGATTTCATACAAGTCATCTGTGAGAAAAAATTTGAAGAGTCAGCCACAGAAGCAAGCAGTAGATTTCCAATTGCTGATTCAGCTTGTAAAAATTGTACAGAAATTTTCTCAAGAAAAAAAAAATATGTCTCAACGTTTCTGTATAATATTGACAGAGCCGTCTGTGACTATATTTTTTCTTCTTTAGGCAACTCCCTAAAGAAACCGCATCATTCAATAAACAAATGGTAATGATTGCTAAACATACGGGTTGAGTAATAATGCAAGAGTCTGCTTAGCACAGCACGACAAATGTGAGCTTTCTCATGTATTTCTCTTGTAAGAGAAACGAGAAACGAGAGGATTGCAAACGTTTAGGCTTAGCCTGTGAACACAGTTCAACGACCGAAATAGTGGAAGGAAACAAAAAATCTCTGCGGATACAAAGGAATGTTTTCTTTCCAGCCACAAACAAAAATGATCAATTATCCTAAATTGCACAATAAATAAGCATAAAATATTTATTTAAAAACCGATGGTATCTGGAGCTTTCTGTTTTGTGAATTTGGCAAAAAGTGTAATTGAAATACAAATAAATAAATAAATAAATAAATAGATAGATAATGATAAATTTGGATTGCATGTTAAAATGTATTATTACAATAGACAGATAAAATAGAACAAATTGAGATCAAATAAAATTAGATAAGATTACATGAAATAATAATAAATAACTAAGGTAAAATAAAATAAAATAATCCATCTGACTATCCCACTCTGCCCAGCCTTTAGCAGAAGGTACGTCTGAAGAGGTCACTCACCTGTCAGACCTTCACATTTAGCATGGACCCAGTGGTTACATGTGGAGCACTGCATCATCTGGCTATCGTAGTCATTATCTTCATAACACTTGAAGCACATGGTGCAGTAGTTACCTACACACACAGAAAATCAACTTTGTGCAGATGGGTTCGTTTTCACATTAAGAATAAATATTATAATGGTCCATTTGTAAATACGTTTCATGAGATAATGCCATCCAATTAAGATTATCTTTACAGTCAGGGCCTAAAATTAACACCAAATTGCCAAATGAAAATAAAAATCGGTGTTGACAAGTATATGAAAGAGTCAATTGACAGTTGGCCAGTAACATTTTTATCCTCACAACGTAATGTTGTGAGAACATGAATGTGAATAAACATGAACGGCACTCGAGACAGTTGACGGGCCAGCGCTGCCTCGTCACGAAAGTTTGAGCCTTGCCAATTTAAATATTCAAGCACAAGACGACGCAAAAGGGAACTCGATTCATTACTCACGCACAGCGTGGGATGTTTTCTGAAAACAAAATTCTTGGCATATCCTAATAAACACAGTAGGTTATGGCTTAAATTAATGTAAACAGTCAAGAAAGACAATGTACGAGTGTGTAAAGTATCAGTATATTGGATCCGTGCATTATTTCCGTGCAGCAGCTTAATAAACCTGCTGCTATCTGTGTCATTAATGTTAATCAAACAACAAAGGACAAAGAGAAAATCACTCACTGCTCTTGACTCAACTTTTGTAACTTTATTAATGATTATTAAAGGTGCTAAAGAGGATGTTTTGTTTTATACATTTTTGCAATATTACTTGAAACTGTCTTTACTAACTGATAAAAGACTATTTATTAGGTGCACTGAAAGGAATAATATTAATATACATCATCTGTGCACGAGGTAGGGCCTTAAAAATATCAGCCATTGGCCCTCTGACTTGTCAATCACTGCCATGACGATCCATGTGAGAGACGCGCGGCTGCGCGCTCCAGTAACTTTCCACACTCCACAGGCGCTGCATGCAATGTTTTTGTCAGGAGACAGGAGTAACAACTGCAGATTATGAGTTACCTGCGGTAAATCCGACATAATGAATCCACGGCTTTAAGTCACGCACACACTTTACGATTGTAAGGCCGATTATGAATGTAAATTGATACTTATGACTGATCGTGCTCAAACGCGTCCAGTCAGAGCCAGTTGCTTTCAGTCTGCGATTACAGTCGGTGTTCAAATTCCATGTGAAAGTATACAAATTCAGGAGCAGGAAACAATCGCTGTATGTTGAGCATAGTCAGAATGTTTTAGCTAGTCGTTAAATGTGTGCCCGGCTTAATAACACAGCGAATGCCGGTGGTAAACACTCGTGCACGAGTTTTGGGAGGCGTTCCCTCTAAATGAGCTGTGAAGGAGGGGGGTTGTTCTTACCCATGCGCTCATTTCAAAAACTCAGTCGACAAAAAGAACCTCTTTAGCACCTTTAATGAACTGCCTGTTTTTGCAAAAACAGTGTCATGACAGGTGAAAAATATTTATGGCCGGTAAATTTCCTGAAGTCACCGGCCATTGGCAGGTGTAGCAAAAAGATAGTTTTAGGCCCTGTTTATCTGTTTATACCTAAACCTACAAACTACAACCTTACACCCATTAACATATTGCTTAAGTATTATGTATAGCAAAACTACACACACACACACACACACACACACACAATATATAATATATAATTTATACACACACACATGTATACAATCAAACCAAAATTTATTGAGACACCTTGAACATTTCATTAATACAGTTTATTCACTATAGTTAAAAAAAATGGTATTAAAATATGGCAAGATCTCAGAGTTAAACTGTGTCAGAAAGAATTATTCTTAATTATGTCAGATAACACTTAAGCAAAACATGGTCAGGTCAAAGTGTCTGAATAATTTTTGGTTCCACATTTTTATCAATTTTACTGGTAGTCCACTGTATAAAGAATATTTAGGTATAATATGTCACAGTTTACTTTATTTGCTATCCTCACTTACAAAAATTAACTATAGTGTCCGGCATCCACTAGTAAAAATATATCAAAAATGTCTGAGTAATGTTTGGTTTGACTGTATATATACACAACTAACTTCACTATTTAGAGCAAACTGTTGACAAACCCTGTCACATTCTAAAATTTCAACATTTCATAAAAGCACATGAAAAACAAGAAAATACGAATGACAAAAACTAAATTCAGGAAACTCCTGCAACAGATAGCTGTTGAAACAGCTGCAGAGCATAGGCAAATGCCAAATGATGTCAGCATGTTACGCCAAGAACAAAAATACTCAAGAACTTGTATTTATAAATATTACTTTGTAGTTTGAGCTACTCTGACGGGATGGGTGACGACAAATCTAACAGAATCCAAAAGATCCTGGAATAGCTTTTTTGTTCAGACCCTACAAGTCTCACCTTGATCAAACAGCCTAGTGCAGTCAGGACACAGACCCTTGTCATGATTCCACTCAGTGTCCCAGCTCTTTCCTGGTGTCACACCACAACTCTTGCACCGGATGCATGTCATACACACCTAAAAAAAAAACATTTTCTCCATAAACTCAAACATCATCCTGAAACTGTAACGGGAAGGATTAGGTTAGGTTTGATCAAAAATGAAAAGATCTGTCATTATATACACATCCCATTATAAATATTTTATTAAATAATCACATAATAAAAGATAACAGAATGATCATTTGTGGGTGAACTGAATTTTACAATATAAACATGAATGTGTCCTTCAGAGTCTTGCGTTTGTTATTTCACCTAATCCTAACGGAAGCTGTATATTTTTTGTGGCTTGCTCTGACATTCTGATGAAAGAGCGATGTTATGGAAGACTTCAAAGCATACTGAAACTTGTAGGTCTTGCACGTCGAGGAAAGTCCCTCTGTGGACAACTTACCCAAGGCTTCTTACGTTTGTTGGGTTTGGGGTAGTTGGGACCCAGACAGGCAGGATGATAACAATTTTGACACCTTTCACACTCCAGCAGAGGCTGCAAAAACATTGACCAGATGTAACAAGACAGAAACATGTGTACACTACTGTTCAAAATTTTGAAAGTATTTTTTCCCCGAAAGAAATTATTACATTTATTCAGGAATGATGCATTATACCACTGTTTGAAGCAACCGCATGCCATATTGAAAAAAAAAAAAAAAAAACAAGCTGAAAACACTCTTCCTGAATTTTTATTATTACTTTTCTACAGCACTAAGCTTTAAATAAAAATATAAAATAAACATATGGGCTTTTTTCCTGGTTGCATTAGCACTGCCAGTAAGAACTCTGAAGTGACGTAAACTTGATGGTTAGGCGGATATTTATTTTCACGGCTCAGAGAACAGCTCAGCCAGAGCCCGTCTTGATTTGTTTAGGATCTGTTTAACAGTCCTGTCTAATATGTAAATAGATAGAACTGTTATAAAAGATAAAGTAGACATTATATGAAAAAGTATTCGCTTTTGCCAACTGGTTGATGCCCAATGTCACTAGCTGAACAGAAATGCATTATGTTTCGCTTGGTCTGCTCAAAGTCCCACTGGATTTTCTCCTTAGCATAAGGTTGTGAGGTCCATCTATCAATATTTTCCATGTTTGTAGAGTTGGTTTGTGGAGTAAATATACAGGCTGAGTACACAGCTTTTTAAAAACGGCAGGTGCTGGTGTTTTGCGTGCATTCGACCAATTATACTTAAGTCACTGGTAGTTCCTTTAGTGCTGGAGTGCTGGGTTAGACCTTTTACACTCTAAAGTAGTTGTGATTCGCCTCTCTCACAGTAACATGATCTAAACACACCTCTTATCGTGCCCTTGAACGATTACGTAATCTTGGCATATAAAGACATTTATAAGGTTATAAAAGACATTTTTCAAATACATGCTGTTCTTTTAACCTTCTATTCATCAAACAATCTAGAAAAAGTGTCACAGTCTGCACAAAAATATTAAGCAGCACAACTGTTTTCGACAACAAGAAATGTTTCTCGAGCATCAAAATCATCATATTAAGATTTCGGAAGGATCATGTGACACACTAAAGACTGGAGTAACAGCTGCAGTTCTTTTAAACTGTAATAATATTTCACATTATTACTGCTTTTACTGTATTTTTGATCAAATAAATGCAGTCTTGGTGAGCATAGGAGACTTTCAAAACCAAATAAAAAAATGATCAAAACCAGACTTTTGAACAGTAGTGCGTCACAAAATGTTCACAACAAATCTGCTCTACACACCTCAAGAAATTCAGTTAAGATCATTTCAGATTCTTATTCTTGAGTTATGACCTTTAAATTAGTGTTAAACCTTCGCAACGCAATGCAATGCGTTTGTGTAAAAAAAAAAAAAATAATAAATTACAAATTACAAAATGCTTGCGCTACTTCCTGCGCCTTCCTTATTAAACTTAGGAAAAAAAGTATAACTGACGCAATGCCAGTTTACAATTTCTTTTTAACTTGAATACAGAAGGTGGTCTGGCGGAATCTAGATATTTTACTTCATAACTCGTAGACATGTGCCGATATTCGGTAATGCGATATATCACGAAAGAATATGCATGATAATGTTATCGTGAGCACTTCAAAATACCGTAATGATGGGACAGCAGAATGCAGCGGTTACCCCGGAAACCCGCCAACAAAGCAACTGTGCTAGTGAAAATTTCAAAATGCTTCAAACAGCCATTCATTATTTGTAATCTCAATGTTGTTCATCACAGAACCAAATACTTAAAGACTTAATAGTCTATTTATTTTCAAACTTAAACATTCATATATTTTAATCTGGACCACAACATGCCCTAGTGATTAGAAATGTTCTGACGTCACATGCTTAACTCGTCATATATGTTTTGTTGTTTTTTTTACACAAACATCGCTTCACTTCAGAAGGCCTTTATTAACCCCCTGGAGCCGTGTGGAGTATCTTTATGATGGATGAATATGGATGGAGACACTTTCTTCAGCTCATACTCATTTGGTAATGCTTACTTCAATTATAAAGCTTGGATGTGTCAGGATATTTATTAATATTTCTCAGATTGTTTTCATCTGAAAGAGGAAAGTCAGATACACCTAGGATGGCTTGAGGGTGAGTAAACCTTGGGTTAATTTTCATTTGAAAGTGAACTAATCCTTTAAAGCGACAGAAGACAAAGCTTCAGTGTGCGCCAAGAACTAAAACAATATTATCATCCTCTTGTGTCAAGATCATGTTTGGGAGTGTTGCAAACTACCTTGGATTCTTTATTCTTGCAGCCACAAACACGACAGAACTTGCAGCGACGACAGCACCAGTTCTCCTTGTTTTCCTCCAGTGGACGCTCTGAAGGGTCCAAGCAGAAGCGATGGAAAGGCTCACAGCAGACTTGACAGTACAGCATCTGCACAACATAAGGTTGTCATGATGACAAAAAAAATACGTAGGATTTTCTTTTCAGGTTTTCACAATACCAGTGAAACTCACTTGGTTTTTCCAACTAAAGGCGTTTTTCATGTATCATCAGTTTCAAGTATTGAAACATTTGGCAATGTGGCAAGATAAACGAAAATGAAGTTCAAAGAAAACATTGTTAAAGTTTTGCTGAAATGAAGATCAGTCAGGACGTACCTCATGTTGGCCTTTACTGGCGCACAGCAGGCAGACGTACTGGGGCACGAGGGGTACAGATGTGAGGATGCTCAGACCTCCGGTCGCCCACACGCTCTGCACGCTACAGTCCTCCTGTGGAAAGAAACAGAGAGGAGTAAGTTACATTTTAGCACCACATAGTTCTGCTGCATGCTTTGATCATCCCCTGTTTATTACATAACAGAATCAGGTGCTGCCATCATGTGGAAAAATACTGCAGTGCTGACATCAGAACATCTGTGAAGATTACAAATAAAACAGCACTTGATTTTTATACTCAGGTTTTGTAAAGGAATATCCACCTTATTCCTACGCCCCATGATGCTTTGCGCAAAATATGGTTGTAACTTGCCTCAAGTGGCCGCTTATTCAAAACAAAGGCATAGCTTGATGACGCCATGATTTCACGGAATCATGATGGTTTTGTCTTCACGTCTACAGCCGGTGGAAAAGAATCCGACGAGACTTGGGCAGAAATCATATTCATGGATGAGCTAATGTATTTAAGATTTATTAAAATTACTGTAGTATGAAGCAGGGTGTGGCTGAAAGTACAGAGACACAGTCTGTGTCCTGGTTAAAATTGCTTATTTCTCTGGATTTAAACATTCTTGGAAACATTTGGGATAATGTGAGTACACAAGTCAACAAAATATATAATGCTGTTCTAGTGGTTTTTGGATATTTTAATCCAAAAATTGTACATATTGTGCCTTGAAAGGGTTAGTTCACCCAAAAATGAAAATTCTGTCATTAATTACTCACCGTCATGTCGTTCCACAACCGTAAGACCTTCATTCATCTTCAGAACACAAATTAAGATATTTTTGATAAAATCTGATGGCTCAGTGAGGCCTGCATTGCCAGCAAGATAATTAACACTTTCAATGGCCAGAAAGCTACTAAAGACATACTGAAAACAGTTTTTACTTTTTGTGTGCCAAAAAAAACAAAAGACAAAATAATGACTTAATTCAACAATATCTAAAGATGGGTGATTTTTGTGTTCAATTTGTGTTCCGAAGATGAACAAAGGTCGACATGAGAGTGAGTAATTAATGATATAATGTTCATTTTTGGGTGAACTAACCCTTTAAGCTGTAAACAATCGGTGAAAGCCTCGCTCTATGAACTAATCCTTTAATAACATAACCAGGGCCCGACAATAAGGACTGCCCAATGGCCCGGGGCCAGTGTGAATGACGCTCATGACAGTAGACGGAACGGTCACTTGCCCCATCGGGCCAGTGCAGTAGGGTGTGTGATATATATTGTCTATGATATTGTAATTGTTGATTTAACGATCTGATATTATCGAGTATGTCCCTCACTTTTACAAAAGACAAACAAAAAACACTCACTGAGTGCACGCATGCACAACGTGACGTGGTCTAGAAGGTTAGACTAGTGCGTGTGCATATTTAGAGTGTATGCATTCACCTCGTGATTTAGTCTATTATAATGCCTTTAAAATGCCACAGAATTCAAGATATGGGGCAAAAATGCCCCTGTATATATTTCATATTTATATAATATAATATAGTTAACCAATATTAAACAAAGAGCGCCATTTTTCTCCAAATATTAGCATGATTACAAATGTGATATTGATTTTATTCAGCGTAAAGTTTAATGAACAAGAACTTAATATCAAGTGACTTACATTTTAGACACCAAATCGTCTGTTTCGCTGTATTTCGCCAACGAAAATCCACAAAATTTTGCGTCTCTGAGCAACACTTCCTGAATGAATTAGCTGCTTGAATGAATCGGTTGAATCTCAATGATTCGCTCATTAACAGTGATTCGCTGCCACCTGCTGGCAGGTTTAATTTCACATTTAAAGTGTCTTCATTTTTTTTTTTTTTTAACAATTTCAAATAACAGGATTTAACGTTTTATATTTTCAACATTAAAAATATTTTTATGCATCTGTAACTGCTCTCGACTGATTAACTTTAATAAAGTTGAATATATTCTATAGTTATACATTAGATTACAATTTCTGTACCTGAAAATCTCCTGTTTAAACCTACATGAAAAACTTTTTTTTGGCAGGGCAATTAAAAAGTTGAACCACTGGCCCGACTGGGCCAGTAGCTTAGCATTGAGCCCTGGGGCATATTCTTTGTACGTCGCTAACTCAGTTAGCTGGATTTGACTGATGGCGATTTGGCATGATCTTGGATTGTTCGGTTCTTCGAACGCTCATCTGGACTTGCTGTCATAGCAACAGGTCCGTAAGCTCAAACCTGCTCGGGAGCAGGCTTATTTCATGTAAACAGGATTAGATTACATCTTTTTAAGCGGAGGTGATGCTTAAAGTCTGTCCCAGCCACTGCTACTTTCCCACAAGAGTACCCTAATGTAAACCAGGGACAATAATAATGATTTAAAAATAAATGTGCAAATAATACTATAATGCCGTGTAGTGTCATAATATAGACACCGACAGTTTTACTCTTTTAGAGATTCATTTGTGAGGGAATAATTACGTAATAATTTTTATTGGAGTCTTACACACATGATGTAACGATGTCTATGCCGTACATGCATTTGTGCATTTGAACCGCGATAGATATTATGGGAGTGGCTTGATGAAGCGCAGGAGATGCAGATAACTTGATCTTGACCCTTAAGAAACTTTAATTAATGCTGTCAAATATGCTTCAAAGGTAAATTAGTTGCTAATTACAACATTGAAATAAAAAATTGCCTGTACAAATACTAGAAATTGTGAATATAGCCTAAACAATTGGGTAATCATGTAAAAAAAAATAGTGCACATTTCATTTATCTATTATAACATTTATGTCGTTCTTCTGTCATTTATTCGCTTGGCTGTTTCCTTATAAATGTCTAGAAATTCATCAAGTTTTGCGTCAGGTGTCTTTTCTCATTCTATGATGTCATTACGTTGCCGTCTTGACTCCAGCCAATCGCTGCATTGCTGATCGTGGTTTCGTGTATCGATACATCTGCCCTTTTCATGGAACACGAGAACACGCAGACAACTTAATCCAGATATTTTAATCCAATCTGCAAATTCGTTTGAAGAACCAAATTAGCCAGAGTTCAGTTATCACGATTAGAAGATCTGGCATCTGTCAAATCATCTCAGATGTATTAAGCGAGGTACGAAGAATATGCCCCTGGTAACAGTTGTTTTTTTGTTGTTGTTGATTTTTTTTTAAACTGGGTACAATGAGATGACATTATTCTACTCACCCTTCAAACACTGAACATTAAAAGGACATTTAAAAGTGTAAAAGCATCAACAAGGTACTTTCAACAGACCATGAATAACCTTAAAAGCACGATTCTTTCCACAACAATAACAGACGGGTTAAATATGACTGTAGTAATATATATATATATATATATATATATATATATATATATATATATATATATATATATATATATATATATCTGTATTATGTAGCATACGTTGCCTTAATCAAAAATGTTCATTAACAGCATTGCGATTATTCGTGCATTCCAGTGAATTATTAATGGGATATATGGTAAATTACATCTGGAGAGCAGACCACAAATGAGCAGTATATGTTGTCCTTTTTCATATTATTATAGCAGAATGCAAATGGAAAAATGAAAGTAATCATGAGGAAAAGAATGCAGGGACTAAAAAGAGCTCTTGCCATAGATATTCTTGTTAAATTGACAGCTCGTTCAGTAAAACTGATAAAAACTGATTTGAAATGATTCGTTTCTGTCTTTTTGAATTGGAAGTTCCCCAAACTGGAAGTGCCACCCACAATTCAAAACACAGTAGGCTCATCAGGAATACGGTGGATAGATATCTACCTTAAAATCAACACGGATCTTATGCGTGGGTTCTGCAGGTTCCTGTTCCCTCTCTGCGAAACCATTGGCCAGGGCTGCAAGGACACTGGGTGGCGTCTGTTCCTGAGGGCTCTGCAAACAAAGGAACAATAGAAGTTGCTTTCGATGACATTTTGGCTGAATGAGGACAGGACTCTTCCGATATCAGCAACATGAATACCTTCTCAACTTTCCGTTTGATGGGAGGAACCTTGTGGAAGCCAGGTCGGCGATGGCGCACTCCCTCGTCAAAGGCGTCCCCAATAAAGTCGTCAAATGACACATAATCTGTGGTGCATTTCATACAAACAGAACTGTGACTTTCAGAGCAATAATGCAAGTAAATAATTGTGAAACAAATGAGATTCTGGTTTCAATTCCACTTTTCAAATAAACGGAACCAGTTATGAATAAAATAGTTTGTAGACTCCTGATCACTAAGATCTAACCTGAGTTGCGAGAGCCAGGAGTTCTCCTGCGAGCTGGGGAGGTGGAATTTGAAGCTCCTATCCAGTCAAAATCGGAGTCATAATCCAACAGGTCACAGTAGGAACGTGGTTTTACGTGTCGCCGCGGCTGCTTCCGCACAGATGGACTGTCGCCTAGAGAGGGTGGAAACGTCTGGCTGATTCCATCGCCACCCTCGCATTCCTCATTACTTGAGTAACCCACACTTATCGAGGTGCGCCGCTTCTTTCCATGCCCTGAAAATGATTTTTACCAGACATTTATACCAGACATACAGAGAAAATACACACAGGACTTCATTTTGTATGCTGGGTTTCACTCTAAAACATGTTCTTACCCTTTTGAAGCTTGCCACTTAGCCTCAAGGCCTTCCTTTCTTCAACCTGATCACATCTCTTGTATCTTTAAAAAAATAAATAAAATAATAATAATAAGAAAGAGTGATTTAATTTGGACAGGACTGCGTTGATTCCAAGTTCGAAAAATATGAGGACCTTGAATCAGACAAAAGCAAGAAAATTGTTGCAGAAAATGTTAAAACAGGGGCATAACATTTTGTACAGGTCAAAAACTAACAAAATAAAACACATGGGTTTAAAAACATAATTTTCAAGATGGTTCCCTGTACATCAGGCAACAAAAATGACATTATTTTGTGAATTAATTAGAATGGTTACATTTGTAAACACCTTGATTACTGCAACGATTAATAACTGCATTTTTTGTCAAGTAATTTGGTATTTCCTTTGAACACATTTTTACCTGTATGCATGGTGGATGTTGTAATTTTTAAACTAAAACAATTAGAAAGAGTTTTTTGTGAATTGAAATTAAGCTGAAATAAAATAAAATATAAATATTAGATGAAAAACTTAAACCTTGCCAAAGAAACCTAAATGAAAATTATAAATGTTGCCTTGGATATTAACTGAACTTTGTGTACTAAAACTGAAATGAAAATAAGTTAAAGCAAAGCAAAAAAAAAAAAAAAAAAAGCACAACTAAATTGAAAACTCTATATATATATATATATATATATATATATATATATATATATATATATATATATATATATATATATATATATATATATATATAGCTCATTTTAAATATTTATACTATAATAGCATTTAATAAATTCTAAAATAAAACTGGTTGTTGTAAAAAGTAATTATTTTTCCTTTTAAAACTGTAATTTTTTTTTTATAAATATTAATTGTTACAAAATTTAAAGGGTCCTACTTTAAAGATGCATTATGTAATATTGACAGCTAGTGTTTGAAATGGGTACTGCAGTCCAAATTCAAAATATTGGAGGGTGTTGGTTCCCCCACAGGTTGCCAGATTGAGGACACACAACAGGGGCATATTCTTCGTACCTCGCTTAATACATCTGAGATGATTTGACAGATGCCAGATCTTCTAATCGTGATAACTGAACTCTGGCTAATTTGGTTCTTCAAACGAATTTGCAGATTGGATTAAAATATCTGGATTAAGTTGTCTGCGTGTTCTCGTGTTCCATGAAAAGGGCAGATGTATCGATACACGAAACCACGATCAGCAATGCAGCGATTGGCTGGAGTCAAGACGGCAACGTAATGACATCATAGAATGAGAAAAGACACCTGACGAAAAACTTGACGAATTTCTAGACATTTATAAGGAAACAGCCAAGCGAATAAATGACAGAAGAACGACATAAATGTTATAATAGATAAATGAAATGTGCACTATTTTTTTTTTTTTTTTACATGATTACCCAATTGTTTAGGCTATATTCACAATTTCTAATATTTGTACAGGCAATTTTTTATTTCAATGTTGTAATTAGTAACTAATTTACATTTGAAGCATATTTGACAGCATTAATTAAAGTTTCTTAAGGGTCAAGATCAAGTTATCTGCATCTCCTGCGCTTCATCAAGCCACTCCCATAATATCTGTCGCGGTTCAAATGCACAAATGCATGTACGGCATAGACATCTGTACATCATGTGTGTAAGACTCCAAAAAAAATTATTACGTAATTATTCCCTCACGAATGAATCTCTCAAAGAGTAAAACTGTCGGTGTCTATATTATGACACTACACGGCATTATAGTATTATTTGCAAATTTATTTTTAAATCATATTGTCCCTGGTTTACATTAGGGTACTCTTGTGGGAAAGTAGCAGAGGCTGGGACAGACTTTAAGCATCACCTCCGCTTAAAAAGATGCAATCTAATCCTGTTTACATGAAATAAGCCTGCTCCCGAGCAGGTTTGAGCTTACGGACCTGTTGCTATGACAGCAAGTCCAGATGAGCGTCGAAGAACCAAACAATCCAAGATCATGCCAAATCGCCATCAGTCAAATCCAGCTAACTGAGTTAGCGACGTACGAAGAATATGCCCCAGGAGTGCAGCTGACAATGGAAGGTGACGAGCCTTAAACTGTTGATCAGCTAATGTATATGCATTTTAATATGCCTCTAATCATATTAAATTTGGTCCATTTTTTAGATGGATTCTGAGGCTTTTTAGGTCAGGTAGAATCTGCAATCTCTGACCCAGTTCGTTTACTGGCTTCCATGGCAGCAATACGCTTTTTCCACTAAATGGCAACCCGGGGTGTAGAAATAACATTGGGTGAATTGGCAGTGGGCAGGATAACGCTTACCAAAACAAAAAACAGTCATTCAGACACAGAACACACATTTTAAAGTAGAATAACTGGCTGTAGAAACAAGTATGTGAACTTAGAATCTTTCCTAAATATCTACAAACATACTATGGTATTTTCAACCTTTAGTACAGTCAAAGAAAATTACATACAGTACTTTTAAAGGATTAGTTCACTTTTATATCCATATCCAAATATCCATATGTAACAAGTTATGAAGTAATACATCTAGCTTCCGCCAGAACGCCTTCTGTATTCAAATTACAAAAAAAAACAGAACTGGCATAACTGACAACTGACATAGCGTAAGCTTTCTGAACTGCAAGTTTTACACTTTCTTCGTACATTGAATATAGAAGGCGGTCTGGCGGAAGCTAGATATTTTACTTCATAACTTGTTAAAAATTTTTTTACACAAACCAGAGCTTCGCTTCAAAAGGCCTCTATTAATGACCCTGAGCCGTGTGGAATATGTTTATGATGGATGATGTAGATGGAGAAGCTTTCTTCAGCTCATACCTGTTGATCCTCGCTCACTGCCATTATAAAGCTCGGATGCGTCAGGATATTTATTAATTTTTTTCCGATTGTGTTTATCAGAAAGAAGAAAGTCAAATACACCTAGGATGGCTTGAAGGCGAGTAAATCTTGGGGTAATTTTCATTTGAAAGTGAACTAATCCTTTAATGTAAAGAGAGAAAAAAAGCGGTTTTCTCCAATGAACTACAGTGCCTGAAAGGACTATACTATGAACTGAGTGTCAAGTAGCCTGGGTAAAATAACATGAACTAGCATACTTACACACAGCACTGGCGTTTTGTGTTGGGGCCACCAAACTTGGGTTTGTCCAAGCAGTTGATGCACCTGCCACAGTCCTCCTCATGCAGGCAACCTTTACACTCCCCACACCGTCGGGACCGGTTCCCAAAAAAATGAGATCTACCACGGCGAAACTTTGGTGTCCTGTGTTCTTGTAATACAGGGCTTTCAGGGTCAGAGTGAGACTCGACTCCTACAACAGTGACAGAAAATGTCAAAACACAGCCTTGATACATAATTAACAAAAGGTATCAGATACTGTTATCAAATTTGAGTTAGTTAACTGCCATGTTAACTGCACATTATCAAGCATCATAAACTATCAATATTGTAGAAAATACTGGTAGAAACATCTAAAATAATGATTTTACTAGCAAAACTTTCAGTAACTGAGGTATATTATGGGATCCTCTCTAGGGTTCTAGGGTTTATTCTTCAAGTGACGGTACCTTTTTCTGCAGGTGAAGGGGATATGTCCGATCTCTCGTGCAGGGGAAGCGCACTAAGTCGAGGGATGTCATCGGGGATCATGGCACGAGGCTGACCCAAAACCACAGCTGCAGCTCTGCATACGTGTTTAATGCGAGGCCCCCCTCTAGCAGGTTCCTTGTGGAGAGATTTGTAAAGTATAAAAACAAATGCGCTGAACAAATTCTGTTCTATCGCACTGATTTGACTGGCATCATATTTGCCAAATTGATGTTGATTACAATTAGCATGTGCACATATTTACTATGTGACAACCTAGTCACCTACAGACCTAGTAAAATCTTAAAAGAACATGAACAGAATTCCTGACAGAATTTCTATTATATTTTTAGTACCAATGCCAAAGTATAATGAGGTAAAATAAGAATAAAATAGATTCTAGCGCATTTACTGAAATTCTAAAGAAAATAAAACTGTTTATTCAGTAGAATTCTTTTTTGATCTCGGTTTAAAAAAAAAAAAAAAAAAAAAAAAAAAAAAAGGAAAAACCTGATACCTGCTCTGGAGAAGCATCAGTCTTGTTGGGACAGGCATTTTCAAGCCGTTCTTTCGGTTTGCGTCTCTGTCTCTTTGTTGCAGTAATTCTACCCTCTGGCAAAAGCTACCAAAATGTGAAAACAGATTAAAACAACATTGGTATCACTTTATTTTACAGTCCTGCTCCCAAGTACATACAATGTACTTATTACATTTATTACAATAACTGGGTAATAACTAGGTACTAACCCTGTTAAATTAATTCTGTTATGATAAACAAATATAAAAAAAGAAAAAAGAGAAAGCAGCAAGAAATCTACATGTCTATAAATATTAAATGGATAGTTCACCCAAAAATGAAAATTTGATGTTTATCCGTTTACCCCCAGGGCATCCAAGATGTAGGTGACTTTGTTTCTTCAGTAGAACACAAATTATGATTTTTAACTCCAACCGTTGCCATCTGTCAGTCAAATAATGTGAGTGGATGGGAACTTCTACTATAAGAGTAAATAAAACTTGCATAGACAAGTCCAAATTAAACCCTGTGGCTCGTGAACACCACTATTTCCAACTGCGTTCAGCACTCGTTTAGTGAGGTCTGATCGCGCTCTGACAATGGCAGTGATGTCTCGCGCATATACTTCAATGAGAGCGAGACATCACTGCCGCTGTCAGAGCGTGATCAGACCTTACTAAATGAGTGCTGAACGCAGTTGGACATAGTGGTGTTCACGAGCCACAGGGTTTAATTTGGACTTGTCTATGCAAGTTTTATTTACTCTTATAGTAGAAGTTCCCATCCACTCGCATTTTTTGACTGACAGACGGCAACGGTTGGAGTTTACAATCATCATTAGTGTTCTACTGAAGAAACAAAGTCACCTACATCTTGGATGCGCTGGGGGTAAGCAGATAAACATCAAATTTTCATTTTTGGGTGAACTATCCCTTTAAGTTACAAATAAGTCAAATAATTGATTTAAGGCTTTAAAATAATTTACAGTTTTTTTTTTTTGTTTTTTTTTTTTTAATGTATACAAGTAGTGACCTATTTCTATTTTAAAATGAGTAAAATTAGTTTTTTTCCTCCCGATTTACATTTGTGGATAAAGAATTTTCCATATATAATGAGTAAATTTAAAATATACCAAATCAAAGTCACCAGTATTATCATATAAAAAAAAAAAAAAAAAAAAAAAAAAAAAAAATATCATCTTTTACTTTGAGTTGTAATTCAATGTTAGTACTATTTTTCTCAAACAAAGCCAGATCACACCAAAGTATTTCTGTATAAATTTATACAATCGATCATACATACATTTCAGGTCAATATCTTTCAGTATCTTTTACAGGATAAATACGATGAACAGATAAATGGACTTACCCCAGATGATTTCAGTTGTTTCTGCTGATCTATTTTGATGAGCTGAACCTTGGCTTTCTTGAGGAGGTTAAACATGCGCTTGTTGGCTCCTGTAAGGCGAGGGCGCTGGGTGGTATTTTTCTCCTCAGTGTCAACAGCATGTTTCTGAGTGTCCTCAGAAACTAGTTCTTCTGATTCTGTGAGATGCATCTTATCAAAGTCTGAGAAAAAAAAAAAAAAATGGCTGGACACGTTAAGACCAAAATACTGTCAAGTAGTACTTTTTAACAAGCCTTGAATTTAACATGAAATAGTATTATTTGACATAAAATACTCAATGGTTGTAGAAAACGTTATTACACAAACTGCATTAATTCAACTGTTAACTAACAGGAACATTTTAGAAAGACAAATTCTTTGGAATAATGCGAACTGATGATTCATTTATAATGAGACCAGGAACATGTATTACAAGATTCCATTCTGATTTCAAGTGTACTTTGAAACAGTCAACATTTATTAATAATTAAAGGTTTAGATAAAATCTTTGCCTACCTTTGCATTTATTGGGAAGAGAGATGTCTGTATGAATGGAAAACTCATCTGGCAGGTCATCCTCTTGGATGTCTTTTGCCTGGTGTTGTGCCAGCAACTTGGCACTCAGAGCTCGGACACAGATGGAGACTTTGCGAACAACCCCAGGGGTGTTGAGATCCTCAATCTTGAGTTTTGCTTTTTCCTTCTTCATGTCTCTGAGAGACTTTATTAGACTGGCCCCTTCTTCCAACTCCTTCTTCTGTGTCTTGGCAGGGGATGATTCAACTTTGCCTACTTTGTCCTTTGGGGTCTTTTTACGCTTGAGAGGCTCTGTTTGAGTTTAAGCTTTTTGTATAACCTAAATTTTGATGTTTGCGCTTTGAATTTAGTGGATTTTTTCTTCTTTTGGACGGGATCAATAAACGGGTCCACTGTAAAATCTTTGGCAGATAGCAAGGTCTCCAACTCCTTGTCAAGATCTTCATCGAAGGTATACACATCGTCACTGGCCGGCTCCAGCACTCCCCATTTGAAACCCGGATCTCTGAGCAGCGATCGCCTTTTCCCAGGCTGCTTCTCCTCACTGAAGATCTCAGCGTCATCAGGTGATTTAGGTTTTGATTCCCATGTGGAAGACAAATCAAGATCAGTTTCACTCACTTCATCTTCATCCTGAGACTGAAGGGATCCAGGTTCACCGCTTTCATTGGGATCAGGTTTCTTTGATTTTGTTTGCAGGCCAAGCTTCTTTTGGGAGTTCTTGCGAGGAAGATCTGACATACCAAGATCATCCATGAACCTCTTTGGCGTTTTGATAACCCGAGAGGATCGGGCACTAACAACTGGCATTATGAAATGTCTGATGGTTTTCACAAACTTCGTTTTGCTGCGTTGGATGTCTTGATCTTGGTCCATTTTCACATTCACAGAATCCTTGTCTGCCTGATCGGAAAGTTGATCTCCGCTGGTGTTCTCAACCTGCTTGGATAAGAGCTTAGCTTTTTTGCGTCTACTCTCTAATGACTGAAGACTTGAAATCTGTTTCCTCTTGTACTTTGTTGAGAATATACCAACTAGTTTAGACTCTCCTACTTCAGACCCCGTTATTGGTGGGCAATCATCACTAACCTCAACCAACTTCTTCTTTTGCAATTTTGGATTTCTTATTCGCCGTCCAATCAAAGACTTTCTTCTACGTTTGACCCGTTTTATTTGCCTGTGTGAGGGACGTGGTACCTGTGGGTGATCTCTCACAGAAGGCTCTAAAACTAGAACCTCTTCAGGTTCGATTGATGCTGTCTCAAGTTTTATCTCTGGCTGGGGTTCTGTCCCAAGATAAGGACTGGTTGGAGGCGATTCAACAGTTTGTTCGATGACCTGAGATTCGGCTGCTTCAGGTAATGGTTCTGCAGCTGGTGGAATGGACCTTTTACCTTTTTTCTGCTTAACTTCACTTAAATGCTTTTTTGGTTTGGATTCTACAGGTGCTGGCACTGCTGCTGGAGATACTGGCGATTCCTCCACCTGAGATTCGGTTTCAGTTGCAATTTCAGAAGCAGGGTTTTCTTGAGATGCACTCAATTTGCACTTTCGCCTGCACTTTCTTCTGTAAATTGTCCAGTGATTGCGTCTTGTACGTTTCTTTCGAGCAGTGTTTTGACATAGCTTGTTCCTTAATTTGGGGGCAGGAGTGGTAGCAGTAATTTCCAACACATTCTCACTCTTTTCTGAATGCTGATGGTCTTCGACTTTTGCAGGTTCTTTTGTTTCAGGTGAAGTTGTAACTTGCTGAATTAAAAAGGACTGCTTTAGACTGTTGTTTTTACCTGGTGAGGAGACAACTTTGATTTGAAGTGGTGGAACGGTATCGCTACTGATGAGATCTTCAGGGTCCGTTTGAGTGGCCTCATCTGGATGTGCTTCAGTTGCAATTGACTCTGACCTTTCAAGAACCTCCTCTTTTTCCTTTCCTAAGGTCTCCTCACCCTTCTCAATGGCCACTGGGTTCTCTGGGCTTTTGGGAAATACATCACTGGCAGTGTTCTCTTTGTTTTGCGACTCCTGCAAAGAGCTAGCTTCCAAGGTATTAGAAGGAGAGGATGTGGATTCTGCTTCTGTAGAAACATCTACTTCCTCATCACATTTAGAAGGAGGCTCTGCCTCTGTGCTGGGGCTTTCGTCTGCTTTGCTTGGACTCTCTTGGACTTGAGAATCTTGGGATTTGATTTCTTGCATTTTGTTGAGGTCATCTTGGACTTGGGAAGTTTTGCTTTCTTGGGTTTTGCTTGGATTCTCTTGGATGCGAGAATCTTTGCTTTTGCTTTTCACCAGTGTAAGAGTCCACACAAACTTGCAACGTTTCTTGCGAGACCGGGCTTTGGGGTTTCGTATTCTGGTCAGTTTCAAACCTGGAATTCCGACAAAATCATTGTCAAAAGCGAGTTTTTGAGGATCATCAGCTGAGTGGCCAAGATCTTTTGCTGATGGTGAATGAGGCTCCTGATTCCTTTCAGATTCTTTACGATTTTTCTTCTTCTTTTTCTTTTTTTTCTTCTTTGAGGTGACCTGGATTCATCAATTGTTGAGACTTCCAACAGCGACTCTGCTAAACTCTGGTTTCCAGATTCCTGTGGAACATTTGAGGACCTTCTGTGTTGTCTCCTAATCACAAGCTTATTTACCTCAGATGCCTCTTGTGCTGACTTATCATCGGGTGTTGGCTCCTTACTTTCATTGGGAGGTGGATTTTGAGACCTTCGGGTTGATTTCCTCAGCTTCAGTTTTTGGTCATTGGTCTCATTTTTAGGATCTGTTTGTGGAGTGGATTCTAATTTCTTGTCAGCAGATCTTCCTCGCCTTCTAGTACAAACCTCCTGCTTTGCCTCAACAGCACTGCATTCACTGGCTGGTACGTTTCTCTTTAATTTCACATGAGCATTTGAGATTTGGGAACACTGACTCTCTGTAACTTCAGATTTGATTTCTTTCTGTTTTTTACCAGATTTACGTTGGACTGTAACTACTGTCTTTTTGGCCACCAACTTGATTGTGATCCTTGGTGTTGATTGGGTCTCCTGTTTTGTTGACCCCTTTTTCTCCTGGTGGGCTTGTCTGATCCTCCATCACCACCACCACCACCACCACCACCACCATCATCATCTACTGATGTGTCCTTTAGAGACTCTTGACTGTGTAGTTGCTGAACAGAACCTGAATCATTTTGAGGATCTTTTGAACCTGTGCTTTCCACTAAAGGAGAGACTGGAAGAACCAGCCTTTGACGTATCCTCCTTGACGACTTTGCTGAAGCACGATCACCTGAAACAGACCATTCAAGATGGAATTAAGTTCATCTACAATTTAATTATATTCATTCCACAGTGGTAAATTACAGTCAAGTGATTCAAACATGTAAGTCACAAGCTCCAGTGACAATCAAGTGGAGACTGAAATAATAACATGTATCTTTTGAATGAGCTATGCCAACACTGTTTGTTCTGGAGTCCTTGAAGTGATGCTCTATTGTACAAGATGAAAAATTACTAAAATGACTGGTGTTTTTTTTTTTTTTTTTTTACTTAAAACGTATGGGATAACTTTAAGGTAAAAAGCTATACACACACAGACTTTGAGATTTTCTGAATTATTTGCATTTGAAGCCACACTTACGTTTACATGGATTTCGTCCAGCCCGAACCGGGGCACTCACATTTTCATTTTGAACTTCAAACCCTTTGAATTCAGCTCCCTGAAAGTCAAAAAAAAAAAAATAGAAGCAAACTTAAACACATTTGAATTTAATGTGTAACTTGTTTCAAGTGTACATTTTACTTGTTTGTTGTCTTTGCAATCCTCTGTTGGTTTACATCATCATTTACTGTGATATAGTACACATTACATAAATGCACTACAGTTCTAAAGTTTGGGGTCAGTAAGACGTTTGGGATTTTTTAAAAAGAAACAAATACTTTTATTCAGCAAGGGCGCATTAAATTGATCAAACATGACAGTAAAAAGCTGTTCTTTCTATTCATCAAAGAAAAAAAAAGTATCACAGTTTCAACACTGTGTTCAACACTGATAATAATAATAATAAAAAAAAAATGTGTTTCTTGAGCAACAAATCAGCATTTAAAAATGATTTCTGAAGGATCATGTGGACAGTGTAGACTGAAATAATGGCTGATGAATATTCAGGTTTGCTATCAAAAGAATAAAGTACATTTTAAAATATATTAAAATAGAAATTGATTATTTTAAATTGTTACTGTTTTACTGTATTTTTGTTCAAATAAATGCAGCATTGCTGAGCATAAAAGACTTCTTTCAAAAACATAAAAAAAATCTTACAGAGCTCAAACTTTTTAACGGTAATGTATATGAAAATATCAGTTAAAAAAAAAAAAGACATTCAAATGTATAAATTTGCATTTTCAAAATGTTGCTGAGGCTTTAAAACAGGTAGCCTAGTACATATTTTTAAGAGACCACTGCACATATATACCTTTTTTAGATGTTATTCATAAAGGCTTTGTGACACTTTTCTGCATAAATGAGCATAGTATGATAGGTTAATGTCTCGTTTAAGATTCATCTGGTCAATAATGTACTGAATATAAACAGAAACCTACAACAAAGTAATGCAATTTCTGTGTTTGACAAAGATTTAAGGCCTTATTAGAATTAGGCCTTACAAGTGTTAAAACACTGAACTGTAGAAGACATACCTTTCTTGTTTCACACTTCACAGAACACTGTTCATGCTCAAAAACAAAGAAAGAACTGAACCGAAACAACTATTCTGTTGTGTGAAACAACGCAACTGGAACAACTTCACTGTTAACCACCCTAGTGAACTTAAAAATAACTGATTAATTATTTAGTATTAAGAAAAAGCCCTCAGGTAAAGTACTGTTCACTTATACATAATCTCTGTCATTTTAACGTCGATTTGAAACATAAAAAATGTGTTTTGATAAGTTTACATGCATGATCAAATACTCTATGCTGACCAATATCACATCCTATACACAATGCAGACAGTGACCCTTCAAACTTGTAAAATCCGCACACATAGCTTCAAGTTTACAGAAGCTGTTAACCGAAAACCGAAACTGTAAACTTCACAGAAGTTAATACACAGACAAAGGCCGTGTATCTATTTTTATATGAGGCAAGTGTTAGAGCGTCTTCAAGCCTTCAAAGTCCACAAAACTTTGACCTTGATCATTCAATTTTTTTTTTTTTTTCATTTCAGTTGCATCGCATGTTTCTGCTCAGAGAACACAACACAAGTAACCATAGCACATTTCCATGCCAATGATACATGACGCATCGGTGAAACAAGTGCACCAGGAAGAAAAAGCTGCATACAGGATTCCCATGCACCTTTGACCAATGAATTCATATGACTTCTCTCACAGCTCAAGATTACTGGATAAGGACTTTTAAAAAACGTATTCATACAGTGCACTCACAAAGTGCAGTTTCTGGCTAATGAAATATTTTAAAGTCAAGCACAACTATTAAAACTAGTACACACATTTCCATGACTTTAACAGGTGTGCAAATCACAGTTTTACAAATCATATTAAGTCCAGGTTTTCAATTATCGTGGAAACCCTGTACATAAAACTGAGAGTGTCATAACACCACATGGTGTGCAATCAGTCATCATCAAATACATCAATCAAATTAAATTGATAAACTGAAACAGTTACTACACTCTCTACAACTATGACTAGATCACAAACTTTTTTTTAAAAAGTTCATGCAAAATTTTCAACATTTATGTTAATATGATATAGCTATATTCTTTTAAAAACATAACAGGTTTGTCAATTTTGTCATTTATTTAGTAACCTTGTGCACGAGGTCATGACGCTACAGAAAAAAAAAAAAACACCTACATTGCTACAAATGTACAGTTTTTAATAATCAGTTGTCTACTGTACAAAACCATAGTAACGTTTAAGATTGACACCTGACACACCTAACTAAATATATATATGAATGTGTGATAAAGTTCACATCGGAACAGGACGATGACGTCATTATGAGAATTTATGGAATATTAAGGTTACGCTGGTAATAAAGGTAACAATTAGATATACCATAACCAGGGAAGTGTTTTTAATAAAATATTATACCTAAAATCTACATATATTAAACCTAAAATCTACAAATACACTTATCTACAAATATTATAACTAAAATTTACATGTATTAGGCCTAAAAACTACAAATATTTCATCTAGAAATATTATAACTAAAATTTATATATATTAGGCCTCTGGACAATAAATATTTTTAAGCTTTTTTTGGCCCAATTCTCATGTGTGGACTTTTATGCTTTTTGATCTTGGAGTTTTTTTGGATCTACGCACCACCAGAAGTTTTGTGTACGAAGTATTCCTTTAGACTGTGATCTGTCTGCTTTTCCAGTCTCCCTATACAGTCAAACCAAAATTTATTGAGACACCTTGAACATTTCATCTATTAATACAGTTTATTCACTATATAAAATATGACAAGAGTTAAACTGTGTTAAACTGTGTCAGAAAACATTAATCTTAATTATGTCAGATAACACTTAAGCAAAACATGGACAGGTCAAAGTGTCTGAATAATTTTTGGTTCCACATTTTTATCAAATTTACTGGTAGTCCACTGTATGAAGAATATTTGGGTATAATATGTCACAGTTTACTTTATTTTGCTATCCTTCGCTTACAAAAATGAACTATAGTGTCCTGCACCCACTAGTAAAAAATATAGCAAAAATGATGTCTAGTGTCTGAATAATTTTTGATGTGACTGTATTAGGCCTAAAATCTACAAATAGTATAACTAAAATCTACATTTTTAAAAAACGTGCATTTACACCATTAGTTGTGAATACACATGGGAATATAGAAACACTGACTAGGAACAAACTAATATGCATCATAATGTAAAAATAAGATGCAAATGAAATGAGCAATAAAATAAATTCACTGGATTTTGTCTGATGTGATGAGAACAAATCCCACAAAGCGTAACTAAAAGTTTGTGTCAGCTTTTGTATTGACAAAGTCACTGTTTCCACCTATATATTCATTGACTATCGTGGAATGACCTTATAGGCATCAAAGTAACATTGTTCTTCACTGCAGGTGATCCAGCACTGAATGAGCTCTTATCAGCAATCTGTCACAAGAATCAAGTCCAGCAAACTGGGTGTTGCAACTGGTGCATGCATAGGGGGGAAAAAAGACCATATGCATGTGCAAAAGAGGATCAGCAAACGCATACAGTGGTGTTTATAAGCAACACCTACAGCTGTGTGAAATTAAATAAATAAAAAAATCAAACTGCATGATCTCTGACTCTCATTCTGCTATGAGCTACAATGCTACAGTTATTGCCCCCCTCCCCCTCCGTGTTTTAATGTAACGCTATACGGCAGTCAATGCGCTCGCGCTACTTGTATTCTTATTCCTTCCTATGAAACACGGTCACGCAAAGGCAAGCGCACACTGGTGCATTTGAATACGACAGTGAAAAACGACAGTTTGAGCCATGCACTCACCTCTTCGCTTCCACTCGAGCTGTATCCAGCCTCTCCCAGGCTCTTGTAGCTCGCCTCTAGCCCGAGAAGGCGCAAGTGAGACTGGTCCTCGTTCAGCGCGAGCACCAGGCAGGTGGGCCTCGGGCCTCCGTTGGAGGAGATCTCGTCTAGATCTGTCCCAGAGCGGCCGAGCTGCCATCGCTTCTCCGAACGCAAACGGCTCCGTGACGACCAAGGCCGACCGGGGAAGCGACCCCGCGCCGCGCCCATACCGCCTGCGCCCACAACGGCAGCCGCGGTTGCTGATCCGCATCCCGCTGCCGCCATCATCGCATCAACAACAACACCGATAGACAGAAACTCAGGCTGCGAGAAGAGGGAAAGCGCTGATGGGAGGGGGGTGGACGCGCGGTGCACTATGGGACGTGTAGGCTGGGAATGAAGCGTACTTCCACAACATCTGCACTGAACTGTCAAGACAAATATTGAATATACATTAGGCTATATATACATTGAATATATCATTGTGTTTATATATATATATATATATATATATATATATATATATATATATATATATATATATATATATATATTTATATATTATCATTTCAAAATATATTATATAAAATTGGATGTAAGTTTGATACATACAAACTCATTTTTTTATTAAAATGCATAATATATTTATAATTATTATTTCATATTTAATAATTGATAATTATTTAAATCAAATAAAACTGTAGACTTATTTGGAATATTTATGTTTCTATAGGTCAGAAGTAAGACCTTGTTTTTTTTTTTTTAGTGTGGCAAATAATATAGTTAATTTCATTCATTTGTTATGACATTTCAGTGATTTAAACCATTTGAATAGATAAAATGAACAAAAAAGCATTCATGCTTACATCTATTGTGTTGTATCAGGTTAAAATCATTTTCCATAAATTTTATATAATACATACATCCATACATCTAGTAAAAAAAAAAAAAAATGTATGGATTTCACAATAAGCAGACTGTTCATGTACAGTTGCATTATTGTGGTGCAAAAATAACTAATATAGCCAGGGTTGCCAGGTTTTCACACCAAAACCTGCCTAATTGCGCCTCAAAACTAGCCCAATCGCATTTCAAGGGGGTCCCACGGTAAAAATTGCGTTCCAGGGTAAAATATGCGTTTTTGGCGTGGGATCCCCTGGTAAAATTCGCATTCCAGGGTCTAAATATCACGTCCATTTGGGGTCGATTTAACCCGCGGACATGAAAAACAACCCGCAGCAACAGTGTAAAAGTAGGCCAATTGGACTTGGCAACACTGAATATAGCCTTGTATTTAAATATTAAATACAAATTTAAATATAGTATTGATTAAGATTATTATTAGTTGGTATTTATTTACATCATTATTTATATCAGCTTTTCTGACTTAAAGACTTCATTTTGTATTGATTTTTTTCACAATGGATTCATTAATACGCATCAGGTGCATCGTAGGATTACGAAAAAACGCATGCGAAAATTTCAGACTCAGTGTGCAAAGGCAGCCTATTTTTTTTTTTTTTTTTTTTTTGGTCATTATTCTTTATTTTTGTCTTTTTTTTTTTGTCTTTTGAATTTGGGGTGAAATGCGACCCGGACATGTTTTTTGTGACATTCTCCAATTACGCTATTAGACCAAAGGGTTAAATACTGTACAACCCATGATGAATTCCAGTCACGCGCCTCACGCCTGTCCTAGAAAACTCCAATACCCATCATGCATCGCCGCAGAGTGACGTCACGTCATAGTTTTCATCAGGAAGCGGAACCATAAAAGTTGTTTCCCCCGCGCCTTTGTTGTGTTAAACCCTTCGTTTTCTCATCTGAGCTCGACTGTTAAGGTATTCCACCTAACTTTATAAAAACAAACGATCAGTTTAAGGATTTAGAGAAGACAGTCTGACGTATGCAATCGGTTATTGTTTGCTCGCAGTCCAGTAATGCTGTTTTGACTGAGGTGTAGGTTAGATGGATTTTCATCTTATTGCTGTGATTATTTTGACTGTTTTTCCAAGCAGTGTCCTTATTGTATTCTTGATTAGATGGTTTGATTATATGACAAAGCTGTGGCGATGCTTTAATGCATGATGTTTCACAGTAATCTCAATTTCCGTGTAGCTGTAGCAATCATGTGAATCACTGTGTTATGGCAGTACTGTCTAGAGTAGGCAGATGGCAGCAATGTTTTAGGATATTGATCAGATATCTGTGGCTGGATGTTATCAACAAACTCTTTTCTTCACAGAAAACCCATCACCACAACAACAAATACCGACTCCACCATGAATCTTGAACGTATTCCCAATGAGGAGAAGCTTAGTCTCTGCAGAAGATACTATCTAGGTATGTTGTGACAAGGAGATATCATGACACCTTTCGATATGTTTTGTGTACAAGTGTTGTTGTTTTCAATGCGCTAAATTTTTCCTCAGGTGGTTTTGCATTCCTCCCCTTTCTCTGGCTGGTTAATGTGATGTGGTTTTTCAAAGAGGCCTTTTTAAAACCTGCGTATACCGAACAACCACAGATCAAATCCTGTGAGTATGTGACAGAATGCATGTCATGAGTCACACTTTTTCACAAGACTTTGTGTTTACCACACTTTTGCGGGTGATATTCTTCCTTACAACTCTTCCCACAACCTGTTTTAAAATGTCTCTTTAAAAAAGTCTAAATTCAGATATTAAGTCTGATCTGCAAAAACCTTCAGAGGATATTCACATTGCAGAGACAAACGGGCCGATGGATGCTGTTCCCTTGCTGGAATTCTTGAGCCGAGTTTGTGTAAACTCAAGTGTGTTTATATGCAAGATCGTGATACTTTTATGGGCATATTTTGGGTCCAGGAGTTACTTGTGTTCATCAATCGCTTGTATTAATGTAATGCTATATTTAAGCAATAAGGTTTAAGAAATAGCTGTTGCTTTTATTGAACTACTATATAGTGAATAATAACTGATAAAATGTAATGAAAGTTGCCAAATGCATGTAAATAACACAATATTTCATTAAAATTTTTTTTTTTTTTTGAAAGCCAGCTGAGTTGGCCTTAATGGACAGTTTGCAGTGTATTACACAGGTGAATAGGTAATTTGCCTAATGGCTTTTATTAAATAATGTGCAAATATTTGTGCATATTTTTATATGGAACTGTTTATTGAACCTTTAGACAAAATATAAAACAAACCTAAAAAGATCATATAGCATGATTATTTATATATATATATATATATATATATATATATATATATATATATATATATATATATAATGAGAGAGATAGATAGATATATATAGATATATAGATATAGATAGATAGGAGGGGAAAAAATACCCCAGAGGTCCAAACTGATAAAAATATGCAATTTGTTGCTGTTGTTGATATTTATATGGCCAAAAATTAAGATTCTGAAATTAAGATTCTTAACAGTATAGCAGGCTACTTACAAATATAGCTGTCACTCTATATCTCCCAATAATATGTCTTAGTAAGATAATATGATAAGCACCGATACTAAATTAATCTGCCGATAACAATATCCGATTATTCAGAATGATATCGGCCGATGCCGATAGTTTGATTTTTCTTAACGCAAAAAAATAATGCTCCCAAAATAATGTTGCAAACTATACAGGGAACCCTCTCATTTGGTACACTATACTATTAGAGGTTACAATTAACAACAGAGGTATTGTATTTAGCTGTTATTTATTTTCAGATATAATAATTACACTCAAATAAAAACTAAAATGTTTGTATAAAACAATGTAGTTTTCATAAGCAAATATATATATATATATATATATATATATATATATATATATATATATATATATATACTATACCTCTAATAGTATAGTGTATCAAATGAGAGGGTTCCCTGTATAGTGTGTATATATATATATATATATATATATATATATATATATATATATATATATATATATATATATATATATATATATATAAACACTAGAGAGGAGCTTATTTACTGTTAATTGTATGTTTGAATAAATTTGCCATGAAGATTTGCTTATGAAAACTACTTGTTTTATACAAACATTTCAGTCAAAACGCCATTTGTTTGAATTTCATGATAAAATGGACAGAATTTGAAAACTCAGACTTTGATTTTTATCATAAGCAACAAAGCACAAAGGTCTTTGTGATCATTGGATGGGAGGCACTACAAATAATGTTTGATGTAGCAAAAAACTAAACAAAACGCAGACCTGGCAACCCTGGTTTGAACTGTGGGTAATTCATAGGGTCAAATAGAGCCTGTTTTAACGTCGCTATTTTTTTAAACTGTTAATGCGTTATTGTCACGTTAACTGAATTCAACATGAGATTTTCTTCACATACAGTATGAGTTGCAGTTTTTTTTTGCACATTTTTCGCATCCTTTGATTGACAGGATATAATCGGCCCTGATCATTGGCTGTTTTTAAACAATCAATAGTGGTTATAATAACCTTTAACGGCAGATGCCGATTGTTGGCCGATACAGCGGTGCATCTCTAAGAAATATACAAATAAACATTCCTCAAAAACCTGTATCATATTTGATACTCGTATTTGAAGATGATATATGGATATTCAAGTAAACTTAAGTTGCGTCAGTCCAGTGTTCATCTTGAAATATCACAAACAATATAAATATAATAGTTAAAGATTTCACAGCAAAAAGACACGTGAACCACGACCTGAATGTTTTTAGAATTACACTAAGAGTCCTTTTATGTGCTAAGAAAAAAGTATAAATTGTCAATCAGTGGCCAGAAGGCATGTAGAAGATTGTGTATTTTTTCAGCAGTTCATAATTTAGAGGTATATCAGATATGATATAGTAGGTTTTATAAGGTTAAAAACAATTACCCATGACTAATAGAGTTCACAGCTCACTGTGCTGTCGTTGATGTGACTGGTGTATAAGCGTTTCAGTGTTTGACATCTAAGATGTAATGTATACCGCTTCTTCTGCCCTCGACAGATGTAAAGAAGTCAGCTCTGGGGCTCTTACTGTGGGTGGCCGTGCTGACGACATGGATCACCATATTCCAGCATTTCAGAGCCCGGTGGGGTGAGGTGGGAGATTACCTCTCCTTCACCATTCCACTCGGCTCAGCCTGATCAGACGGCGCTGCTTTACAATACCTCTGTTTTTTTATTTACTCTGTTTTTCTCCTCCCATCGACATGATGCTCCTTGGCTAATTTGACCACTGTTGTCGCATAGAAGATAAACTGGATCTGTCTGGGAGTTGTGGTATTTTGTGAACTGATGAAATCGTTTGTTGATTGAGTGAGATAATACCGACACGGATGCACCATGCTAAAGCGCAAGAGTTCATTTCCAGCACTACTACTACTATTATTACCTGTTCCTTCTTCTTTTTTTTTTTTTAGTTTTAGCTGAGATGTTTATTTTGTTATATTTGAGAACACATTCATATTATCATCTCTGACCTCTGTCGATGCATTGAAAAGAATGTATGACAAAAATAATCTCTGGACCAGGCAGGTTCATCCAAAATAATGTCTTTGAACTATATTTTGGAAGTTGATATGAAATATAATTTTATTGTTCTCAAAGAAACAGGCCATTTGTTTTGTTTGTTTTTCAGCTATATTCTAATCATTTGTATGGACTGTAAGAACCACATATTTTGTCCATAAATTAAAATCTTGTTTTGCACAATTTTAAATAAAATATGAGAATGTCCTGCAGTGTCACTGTCTTTATCGTGTATGAAAAACAGAAATATATGAAAATATAGAAAAACTATTTAAATATAAATATTGTAATTTTTTTTTAATCTAGTGGTGAAAAGGGAGGTTTTTAAAATAAGTTAAAATGTACTTTTTTTTGTCTAAGTAATCTAATATTACTTTAAACAGTAATTGTAATTTTTTTCAGTAGGCTACCTCATTAATTGAGAGACTAAATGCAATATTTGTATTTTAAACATTTGACACATGGGAACAGGGGTGTAGTTTGTGGGGGGATGGGGGGGATGGGGGGGATGTAACCCCCCCCCAATATTCAAATCCATCAGTTACAACCCCCCCAATACAATACAACCATACCAACGTTCAACCCCCCCCCCAAAGTTGAAACCAAATCTACGCCCTTGCATGGGAAGAAATGTTCACTAGAGCTAAAATATAGAATTTTCTTAGTACAAATGGATGTAAATTTAACCTAAAACTGAAAATACATGTACATTTATCAGCCACATTTGACATTTTTAGAGCTTGTTGTGAGTGGAAAACGAAAGCATCAAATGGCCAAGAGGGTTCTAGCAAAATCCACATGATGAACAATTTCCCTTGTTCTCTTTCTTACTAATCAACACAGCTTGCAATCATTTTAAACCCACTGCATACCAGACTCTGTAATATTGACGCATGAAGCCTCTGTCTCATGTGTAACCCCTTACAGGCGCCTATTATGAAATTCGATGCTAAGCCCCTCGTGGATCTTCATGGGTGCTGTTTTTAGTCACCTATAGCCTGTGCATGGACAGAAAGTTCTGCTTCTGCTACCAGCGGATGGCAACAGCAGAAGGACATGTTATCCTCAACCCCAATGACTTGCACTCCTGCCAGTACATTGGTCATGTTAAATCCAAAGCCCAGAAAGTACCTGTCATGAGCCACGTGTGGTCATTAGACATTTGATGAATGTCCTTAGAAATGAGTTGTGAATTATTCTGTTGTTGGAGGTCAACAGTAGGACAATGTGTTTAGTGTGACATAATATGAATCCATTCCTTGACAGGACATTTAACCTTTGAACAGACATGTCAAAATGTGTAGATTTTTCTCCCATAATTCACCAGCAGGCCCAAATCTCTTTGCATCCTTAGCTCTGGAATTTTTTAATAGATGTGTTTACGTTTTACTTGATAAACAAACTGATAGTGATATGGCATCATGCACTTAGGAATCCCTGCCAGCCACATTTCTCATTAACACCAAGACAGAAAATGCCATGACTGGCAGCGGGTGAGTGTGCCTGATCAGTGTTGCAGAATACTACATTTTCAGGTTCTGGAATAGAGCCTCAAGTTAAATTACTTCAATACTGCTTGAATAAAAGTAACATTATTTACATTATAATTTCAGGTTTCAATTTCTTTACAGAAGCTTGTGCGCGTGCTAAGGAGAAAATGACTGCCTACACCGAGCAGACAAACAACAACAATGGTGAAACCGCTTTCACAAGGCTAGTTTTGAGTCAAAAGTATAATTAGATAAATGTGTGTTATCTACAGCAGTGTTTGATTTTCGACGTTTTAAAATAATTTCTGTCACGAATTTGTCTCCACACGACCGAATTGTAATGGCGCTCCTCGCAAACATTATAAAAAGACAATTTTTTTATATATATACTTTCAAAATATAAATGTGCAATAAAGTAAAATAAATAAATAACTAAAAATAATAATGACAATACTTATCTTTTATCGATACGAAAACGCGTTCGAGCAGCTCGAGCGACCGTCGTTATTTTATTTATTTATTATTATTATTATTATTATTATTATTTTTTTTTTTTGTGGTTACTTAGTGATTGAAAACTAAATGTAGGCTATATATACTGATATGGGGGGAAAAAATCATATGCCTACTTTTAAGACCCCTCTTTTTCCTTTCTGACCCTCACATGCTGTGTCATGTGGATAAATATGACTGCGCGGTTTGTACTCTTTATTTATAGCCGGACACTTCACCATTACGCATAACGACCATTTGACATTGAATAGTCGCACATTTAGTTTTTGAATGTCTCACTTTGCTTAATATAAAATAGCCTAGGTGATGACAGAGACGGCAACCATTTGAACGAAGACCATCGTGTTCCCCATCGAATCATTACATAAGGTGGATATCAGTGTGCTTTCATTATGGGAATAAGGGGAGGGGTTACAGCATTCCACAACAAATGCAGCTTTAAAAGACATTTGGCATATCTCAGATCTCTGACAGCACCATCAATTCACTTATTTATGGCATTTGTTTAGAGGAAGAGCTCATGTGAAGGGGCGGTGTTCAAGACTATATAAACCTCCTCCTAACATGAGGAGCAACAGTTTTCCTGCTTTCTTTTCCCAGAGTTGCGCAAGACAGACTCTCATTATAATAACCGAGCAGTCATACACTCTGAAGCATTATTAGTCTATTTGGTGGTTGTTTTTCCTCATTCATCCTAAAAGAATGGACTTCGACTTGCCTCCTTCACTCCCGGTGAGTGGTATCCCATGGGACAGGGTTCTCCCGCCGCTGTTCCCCCGTTTGAATGGGACGATTGGACCTTACTCATGGACCCCGACTGAATTTTTAATCCCGGTTTCCGAACACACGGGAGCAGCACAGGTAATCATGTTTCTTATAAAAATTCACCACGGTAACCGTTTCTGCAATAGTTAAATCTGAAGTTGTTATTGTCACACACAACTGTCATAAAAACACACAAAAAAAATAATATTTTATTAAATAATAAAAATGAATACATTGAAATGCGTTTTACAGTAACTAGATAAATTAATATACATTTACAAAACAACATTATGTTGACAGATATACTACTTTTTGATAAATTGCTCTCTGTAAGCATTTAAAGTAAACAATTAGGCTATTTATATAATTTATTTTAAGAATTTAAATAATTAGTAACAGAAGGAGAAGTGGTAATAATATAAAGCTATAAAGTCTATAAAAAATAAGTATGTTTTGTTACAAGAAATTCCAAAATTTGCATGAAAAATAAATAAATTTTCTCTGCAATGTTAAAAATGTATTAGCAATTAATTAAATTCACTTTCTCCTCAGGTTACCTGTGATCACAACGGATTTACTGTGCAAGTTGATGTGAAACACTTCACCCCCGAGGAGCTGCTGGTTAAAGTGATTGGAGATTATGTTGTGGTTGAGGGAAAACATGAACAAAAAAAGGTGAGATACCTAGCAAGTTCTTTTTTCCCCCCTCCTTTGTAACACTGACTTATTAAAATGCATTAGGGATTATCAGATGTTACCCCAGCAATAAAACACTTTGTACTAGACATCTGAGACATGACTTTTAAGAGCATGAAAGGTGATATACGTGTTCGTTCAATCCTAGGATGGTTCAGGACTGGTGACACGTCAGTTTAACCGGCGATACCGGATCCCAAATGGAGTGGACATCATGGCACTGGAATCAGCCATGTCACCGGAAGGAATGCTAGTAATCTCAGCACCTCTGACACAAGGAGACAATTCCAGACTGTTAAGTCACACCGGACCATGACGGACCACACACACACACACACACACACACACACACAGTTTCATGTTTGGATTCTTTGCTCTCTTAACACGTTAATGCAAGGCACTTAAAGCGCTCATCTTCTCAGTTTCTCACATAATGCAATAGTAAAGACCAAAACAGACTCCTCTCACTCCCTCTTGTGGCGGTGGACTACTCAAATCAACAGCATTAAATATTTGATTCCAAGCCAAAAAGAAGATTGTATCACATTTTCTGTGCACTTGCTGTCGGTTTAGCGCACAGCCTGCAAGTGTCCGCACATTAACAGGATCCCCTGATCCAAAGCTCATACACCGTCAAACATACAAACCCATTGAATCACATATCACACTCCCTCTCTAACAAGATTGCACAGACTATTCAGTTAATGTTGATAGGCTATGTTGGGATTGTACATATTTTTAAATTGAAATAATTGTTATTTTGTTCATCTAATATTTGTGTGATGTACAGTTTGAATATCAATAAATATAATATAATACACTTGATTATTTGCAAAGGTCTTTATTTAGAAATACATTCAAACATTTTTGAATCCACAACATAAAACAGCATAAATAAATAGCAGCAAAAATAAACATGATAATGTGTTTGACATATGTTGCATCTTTGGCGTATTAAATGTGTGCCTCAGAGCTGCTGGAGCCTCATGTCAACCTCGCTGGAAAATAAAACAAAAATTGATCAAGTCACAGAAATTCACAAATTGTGGACAAATTATGTCTAACCGGAGTTGGGGAAAGTTACTCTTAAAAGTAATGCATTACAATATAGCACTATTCCCTAAAACAGTAGCTAGTTGCGTTTCTTAGTTATGGAAATTAATGCGATACATTACTTTTACGTTACATTTTCTCAGCTGTGCTTGCTTGTTTGTTTTTAATAAAAAAAAAAAAAAAAAAGATCTATTTTTGGCAAATGTAAAGGCCGTTTCACACCAAAGGCCCTATTTTAATGATCTAAGCGCATGGTCTTAATAGTGTATTATATTATATTATTAAAGTGCACAGGGCAAGTGCACGTAGGGCATGTCCAAATCCTCTTTTGCTGGTTTAACGATGGGAAAAATGGTCGGCGAGTCCGGCGCATGGTCTACAATGGTTGTCCCTAGTCTCTTGATTAGTAATGGGTGTGTTTTGGGTGTAAAGTGCAATAAATCTATCAGAGTTAAGGGGAATCTCCCATTCCCTTTAAAAGCCAGTTGCACTCGTACCATGGCCGATTCGCTATTTACATAGATTTAGACCAGGTTTCAGTTGATATAGCAACGTGCCAACAATGTGCCTGAAAAACACTTCGTTTTCAGACCAGCACGCCCATGGGCGCACAAATGGGCGCAAATGCATTTGCGTCACGCCTGGCGCCGCATTGTGTCAGGTGTATGATAGGGCCCCAAAAGTGAAATGAATAAGCTTCAGGCTGGAGGAAATGCAAATTCAGTAACAGAGGGCGCAGCTTGCGTGCAACCATTATGAATTGCAGAAGAATAGGAAAAGAAAGTAAAAGAAACACAAATGTGTACCTGAAGTAATTTTCGCTTATTAGTTTGGTTGAATAGTTCATTGAAGGTCAGCAGCAAAGACATTGGTTAGTAAAGTGAGATTAAATACATAAAGCACATTTGTGTAATTTAAAGGTGGTAATTTGAACACCGACTGTAATCGCAGACTGAAAGCAACTGACTGGACGCGTTTGAGCGCAATCAGTCATAAGTATCAATTTACATTCATAATCGGCCTTAAAAGTTAGCCGCGCACACACTAGTGGATCTTATGTCGGACTCACCTCGTAATCTGCATTGTTACTCCTGTCTCCTGACAAAAACATTGCATGCGGCGCATGTAGTGTTGAAAGTTACTAGAGCGCGCAGCCGCGCGTTTACAAGGAACGTATGGCAGTGATTAACAGAGGACCAATAGCGCATGTCTCTCAAATGGCTGTACAAGAGAGGGCCAATCGTTTACGCGATGAACGCGTAAACGCTTGGCTGATGTTTTTAAGGCCTTTCAGTGCACCTAATAAATAGTCTTTTATCCCTTAATAAAGACAGTTTCAAGTAATATTGCAAAAATGTATAAACAAAACATCCTCTTTACCACCTTTAACATATGGAGAGCTGTCGTTGGTGCAGGGAAAACAAAGTAACTTGCGTTACTTATTTAAAAAACTAAACTGTTTTTGTAAATGTAAAAGTAATGCATTACTTTACTAGTTACTTGAAAAAGTAATCTGTTTACATAATTAACTTTTACATAAATTAACATAAATAACTTTTAACGTGCTACCCCCAACACTGTGTCTAACAGATAAAGTGTAGATATTCTCACCCAAGTTTTTCCTTCACCCATTTCCTCTGCTGTCTGAGGACTTGCAACAAAGGATCGTCTTCAAACTCCTGCCCATCTGAGTCTGTTATGTAAAATATGTGATATCAGGAAAGAGTGAAAAAAACTTGTTTCTCTAGTTATAATACACATATACACTTCAATAGTTTCTAGGTCAGTACAATTTTTTTAAAGATGACATGACAGTAAGGACTGTTTCATTGTTACAAATATAAATGCTGTTCTTTTAAACATTTTTATTCATCAAAGAATCATGGAAAAAAAAAAGAACATCACGGTTTCCACATATATAAATAAATATAAAAATATTAAGCAGCAGAAACTTGTTTTCAACAGTGATAATAGAATTATAATAGAATGTTTCTCGAGCATCAAATCAACACTGCAGACTGGAGTGACGATGTTAGCAATTCAGCTTAGCCATCACAGGAATTTAATTAAATTATAAAATATATTAAAATAGAAAACAGATATTTTACATTATTACTGTTTTATTGTATTTCTGGACGCGTAAATGCAGCACTTGATCAGTCATAAGTATCAATTTACATTCATAATCGGCCTTACAATCGTTAAGTGTGTGCGCGGCTTTAGAGTAAAATATAGTTTGTTTGTTAGTAAAATAGGTTTTTTTTTTTTTTACATATTTAAAATAAAACAAACAATTTGAAAAAAAAAAAAAGACCTTCTAAATTGTACAATATTTTGTTATTTTCTGACATAAACAATGTACTATCATTCGTATAAGTTCAATCTACATTGCATTCTGTTCTAAGCACACTCTGAAGGGTCAGTCATGCTATTTATAACAGGTTCAGGCTAAAACACTCAACCCTTACTTGACCTGTTAAATACACGTTTTCATACAGTTTTACAGCTAGTGCATGAGGTCGTCCTACCTTCTGCGTCCTTCATGAGTTGATCTATGACCTCCAAAGGTTGCTGCGCACCAGAACAAGAGGCAACAGGGGATTGTGGGGGTGGAGGTGGGGTATATGTTGGGGAATCTGAAGAATTTTGGAGTTTGGGAATCTGTCTCGGCAAAAAGCACCTCAGAGACAACCTGTCAATGTCAAGGACAGTGTATTACAATTTGTTAGACTGTTTCACAAGAAAATAAGTGATAATCTACAGTTACGCCTGAATGCATCGATTTACGGCGAAAACATAACCTCTGACGCAATGCATGACGCAGGATGTAGGAGTACTGTAAGCTTAGACACCTCTCATGGTTCAAACAAATAGGGCTGGGCAACAAACTCAAGCTCCATTTTTTTCTCTTTAAAAATTCTCATTTTAGACTTCTAATTTGTGACCGGTGTTTTGATTTTCTCTATCTTCTGTGCTTTCATGTTCGTCATTGCGTCATGCGTCGACTCTTCCGCAGCAAATCGATGAGTATGGCTGTCTGCCTAACGCCAGTTATTATAGTTAATAAAGTTTTAAATATGGATATTTTTCTTACAAAACTCATCGCTTCACTTCAGAAGGCCTTTATTAACCCCCTGGAGATGTATGGATTATATTCATGATGGATGGATGCACGTTTTTGGGCTTCAAAATCTCACTTCCCCTTCACTACCATTATAAAGCTTGGAAAAGCGAGAATATTATTTAATAAATCTCCTATTGTGTTCGTTTGAAAGAAGATATATATGTCATATATACCTAGGATGGCTTGAGGGTGAGTAAATCATGGGATCATTTTCATTTTTGGGTGAACCATTCCTTTAATTCAAAATGAACATTTAACCCTTTTGCATTCACTCAATCGCTTACAAACTAAAAGATCATGTCTCAACAACTTCAAAAACTTGTAATGCATCACAAAAAAAGCACACAAACCTGCCCCAAAGCATTGTGTATAGGTGAGGGTGGTGGTGCTCGATTTCCAGACGGTCCTCCTCGTGTCGAACTTTGACCCTCTTCCTGCCACCTGCTTTTTACAATCGGCTCCTCTGGTTTGCGATTGACTCCTTCATGACCCCTAGAATTTCTGACCCTCACTGGAATGCTGCCTCGCTCGCCTTCATGTCTAGAAATGCAAGAAAATCATTTGCACAAGTTTAATATTAAACATTAATATTACAATTACTTGGTCACAGTCTGTTTAGGACAATTATGTAAAACATCTAAAATACCTTTCAGATTTCTTCTTTCGGCTTAAAGGTGCCATCTTCTTCTCACGTCTCTCGTTTTCAGTCTGTCTTTTGACTACAGTGACTTCCTTCTCCTGAATTGCCGGCCACCGGTCCTCTGTGCTATCAGAAGTCTGTGGAGATGGAGAAGAGGACCTCTGCATTCTGCTGTGCTTTTCTGTGGTTTCTGGGATGCCGACGTGTGTTCTGATTTGCTTGTGATGTTGTGGTTGGACAGAAGAGGTTTCCAGATTCTTTTTGACAGTCTTCCTGGAGCGCTGGGGAAGGGGTTTGGGTTGGATATCGGGGTCTGGTTGCTCCCGGGTGACATCAGGCTGGAGTCTGGAGATGCTAGGGCTTGAAATAGGAAGAGCAGACTCAGGGACTGGAGGATCGAGGCTAGCGAAGGTGACCGGAGTGAATGAGAGATTAGCTCTCTGATGAGGTGTGCTGTTTAAAGTGCTACGTTGTGCCTTTTAAAAGGAAACAGAAGAAAAATGTATTTGTTAAAAATGTTTTCAAATCTGCATAAAGTAAATGTGAAAACCTGAAACTGATGGGTTCCATTTAGGAACAAAAACAATGTTAAATAAATGCAGTTTATTTAAACTTTAAAACAATTCCCATGTGTTATTGTTTATACGTCAAGGCAGTGCATCAAATGAAATGTTATTATTATGGCACACATTTATCTGGTGGATGTAATTTAAGAAAATGTTTAAAACATTACAAATTAATGTGTCATATCATACACAAATATTTCCCAAAAATATTAATATGTTTAAATATCACTTTTATGTTAATTATATTATATTCTATTCCATTCAAAAGATTTGTTTTAATACTTTTATTCAGCATGGACACATTAAATTGATCAAAAGTGACAGAAAATATATTTATAATGTTACAAAATATTTATATTTCAAATAAATGTTGTTCTTTTCTATTCCTCAAAGATTCCTGAAAAAAAAAAATGTAGCAGTTTCCACAATAATATAAGCAGCAAAACTGTTTTCAACACTGAAAATAAAAAAATATGTTTCTTGAGCAGCAAATCAGCATATTAGAATGATTTCTGAAGGATCATGTGACACTGAAGACTGGAGTAATGATGCTGAAAATACAGCTTTGATCAAATGTATTTTAAATGGTATATTATATTAGGTGCAATCTTGAATTATTATATTATATTATATTATATTATATTATATTATATTATATTATATTATATTATATTATATTATATTATATTATATTATATTATATTATATTATCTGGCAAAGAACCGCAATATCCAAAAATGTTTTTAAACATTTGACTTTTGGGTACATATTACATATTATACATACACAAGAAGTAACTCTGATGTGCACTGAGGCATTAGTTCACCTGGTTTGTTCCTACAGTGTGTGACAGAGGTCTATGGAGAACAGAATTGTGGGAAGGGGCCTCCTGAAGCCATTGTCTGGCCTGTTCCATCTTCCTCCTCAGACGCCACTGAAACAGGATGTCATCTTCGCGACGGACACCTGACCCCTCAGAACCAACTGCTGGAGGAAAAAACATTCCCTCACGCAAACTTGGCTCTAAAACCCCTTAAAGAGAGAGAAACAAACAAACAAACAAAGAGCTCTAAAGCACTTTTATTACACTAATATAAATACCTAGCAGGCCAAAAAGGCAATTATACCCTTTTTCTGTTTGTTTTTAGTTAACTGAGCAAGTCTGCAAAACCACTTCTTCTTTTTTTCTGCATTTGTGGTAAGAGGTGCATTTTAATCTGATAAGGATGTGTTTTTGAAATCATCAACACACAGATGTTCTGAAAAAGATAAATAGGATGTGGCATGTCACATAACATACACTAAATATGTTGATGTTTTTTGTGCGTTACAACTGTTACTTACTATTGGTTGAGCCCATTAAGGTGGACACGACAGGTCTTCGGACCGGCTCGTCAGTGCTTACGGGGGAGGAGAAATCAGAGCAGCCCAGACCCTCAGAGCTGATGGGCACGGAGCCAATGCTGAAGGAATGCTCACTGAAAACACATGGATTAAATGTCATGTAAACTATTCAAAGCTAATTACTCTGAAGTGAAATCCCAAGGTGGAATAATGCAACAACCAATATACAGTACTTCATTGCTGTGAGGTTAAAGAAAATTCATCAACCAATCAGAATCAGGAATTCAACCATGATATGGAGTGAATGAAATTCCTTGTAGTATTAATTCTTAGTTAAGACTTTTAACTTTTTAATAAAGCAACATGAAAGACCATCTTGTTACTAAAAACACTATAACATTATAAAATGTCTTTATTGTCAATTTCACAGCTGCTTTTTAGATGAATTTAACTTATTTCATATTGATGAACTTTATACAGTTACTGAACAGAACTAAAACAACACTGAACAGATCTCAGCTAAACAAATCAACGATGACACTATTTTTTCTTTTCAGAGCTGCTTTACAGCAGAATTAAACTCTGTTTGCATTACTGAATCATTATTTTCCTGTTTATCACTGTAAATATGCTTTGAAACTATCTGTATTGTATAAAGCGCTACATAAATAAAGGTGACTTGACTTTTGATCAATTTATTGTGTGCTTGCTGAATATAGGTAATAAAACTCACTTGATTGTGAAACTCCTGTATAGACTTTCACACTTGAACATTCAGTACTGACATTGGCAGGAAACTAAACATGTTGGTGGTTATTTATCACTTGCAAAATGACATTTCCCCTCTTGAGTGAGTGTGTGTTTACAGTATGTGTGGTGAGGGGCTCACCTCCTCTGCAGTAAACTGTTGGCCCGTTCCTGTAGCTGCAGTATCTCTGGTTCTGCTTGGTCACACTGCGATGATTCAGATAATGACTGGTAGAAAATTTGTTTTGGAGATTACAGGAATAAATAACATTTCAAAATATATAATAATATTTTAATTTTAATAATAATAATAATATATATATATATATATATATATATATATATATATATATATATACACACACACACACACACACACACCACCATACAAAAGTTTGGGATCAGTAATATTTTTAAAGGGTTAGTTCACCCAAAAATGAAAATTTTGTCATTAATTACTCACCCTCATGCCGTTCTACACCTGTAAGACCTTTGTTAATCTTCGGAACACAAATTAAGATATTTTAGTTGAAATCCGATGGCTCAGTGAGGCCTGCATAGACAGCAATGACATTTCCTCTCTCAAGATCCATAAAGGTACTAAAAACATATTTAAATCAGTTCATGTGAGTACAGTGGTTCAATATTAATATTATAAAGCGACGAGAATATTTTTGGTGCGCCAAAAAAAAAAAAAAAAAAAGGACTTATATAGTGATGGCCGATTTCAAAACACTGCTTCAGGAAGCTTCAGGAAGCTTCGGAGCATTATGAATTAGCGTTATGAATCAGCTGTTCAGAGCGCCAAAGTCACATGATTTCAGCAGTTTGGCAGTTTGACACGCGATCCGAATCATGATTCGATACGCTGATTCATTTATGCTCCGATGCTTCCTGAAGCAGTGTTTTGAAATCGGCCATCCCTAAATAAGTTGTTATTTAGTTTTTTTTTTGGTGCACCAAAAATATTCTCTGCGCTTTATAATATTAATATTGAACCACTGTACTCACATGAACTGATTTAAATATGTTTTTAGTACCTTTATGGATCTTGAGAGAGGAAGTGTCATTGCTGGCTATGCAGGCCTCACGGAGCCATCAGGATTTCAACAAAAATATCTTAATTTCCAAAAATTAATGAAGGTCTTACGGGTGTGGAATGACATGAGGGTAAGTAATATATATATATATATATATATTTTTTTTTTTTTTCATTTTTGGGTGAACTAACCCTTTAAAAAGTATCTTATGCTCACCAAGGCTGCATTTATTTGAAATTTTATATCCAAAATACAGTATAACATTATTTAATATTGTGACATATTACAATTTAAAATAACTTCATATTTTAATATATTTTAAAATGTAAATCAGATCATTCCTGAAGGATTAAGATAATGTCTTGAAAGAAATGTGGTGGAAATCTATTAGATTATCAACAATTCTAATAATGTCACCAGTAATAACAGTCACTATATGTCAGTGCTTTATGACCAGGTACTGACATTTAGGGACAGCCTGGGATATTTTCCATCAGGCATGCTGAGGACAAGACCATGAGTGCCATCCTGCAACTCAAAACAGGGAATCTGTGCCAAGGGTTGCATAACAACTCTCTGCTGTGGGGAATTTATAAATACATAACGTTTGATGCTGAACAGACACTGCTTTATATTAAGTGGTTTGATTATGTCTAAGTGAGTTCTTCTTCCTTTAATGCTGAGGCATTCTAGAGCCGTTTACATTATTGCAACATGAAAGACAGGAAGTTCAACAAACCATTACAATCCTGTCCTGTGTATATATACACATACACACACCTACAAAGTACTGTTTAAATGTTTTGGGTCTGTAAAATTTTTAATGTGTTTGAAAGATGTATCTTATGCTCACCAAGGCTGTATTTATTTGATTAAAAATACAGTAAAAACAGTATGACATATCATTACAATTTAAAATAACTGTTCAAAAAGAACAGCATTTATTTGAAATAAAAATCTTTTGTAACATTTTAAATGTCTTCACTGTCACTTTTGATCAATTTAATGCATCTTTTGCTGATTTTCCAGCTACCACCACTAGATGGCAACAATCATCCACCATACTGCATAACTCTGGCAACATGAGACAAAATATCTAGCATTCCTCTCATTTACTTTATAAACACAATTCAAATGCAACTGCATCATATATAAGACCTACATCAATATAAGCAATATAACAAACTGAAAATTATTTGGTGTTCTCTTTAACATATGGCCAAAATGACTTCAGCTCTTTCAGGCAAATCAGTTGGTCAAATTTATGCAAAACGTACCAGCATACTGAGGTCAAGCATGTGTCTAGCTGAAGACAGTGTGGTTTCATCATGCAGTGGCTGTGAGACTGGGCTCTGGAAGCTGGCAGGGTCATCGTTCAGGAGATCTAAACACAGGATATACACACACGAAAAAGACTAAGTACAAAGGAAAAGTGTGATCTGAAATTCTTTATATTATCAACCCAAACTAAAAATGACAGATGTATTATTAAAAGTAGTACATTCATGACTCAGTGAACTGGGTCAACACACCTCTGATATGATTCTCTGATGTTTGTGTTGGTGTTGAAGTGGATGGAGGGGATGTGGACATCCACCAAAACGGCTGATCATCTCTTCCCTCAGTTGCCTGAAGCCGTCTTTCCTCTCGACTCTGAGGCTTTCCAAAACGGAAGCGTTCAATATACCTTGAAGGGTTTAATTGCAAGAAGGATGTCATATAATGAACAAGCAACAATACATTCTTTCATTGTAAACATAAAGGCTGCATTAAGGTATATAATTTTTTATTAATTCATGCAATCAAATTGAAAGCTAGCACCATGCTCTGTGTTTGAGCTACAGGAACACTTCTGTGGCAGGAAAGGCTCTTGCTGTATGGTACATGCCCACTACCCACTGTGATGCCATATACATCTGTAATCATTTCATCAAGTCTGTTAATGGTCCTTATCAGTACAGCAAATCAATCTATTAATGTAGTATCAGGGTTTGCTGTCTGGAATAAAACCAACAATCTGTCAGCAACACTGAGAAGACATACCAAGATCAAGACTCGGCTTGTCCCAGTGCATTAACAGCTCAAACATGGGTAAGAAATGAATATGGGTATTATTCATGTTTTTTTTAAACACCTCTCAGAATGTAGTAAATGTACAAAATATATTTAAAAATATAACCTATAACTGCTGGAGTGACAGCATCGTAATGTTAGACTGAATTGCATTTGGTCTTCTTTATTCAATCTGTTTGCTTTCTGTATTGCATCTAAAGGCCCATTCACACCAATAGACGTCAACAGCCACTTCGTCAGGGTTTTGTCAGGATCAGTGTGTTACCCGTCAGAGACTGTTGGCGTCTGTCAAAGCTTGTTTTCGCCGTCTGAACACGCTGAATTGGATTTAGAATGTTTGATAAGTGAGGTGCTGTAATCTGGTGACTGTCGCCGTTGGTCTGCGTCTGTCAGTGCAGTGTGAATTGGTCTTTTTCCACAATTACACTGTATAAACATTAAAGGGATAGTCCACCCTAAAATGAAATGAAGTCATTATTTACTCACCCTGGTTTTGTTTAATGCTGTATGCCCCTCTTTCTTTTTCAGACCACAAAAGGAGAATTTAAAAAAAAATGTCCAACTTGTGCTCATCCATATAAAGGCAGTAAATAGCGACCAGTATCAAGCTTTAATATGGACGAGCATGAAAGGTTTTTTTTTTTTTTTTTTTTTTTTAATTCTCCATTTGTGATCCGAAAAAGAAAAAGGGCATTGGACATCAGAATAACACCAGGGTGAGTGAATAATGACTACAATTTTCATTTTATGGTGAACTATAAAAGTCTTGAGTTTAGTCCTGCTAATAAGTGCATTTTTCAATATTTAGCTTGTTTTTAAAACTCAGTCAGTTAGCCAATTTTGTGACATTGCTTTGATTCACAATTCACTCATTTTTCACAATTTGTTATATCTTCTCACTAAAAATTAAGTGATGAAGTGACTGATTTCCACAGTAATGGCCACATAAAGTGTGAGGACAATGCCAAAAATGTTTTGCCAAGACAAAATATTTCTTTAAAGATGAAATCAAACAGCAGAAATAATGTGAGGTCCTGTAGTTTAATATCCTTCTGGCAGTTTATGGAAAAGAAAGTTTTGGGGTTTTTTTGTTTTTGTTTTTTGCTTTTCCTGTTGATGCGTTTCAATTGTTTAATTGATCAAGATTTGAAAACAACAACAACAACAAAAAGTTTTATTTTAGGTTTTTATATCCAAAATTTTAGGAAAATGTGATTTTGGTGTTTGGTACCGCATGGAAAAATTATGTTGCACATGAAACATCACAATGTTAAGATGATGCGAAACAGACCCAGAAGCAGCCCTCACTTGTCTTCTCTCTTTTTTCTTTGTGTAGAAAACACAAGTTTTGGACCTGAAAACTTGACCGGAGGCACAACAAACAATACCACTATGCAGCCTATGGAGTGCTTTGCGATCTTTTTAATATGCATTTTCATTGCTACCTTCATTGTTGGTTTCATTGGAAATGGGCTTGTCATATTTCTGACTGGCTGCAGAATGAAGACGACAGTCAACTCTATTTGGTTTCTCAACTTGGCGATTGCAGACTTCATCTTCATATTATCCATGATGATATTACCTTTTATTGTCAACTTTTCATCCTTAATGTACGTTATCTCCATGGTGATATCACTGAACCAGTTTGCTAGCATTTATTTTCTTGTAGTGATCAGTCTGGACCGATGTCTGTGCACAACAATGGTTGTTTGGGCTCAAAATAACCGAACTGTACTGAGAGCCAGGATCATCTGCGTGATTGTGTGGGTTTTATCCATCAGCTGCAGCATCCCTTTCTTCGTGAATGAGTTTCCTACTACATTTCTGGTCACATATGAATTTTTTGTAGGCTTTCTCATCCCCTTCCTGATCATTGCATCTTCACACATTGCTGTTGGAGTACGAATCAAACGCCTCAGAATAGGGAAGCAGCACAGGTCGTACCGGGTCATTATCGCTATCATCCTGACTTTTTTCATATGTTGCTTTCCATACCATGTTTGCATTTTTTTTGTAATAAAAATGGATAACTGGGGTGCCAGTGATGAAGTATTTCTGACAGCATTTGTGTTCAGTCACTATCTGGTTTTTCTAAACAGCTGTCTGAACCCCATTCTCTATGTGTTCATGTGTGATGAATATAAGAAGAAGCTGAAACAGTCTCTGCTGCTGGTGTTGGAGACAGCGTTTTCTGAAGAACATCTGATCTTTAAAGGAAGGCAGATACAAAAGGACGAGCAGAACACAAAAAACACCTTTGAATTGTTAGATATGTAGAAAAACTAAATGATTGTGACCACCATAACTATCAGTTTCAGTTCTGTGCCTCAGTTTTCTCTTGTTTCTGTTAGTCTTTGTAGGTTACAAACTGTTTGATTACGTGGTCACATGGTGTTTCATGTTTCTTTGATTGGTTTGTTTTGTCTATTTCAGCCCTGTTTTTCTTTCAGTTCATTGTAAGTTCTGCTTCACTTTGTTCAAGTTTGTTATTCTCTGTTTCTTTTGTTAATAAAATACAGACTGCTGCATTTAGATCTGTTTCTCCTCATTGCAACCAAATTGTGACAATTGACCTTTTTCACAGACTGTGATGACGTTTTAACGGTCATCAGCATTGTAAATCCTGCAAAGTTTTTTTTATATTTTCTTTTTTTTTTTTTATTATGTATAATATGTATAACTCTATACTTTGTATTATATTACCTTTGCATCAAATTACAAAAAAAAAAAAAAAAAAAAAAATAGTTAATGCTGCACTGAGAATACAATGACTGTGGAAGTGACAGTAAAATCGACATCTTTCTCTCTTCTGTTGTCAGTCTCTCTATATTTTTTTCCTCTTTTTGAAAGTTGTGAAAACGTGTGGCAGTTTTCTTTTGCTATTTGAGCAAATGCGAACACAAATATATTTAATGAAGCCTCTCATTCATCGCTATAGAAGTTTATCCAACTATGACGACTGAGAAACCCCGGAAATGTGAAAAGGGTCAATGCTATTTAGATTTTTATACAAAAACATTCATTAATATGTGTAATTTGTGCATATGTAATATAAAAACAAACGAGACTGCTGCAAAATTCATAGAAAGTTACATTCAGCCAATGTTGGGAGAGGAATTTTTATTTATTTATTTATTTTATTTTTTTTGCATATCAACATGCATATCCATTATTTGAGGCCTAACATAATATTTATTTTTAGGCCTAACATCACATTAGTAAGGCCGTTGTATGCAGAGCGGTAAGGAAAGTATGCCTCTTTCTGAGAATTTCAGATGAGTTTCTCAGGATTGCAGGTCAGTGGTGTAGAAATCGGTTTAAATGAGGCTAATCTAATAAATGATGTTTAGTTAAAGGTGCTGTATGCGATTTCTCAGATTCGTTGTTGAACACTGTTGATATTTGAAATCAACCCAAACAAACCCACCCCTTTAAACTCAAACTCCAATCCTAACCACCCTTCTCCGAGTCAGTCTCGAACCCTGGCACGATCGCCGCTGGCTTGTGAGCCGAATGATGATGCTAAACACCTCATTCTCTAGCGGTTTTCAGTATGTAGTGGTTTAACTGCACAACTCTATCTGGCCGCTGTCACACACGCAATGTGATAGTGGGTGTCTGTTTATCACAGCTGATGCACAAAAAATGCTTCACGAACGAGGTTGAACGAATGACAAGGAAGCACAAAAAATGAATGTACAGTACACAAGAGTAAATACAAACGAGAATGCGTTGTTAGTCGCAAACAGCACAGCAGCTCCAGATAATCAATGACACCCAGCGTAAGCGTTACTCACATGTGGAGCAGAATCAAAGCAGCCTCTGCGTCTGTTTTCAGGCCTTCACGTTTAGCTCTCTCCAGCGCTGGAAAGCTTTTCTAATATAAATGCGGGTCCTAAAGCGCTTTCCCAGTCATAAACCTTCAGTGATATTATTTTGAGCTCTTTTTTGTATTGTGCCCCATCTCTCATTCTCGTTTTTTTTTCCATTCTTATTTTCAAATCTCTTTCTTGCTCAGGTTCAGATTTCAAATGCATGGTTTACTGCATAGAAAATGGTGTGAAATTACCTTATTTTTGACAACAAAGTCCAGTTCTAGATGTAAAAAACTCATTCATTTTCTTGATAGAGAAACTGTTTTTTAATAATGTTTAAACAGACTTAACATGACCAAGATTTTTTAAATGTTTTTTTAAAAAAAAAGAAGTCTCGTATGCTCACCAAGGCTATATTTATTTAATCAAAAATACAGTAAAATCAGTAATAATGTTAAATATTATTACAATTTAAAATAGATGTTTTCTATTGTAATATATTCCTGTGATCAAAGCTGAATTTTCAGCATCATTACTTCAGTCTTCAGTGTCACATGATCCTTCTGAAATCATTCTAATATGATGATTTTCTGCTCAAGAAACATTTACTATTATTATAAAACGGTTGTGCTGCTTCATATTTTTGTGGGAAGCTTGATACATTTTTTCATTATAAATGTCTTTAATGCCACTTTCAAGTTTAATGTATCCCTGCTGAATAAAACAATTTCTGAAGTAAAAAAAAAAACAAAAAAACAAAAAAAACTTTTGAATGGGTGTGTATATTGGACATTTTGGCAATAATTATATAGAGTATTTTATACTCCAATCAATTCTAGTCATTAGTTGTATATTATTGTTGCTTCCTGGGATTGGTAGTTCAGATCAGCCTCATAAAAGTATATATACAGATTTGTTTTCTGATTTTCAAATATTATTTTGCTTCAAATCAAAGTTTTATTTATAATCAAAGAGAGATTTCTCTTACTTTGCAAGAACTGTGGGTTCCTTTGCCCCCGTTGTCACTGGTGAAACCATGTTTCTCATGGCTTGCATCTGAGCTTCAGAGCAAGGAGAAGCGTTAGTGTTGTCTGTGGAGCAGCTCAGGTCAGTAGAAGGCCAAGACTCTGAGAAGCTCAGCTGGCGTTCAGTAGTCGAAGGAGGGCAGAGCAGGACACTACGTGATCTTTCATGAATATCCTGGTCTTCCGTCTCAATGGTGATGTCTGAGTAGGAGGATCTGGAGGACTGGGTGGCTCAGCAAACCGGACAGGACTCAAGGCCTGCAATGTGCAATGCAAAAAAGACAACATCGGCATGTGCTTTTGTAAGTTAAAGCCATTGAATATTTGCAGTATATATATATATAAGGTTTTTTTTTTTTTTGTACAAGAAGCCATCACACTCGGATATACATCAAAAGCACAAATACAAATACATAAAAAACTGACAGGTATGAAAGCGAGACTGTGAGAGATAGACTTACCATGTTTTCAATGGTACCCACTGTTAAAAGCTGTATAAAGTTTCTAGATCACTTATAATTTTCCACAGCTCATGTTGTCTGGAGGTTTTTTTTTTTTTTTGTCTACTGAAATTCCTTGGAAATATATTTTGCACTGTTTCATCCTCAGAACAATCCAAAAACACATTAAATTACATTGCAACCCACTGAAGAGATGTATGTCACAGTCTCACTTTCATTCTCATTAGAAATCAAAGATGGCGTTGCTAAGAATAAGGTCTATAGGGAAGAAAAGACTATCACAACTTCTGTTTCATGTTGACTTAAAGGTGCTCTAAGTGATGTCATGCGTTTTTAGGCCAAAACATTTTTTGTCACATACAGCAAACATCTCCTCACTATCCGCTAGCTGCCTGTCCCCTGAACACACTGTAAAAAAACGCAGTATCTGTAGTCGCCACAAGCTCCAAAAACGGCAACAAAAACTACCTGGTGCAGCCTGGACCACAAAACATAATAAACATGCTCCAGCCAATAACCGACAAAAATGATTTTAAATGCGCGTTCATGACTGTTTCAGGAAGCACGGAGGGGAGGGGGAGGAGGAGGAGGAGGGAGGGTCTAGCTAGCCTCTGTTTTGTTTGACAACACTTCGAACGTCAACAGGGAGTTACTCCACCCAGGATCGCTTAGAGCACCTTTAAAGGTACAATATGTAATAATTTTGTCCGCTAGAGGTCGCTAGAGGCCTATTCAAAACAAAGGCGTAGCTTGATGACGCCAAGTTTGAGCGCGGAATCTTGGGAGATGTGGTCTCCATCTCAACGGACAGTGCAAAAGAATAGGGATAGGACCTGGGAAGAAATCATGTTAATGGATGCGATTATTAACGTTACTGTAGTATGAAGCAGAGCAGGACTGAGTGTTGTTGGAGCTGAACGAGGCCACTGGAGCGAACACACGCCTCATGAGCAGCAGAACTTTTATTATGACACAGTCACCGGCGCCGCTTCCGCTTTTTCGGTCATGAGTATGATGTAACGCAGCTCTGTTTATCATATTAGATACATTTGAGTGTGTTGAAAATTATGTTATAACGTTACTCTGTGCGTTCGCTCAGCGGCTGCTGCGAGACACTTGTTGCACACTGCAGTAAGATAGATCGATTTTAGAATATCATATTAAATGCTGGATGGCTTGTGTTGATAAATGGCATGCAATTAATTTTAAAACATATTGTGTGATGGAGAAAATGCTGTATTACTGTTACTAAAAATAAAGCTGCATCTGATTATGCTATGTTAGCTACTTGACAAAATAGTGTTTTTCTCTGAGGCATGGTAAAGCATGGTACACACAAAAAAAATCAAGAAAATTAGATTTAAACAATAAGACTAAACATGTTGAGCTATATAACAACAATTCATTTTCCGTCTATAAATATATCAAAACAGTTGTTCCCTTGTCTATTAAAACATGTAAATATAAAGGCGTCTTTGTTGTTTCCATGGTTTCTATAAAATAAAACCGGAAACCGAGGGTAACGCGGGTATGACGCAATTGACAGGCGACTCCTCACACGTCCCGGAGCCTTGGTTAAAATTGCAATTTTCTCACGATTTACAAATAGTTGGAAACATTTGGGATATTGTAAGTACTCAAGATATATAACACTTTTGGATATTTTACTGCAAAAATATTACATATTGCACCTTTAAATGCAGTTCAGGTGACTCTTGAATATAAATCTAGTTTTCTACTTACTGAATAGTGCACAGTATATAGTGCATACTGCCTAATGCCTACTATTTAAAACACAGTATGTGAAACACAATTCACTATCCAATGATGAATGTTTCAAGAAGTAATACTCTTCCATATAGTCATTTTTTATTTTAAAATGAATTGTTTAACATTCAAAATGCACATGCTGTGTACATTATACAGATGGTAGTATGCTATTCCACGTGTTTGCCAATTGTAATCTACAAGCACTGTATCCAATGTAATGTAAATACACTTCTCTCACCAGCCTTCTTTGTTGCTTTGGGATTTTTCTGGATCTAGAGGGGCTGTAGTGGCTCCTGGACAAAGGAGGATCTGGAGGAAATGGATTCTGTCTTGTGAACACAGCTCCACCGCTAAGAGAAGTGACAAAATGTTTTACATCAACCTGATATAACGTTAATCCAGATTAATCTGAGAGTCTGACAGCATTTGACATCCAACCCACCTTGATCTCATAGTTTTCATGCAAACCTGTTCTGCTCAATAAAAACAAAGAACGCAAGTGGAGTTTCATCATACTGTAGGATTTCCATGAATATCTAAATAAAGACACAGTTTGGTGAAACTACATTATGATCCGGTGTTTATGTTGCACGAGCGTCAACTGTATCTTAACCGTCGCGTGAGTACATTACTAGGGGATTAAACGGTCATTTAGCTCCGTATTTAGTCAGATATACGCTATTTAAAATCTTAAAAACAATACATATCAGAATATAAACACAAACTCATTGCAAATTTGTTGTATGTTTGATTTTACTCAAGAAAGTATCTCCGCTTACTTTTCGAATTGTGTGGCCGTGTTGAATCCTGGGATATGTAGTCAGAAAACTATTGTTTACATTGTTGTCGAAGACAGTTGACCAACCAACCAAGTTTAGTATTTTGTGATCGACAGCCATTTGAACCAATAAGAGCGATGCACTCTCATCTCATGCAGCCAATGAGGAGCCAGGAATCTCATTGCGCGCGGAAGAGGAAAGTCGGATTGTGACAGACAGAAGCGGCTCATGTCTCTCAGCTAAGGATTGAAAGGTGAATAACGTGTTGTTTTGTATTTATAAAGTATTTCCACGTACCCAAATTATATTATTTACAGTATTATGTTTTTGTTAATGCCTTTGTGAAGTCGGTGAATTGATTAAATGCCGTTAATCAGGGATTTGAGTGGTTTTCTAGCTAGCTAACGACAACTGTTTATATCACTGTAGCTGATTAGCAAAATAATACTATCGTTGTATTATTATCGTTATTCATGACCACTGTGATTCCCCTATTTCAAACATTTCCTTTGATTTAAATTTGTAACACACACAATATATATTTATATGCCCTCATATATATCAAATTGCAGCACATCCACTTAATTTTATATTAATTTCATTGCAATTTAATTTAACCCACTTCATTTATATTAGTTGTAAGTAGCAAATCACTGATCCTCATCCTCTGGATGATTTTACAGGTAAAAAAACAAAAACCTGTTGTGTGAGGATCACTCTGTCTGAGGACACAATGCTTCACTGTAAAATCAAGACTGAAAAAACGGGTGAGGATGCAATCAAGAGCTTCTTGTTACATTTCTGTTTTAGTGTGTGAAGAGTCACTGAAAAATTGATTTTATGTGGTAAAAATGGTTTTTTTCAGATGCTGGGGCTCGAAACCGCCTTGATACAGTATTGCAAGGTCTGGTTGAGAGGAGCGACAGTGAGAGGTTAGTGCATTAATGTGCCTTGAGCATTGAAAGCTAGACTGTAATAATGAAGCTGCAAATGGACCTCAGGCAATTAAAGTGCATTAGTGACGAGTCCACTTTTATAGATTGTCAATTATTCAGAATGTCTAGTAACTTATACTTATCATATTACACAATGTACTCCCACAAACATTATCTGTTGTGTCCTTTTTTAACATTAGTGATTGCATTGTATTTGAGCAATGGAACAGCTGCAAAGTTTGTTCTGACTGTGCTGAACCTGCACTTCCTTTAACAGTAACTGTGTCCCAAAGGTTTAGTTCACTTTCAAATAAAATTTTCTTGATAATTTAATCACCCCCATGTCATCCAAGATGTTCATGTCTTTCTTTCGTCAGTCGAAAATAAATTAAGGTTTTTGATGAAAACGTTCCAGGATTATTCTCCTTATAATGGACTTCAATGGCCTCCAAACGGTTGAAGGTCAAAATTACAGTTTCAGTGCAGCTTCAAAGGGCTTTAAACGATACCAGACGAGGAATAAGGGTCTTATCTAGTGAAATGATCGGTCATTTTTGAAAAAAATACAACTGTATATGCTTTATAAACACAAATGATCGCCTTGAACGTACTTCTGGTTTCCGTATTCTTCAGAACGCTTATGATTTATGTCCTAAGCCTTTCCTACTCTACTTACGGAACGAACGCGTCGGCAGTTTATTTTTTTCCATCAGTAGAATTAAGTTTCGCTAGATAAGACCCTTATTCCTCGTCTGGTATCGTTTAAAGCCCTTTGAAGCTGCGCTGAAACTGTCATTTTGACCTTCAACAGTGCATTGAAGTCCATTATAAGGAGAATAATCCTGGAATGTTTTCATCAAAAACCTTAATTTCTTTTCGACTGAAGAAAGAAAGACATGAACACCTTGGATGACATGGGGGTGAGTAAATTATCAGGAAAATTTTATTTGAAAGTGAACTAATCCTTTAACAACTAACCAGGTGTGACATATTAATATCGTTCTGTAAACTAATCTGTCTGATAAGTGCATGATTGATGTATGATATAGCCTACATCTGTTTCACACTCAAATTGATTCTATTTGAAACCTGGTGCGTTTGCGTTCATCTTACATCATCACAGACATGCAAGGCGCATGACAGAAAACAATGTGGGTCAATAAATTGTGCTTTTTTTGTCCCACTTTATATTAAGGGCCTTAACTACTATGTACTTACATCAAAAATAGGTACAATGTACTTATTGGGTTCATATTGAATTGCAAATCACTTTTGCTGCTATTTTGGTGGGGTACGGATAAGGTTAGGGAAAGCTTTGGTGGTATGGGTAGGTTTAAGGGTAGGTTTAAGGGTAGGGGTCAACAGTGTAATTATAAATGCAATTACAGAAATTAATTACAGATGTAATTACATGCAGGTGTTTTTAAACTATAAATACAATGTAAAAACATGTATCTACACAAGTGCATTGCATCAAATGACTAATTTAAATGTAAGTACATACTAGTTAAGGCCACTTAATATAAAGTGGGACCTTTTTTTTTTTTTTATTAATGTGTCCTGTTTTGAACTAAACTGCCAGTGTGAAAGCCCACTAGGGGGCACCGGGAACAATCATGCCCGGGCTCGGACCGTGGCAAACGAGCCCAGTGTGAAAGAACCCTAAGAAACGGCTCAACAGCGCTCAAAATGCTAGGGGGAAATGCTGGTATAGTCACATTTTAAAAATTTCAGTAACGACTTGGTACTCCAGTCAGAAGCCTTGCCATTTTAGAGAAACTCTGACCCAGTCAGTTGCCATAACAATTTGGTCCATGTCAAAGTCTCTCAGATCTTTATTCCTGCTCATTTATCCTGAATCCAACTAGCTGATTACGAGAATTGTTTGTTTTTTTACCGTCTAATCTATCCAGACCTTAATATATGGCCTTGTTAGGAGATGATTCTTCACTTGTGACTGGTCATAATGTAAAATGTAAGCACCCAGCTCTAATCTGCTAAATGCAACTGGAAGTGATTAGGTAGTCTGGATTCTCTAAACATATGACCATTTATGGTGTCTCAAAGGTTTTGTTTCCACTGAACTCGGAAAAATACTTAGTATTCTATTGATTAATTTCTTTGTTGCAATCCATTTATATTTCAGCTGTATGAATAATTACTAACCCTGATGGTCTGAGATCATTTATTGCTGTAATTATATTTCCAGAAATACACTTAGCATGTGTAGTGATCACCAGCAGAAATGCTTTAATGTGTTCTCTGAAAACTTTGCAAAGTATTCCAATAAATAATCAGGAATAGGAAATTGTGTCTGAGTAATTATTGCCATGCGAAAGGCAGATTAAGAAGCAGTTTTTTGGGAGGGAATTGGCATCTGTACAATCCTCTTTTTCCTTCCTTTCCTGCACAGGGAGCAGAATGAAGAGGATTCTGGTAAAATGGTGGCAGACCCTTTGAGCAAGTATGCACATGGATTTTTACGTTACTGCAGAAAACTCTATTTTTCCTGACAATCATATGTAATGAAATTTAAATGCCCTTTTTTTTTTTTTATTCTTTTTTATTTCCTTTCTCTTTTACAGGGATTTGTCACCTTCTTCTGCAGGGAAAAGGCAAGGAAAATCGTCTAACCTTTATTTAATGGTTAAAAAATGTGTTGTTGTTTTTTTTTCTTTTTAATCAAAGGAATTGTATTTTTTACCAAACAGCCACTATTGCCCCTTTAAAGGGTTAGTTCACCCAAAAATGAAAATAATAATGTCATTTATTACTCACCCTCATCCCGTTCCACACCCGTAAGACCTTCGTTGATCTTCGGAACACAAATTAAGATATTTTTGTTGAAATCTGATGACTCAGTGAGGCCTGCAATGACATTTCCTCTCTCAAGATCCGCTAATGTACTAAAAACATATTTAAATCAGTTCATGTGAGCACAGTGGTTCAATATTAATATTATAAAGCAACGAGAATATTTTTGGTGTGGCAAAAAAACTAAATGACTTATATAGTGATGGCCAATTTCAAAACTGCTTCAGGAAGCTTCGGTGCATAATGAATCAGTGTATCGAATCTGCTGTTCGGAGCACCAAAGTCACGTGATTTCATCAGTTTGACTGTTTGACACGCGATCCAAATCATGATTCGACACAGAAGAATCATAACGCTCCGAAGCTTCCTGAAGCAGTGTTTTGAAATCGGCCATCACTATATAAGTCTTTATTTTATTTTTTTGTCGCACCAAAAATATTCTCGCCACTTTATAATATTAATATTGAACCACTGTACTCGCATGAACTGATTTAAATATGTTTTTAGTACATTAATGGATCTTGAGAGAGGAAGTGGCATTGCTCCCTATGCAGGCCTCACGGAGCCATCGGATTTCAACAAAAATATCTTAATTTGTGTTCTGAAGATGAATGAAGGTCTTACAGGTGTAGAACGACATTGAGTTTTTTGGGTGAACTAACCCTTTAAGATCAAAGATTGTTTTAAGATCTCTTAGTTCTTCAACCTTTGAGAGTGCTTTGTAAATATTTACAAAACAGCACATGTTTATTTCTTAATGGTTTGGTAGTGGTTACTGATAGATCCTCTTTTTGCCTTTCACAGGCCATCATCACGATTCCCACAACACAGAAGGAAAAAGCGTAAAGAAATGGATGATGGTCTGGCAGAAACCAACCAGCACAAACAAAGTAAGAGCTACATCACAAAAATCTACACTTTATCTACTGCTCTCAATTTTGGGAAATTAACACGGAGTAACAGCCGAACTAGGGTATTTTTATTTTTTTTCACATTGGCAAGTATTTTTCCTTATCTACTAGCTGTTGTGGTAGGCAGCTACTCACTTTTCTTTATTTTAAAATTGTGTGTATATCGGTGGTGTGCGGTCCATATAAGCTGCGAATGCACTGCATACCCAAGCGATTTGTGGACTCGCTGATTAACATTATAAATTACTAGTAATTCCCTTGTTTGAGGCATACCATAAATCCTACATGATAAAATGTTGGTAATGCATATGTAACTGTCCGTAATTTATTTATTTGCCAAACGATGATAATTTTCTTTAAATCTGCCAGTCCATGCAGATCTACAGTATCTTTTGCACCGTCACTCTGTTGTAATGTATTGTCATCATTGCCCCGTGTTCTCATTGGTTTGCTGTAATGGGCGATATGATCAAAATCTTATATCTTATAAACATGAATGAACATCTGAAGGTATCTTGGAAGATACAGTACAACTTACTGAAACATATAATATCTTGTGTCCACAGCTTGTTAGTTCTCCAGAGAAATGAACTCTTTCGCTAAATATATGCACTATATTAGCCTATATACTCACTATATTTTACTTAACTTGTTAGTGGTTTCTTTATTATTTAATGTATGTTTAAATAAATCTTGTCATGAAAATGAGAGAGAGTAAGGCAAAGTGTATCTTACAAGTAACATGTTTTAGCATTTCTGAGAAACACTGTTGGGTTTTCATATCAGTGAACATTCTGTGGTGGCTTGAGTGAGTTTTTATCTTTGAAGAATTAAATGGAATTTGAGTTTTTTTTAGTCTTCGTCTCATAAAAGCCATTTCCTGTTTTCTTACGTGCTTCACATCTCATCTTCTCCATCAGATGCGTATATTATCAAGTTATTTGACCGCAGTGTGGACTTGGCTCAGTTCAGCACCACCACGCCGCTCTATCCCATTTGTCGGGCGTGGATGAGAAACAACCCCTCTATGCGAGAGAGAACTGCGCCTAGCCCCCCTCACAGCTCCGGGGAGGACGAGGTCACACACAACATTCACTTCACAATGATTTTAAATACTCACCCTGTTCAGATCATTAACTTCCCTGAATAACACATTTCAGTCTATAACTGCATTGGGAAATCTTGTGTTGGTTTTCAAAGATGGGTGTGTTTCAGGTTAAATACAAGTTAAACTCTCTGAAAGTTTGCCACTGAAAATAGCAAACAAACAACAGTAATGTACAGTGGACGACATTAAATCAAAGCTTATATTTTTGTTGGCGCACTTAAATTATGCACTAAAAATGTTTGTTTATAATGTTTAATGTTGTCTAAGTCATCTTTTTGACTTGGGATTATTTTTCTTGGTGAATGAACTGTTTGTATAATTCTGGCAATAAACTTCCTTCCAACAGAATTCCCACGATCCAAGAAAAAACAGCGAATTCCAAAGTTTGATTTCGAGACAGTTTCTCCAATCAATGTGCATTTTTCAGATCATTGGGTCAAAAGTCAAGTAAAGGACCCCTGATGGTTACATCAAGCACTCTTACATATGGCTGATTTAATTTTTATTCTGGTGCTTGTTGCACTAAAGACTTCCTTTGCAAGTGCATCACTATAAAACCATTTATAATTTTTTTACAAAATCATTATCTTTGTAAATCAGACAGCTTTTTTTTTTTTTTTGTATTTAACTTGGCTAATTTTTTTTATTAAAAGTGCGGTTGGTTCACCTCATTCTTCTCTAGTTGAAGTTTGTCCTTGGAGCAAGAAGAATTAAAAAGGCATGTCTTGGCCCACTGCAGCATAATATCTTATATAACAGTACAGTAACCTTTTAATCATAAAGTTATCATCAAAGCTAAATTGTTGTTGTTGTTGTTAATAATGCTGCAACATCCGGCTTCACTTTCCCTTCTGAATTCAATTACCCAGTGGAGAGATAAATTCATGCTTTTCCTTTTGAATTTCACTGGAATGATTCTTTCACCAGTAAGGATTGTCCTTGGCTTCGCTCCTTTAAAACATGGAGTAATTTATGCCACAACAAACTTCACAATTGAGGGAAATTGCTCTTTGATTTTTATTCTTTCAGATGACTGACATGCTGAATGGCAAAGGACAGAATGTGTACAGGCTTCCTCCACCTGTTTCCTGTCCAGTAGGTTCAGCTGGTGAACCTGTTAATCTCAGAATTCCACCTGTAGAGAAGCCTGCAGAGAGCCAGGTAGGCTATGGAAACTGTTGTGCTGTACATGGTGTACAAGAAACTCTGTGAACCGCTAAATGACAGGAGATAAAGTCAAACACTTCTGCTTAACTTTTAACCAATGTTTTTTAGGAATATGATAAGTAAACCTGTTTGCATACAGAATTGACTGGTCTTGCCATCATTTGAGAGGACCTATTATGCTTTTTTTTTTTACATTTTCAACTTTCTTTAGTGTGTAATGTTGCTGTTTGAGCATGAAAAAGGTCTGCAGTTACAAAGTCACTCCAAAGGGAGTTATTCTCTATATTCAGAACTCCCTGAAACACCTCAATTGTAGTCTTGAGTTTTGTACACATCACAGTATTCCTCATTTAAATAATTCCCACCCAAGGCATATGCAAAATAAATGGAGTAAGGCCTGGGAAACGCAGCCCTAGGTGAGTTACATTCAGTGTTTCCCACAGGATTTTGTGAGACTGTGGTGGGTGGACATCGGTCCCTCTAGGGGGGGTCCGGGGGCATGCCCCCTCGTGGGAAAATTTTGTACGTTTTAAATTTAAATGCATAAATCTGGTGCGTTCTGAGAGCAAAATTTAAGTGACTAGATCAATGAAGAAACTTGTTCTCTTGTAAACAATTTTGTGCTTTAAAAGTAATTTATTTATTGGTGATGGTAGGGCACATTAGTCACGTACACAACATATAGTAGGCTAAATGATAGTTCATAAGTGGTCAAACATGTAGAGTATACATTTAAACCGTTAAAAATATTTAGCAAAAGAGGTTACCTTTGTTGAATTAATTTATTAGTGGGGGCCTGTATCCATACATCTGTATTTGTGCAACTAATGGTCACTCTTTGACAATCCAGAATGCACGAAACACACTACTTCATTATAGAGAAAAACAACAAATGATTAAAAATATATAATCATAAGCTGACCAATAAATAAATAAATAAAAACTAGGTGACTATATTAATTAGCAGCAAAAATTATGCTGGCCTAATTCTTGAAAAAAACTTTGCACAGTAATTTTATAAAATCCAAATGTTAATAAAAGGTTTAAAATTACTATTTGTATTACGAAATGAAAAAAAAAAATAATATATTTAGATTTATATTTATATGTAAAAATTATATGTATTTATATTAATGTAAGATTAAAAGACATTTATTTTAAATGTATTGTGCAGATTTTTAATGGGGAAACAAGCTATAGATACGACAGAACAAAATAGGCTATTAATAATCGTTCAATGTGCAAAACCATGATAATATGAAACGCTTCAAAACAGCAGCACAAACCGCTTATGCGCATCCCGGGTGCAGAATGATGCGCTTGAAGCAATATGGAATCGCAGTGCGCAGTTGCGCTGCGCATTGAAAAGTTCACGGCACAAAGAGAATCCCTGTGTATATCTACATCTAAGTTAACAGTTTATTAATCATATGTTTCTTCTCACTTTTAAATTCCAGTTATTGTGCGTGTGACGCGAATTCATAGTCCTTGTGTTGTGCGATCTAACAGACATCCTGTAGCCAGTATGATGACATCATTCAGAAACAGCAATAAACTCCAGCAAGATAAAGTCATTTTATGCAAATCCACAGTCCTTTATCTACATATCAAGTATTATAATGGGAATATATTATATTGGAGAGTTTTACCGTGCGTGCTGCTGACTGCTGTTACCGAACACTACGCGCTGTGATAATGATTACAAATAACAAAATCAAGACCCTCCGGAAAAATCCAGCTAAAACCAGCCTAAGCTGGTTAGGCTGGTTTTAGCTGGTCTCCCAGCCTGGTCATAGCTGGTTTTAGAGGGGTTTTGACCAGCTTAAACCAGCTGAACACCTGCTAACCCAGGCTGGGAGACCAGCTTGACCAACTAAGCCAGGCTGGGAGACAAGCTAAAACCAGCTACTTCCAGCTTAAACCAGCTAAGACCAGTCAACCATCTTAGGCTGGTTTTAGCTGGATTTTTTCAGCAGGGGACTTTGTAAAAGGGCATTACAGGTCCTCTTTAAAGTTTGCAATGCTCAAATATTGCTAAATTGTGTGCTTCATGTGGCCATATCCATTTGTGATTTTGGTATTTGCAAGATCTTCTTTTTCTTTTTCAGTCCGTAGACACTGCAGCAGGCACCTCACCACTTATCTTCAGTCATATCAAACGCTGGAAGAAAATTAGACAGAAGTAAAACTCATCATTCATTCACTTCCTCTTCTTTTATGGGGAATGGGAGGGTATTTACAAATGAAATCGTGCATATGTTCTTTATCATTGTTTTGCATCTGTTTTAGGTGGAAGGAGGCTTCAAGCAAGAACCAGCTGAGATACAGCGAGAGCATAAAAATCCTTAAGGAAATGTATGAACGTTAGTTCACATGCATCCCTAGAGCATCTGCAGAAAATCTGTTTAAGTAATTAAACAAAAATGTCCTGGCATGAAGCCTTCAAGAAGAGTGAAATAGATGTAACCAAAATGTTGAATTGAGAGCTCAACTAAAATATGTCTAAATGATTTTGTAATTTTTTTTTTCTTTAAATACAAAAACAAACAAACATGGATTTTGAATAAAAATACATTTCTGAAATTTTATTTGATGCATTTATTAAATACATTGAATTAATTCATTTACATGCTTTTAAAGTGAACAAAATAGCTAAAGGTACAGAGAAGTGGCGTATATGTTGCAAAGCAAATTGTGAGTGTGATTTTCTCAGTCTTGTGTGCTCCTGGCATCTGTTAGGTGTGGATGGTGCATTTTGTCTGCTTTTTGACCCTGAAGTTCAGATGCTCTTCAGTAAAAGTCTTCAGCTCTAAAAATTCAAATGTTCCCAGAAACGTAGCAGGAAACACATTCACGAAGAAAGGGATGATGCAGCTGATGGATAAAACCCACACAATCACGCAGATGATCCTGGCTCTCAGTACAGTTTGGTTATTTTGAGACCAAACAACCATTGTTGTGCACAGACATCGGCCCAGACTGATGACTAAAAGAAAATAAATGCTAGCAAACATGTTTAGTGTTATCATCATGGAGAGAACGTTATACATTAAGGATGTGCACAATGAAAAGTAGCAAATGAAAATTTGTATGATTAAGGACAATATAAAGATGAAGTCTGCAATCGCCAAGTTGAGAAACCAAATAGAGTTGACTGTCGTCTTCATTCTGCAGCCAGTCAGAAATATGACAAGCCCATTTCCTATGAAACCAACTACAAATGTAGTGAAAATGCATATAAAAAAAGTGTGTAATGTTGCTGTTTGAGCATGAAAAAGGTCTGCAGTTACAAAGTCACTCCAAAGGGAGTTATTCTCTATATTCGGAACTCCCTGAAACACCTCAATTGTAGTCCTGAGTTTTGTACACATCACAGTATTCCTCATTTAAATAATTCCCACCCAAGGCATATGCAAAATAAATGGAGTGAGGCCTGGGTAGCATTTCCCAAAATCATCGTAAGCCTAAGTTGATCATAGCTCCATTGGTGTCGATGATTTCTACGATCAACTAAGGCTCACGATGCTTTTGGGAAACGCAGCCCTAGTTGAGTTACATTCAGTGTTTCCCACAGGATTTTGTGAGACTGTGGTGGGTGGACATCGGTCCCTCTAGGGGGGTCCGGGGGCATGCCCCCCCGTGGGAATATTTTGTACGTTTTAAATTTAAATGCATAAATCTGGTGCGTTCTGAGAGCAAAATTTAAGTGATTAGATCAATGAAGAAACTTGTTCTCTTGTAAACAATTTTGTGCTTTAAAAGTAATTTATTTATTGGTGATGGTAGGGCACATTAGTCACGTACACAACATATAGTAGGCTAAATGATAGTTCATAAGTGGTCAAACATGTAGAGTATACATTTAAACCGTTAAAAATATTTAGCAAAAGAGGTTACCTTTGTTGAATTAATTTATTAGTGGGGGCCTGTATCCATACATCTGTATTTGTGCAACTAATGGTCACTCTTTGACAATCCAGAATGCACTAAACACACTACTTCATTATAGAGAAAAACAACAAATGATTAAAAATATATAATCATAAGCTGACCAATAAATAAATAAATAAAAACTAGGTGACTATATTATTCAGCAGCAAAAATTATGCTGGCCTAATTCTTGAAAAAAACTTTGCACAGTAATTTTATAAAATCCAAATGTTAATAAAAAGTTTAAAATTACTATTTGTATTACGAAATGAAAAAATAATAATAATAATTTAGATTTATATTTATATGTAAAAATTATATGTATTTATATTAATGTAAGATTAAAAGACATTTATTTTAAATGTATTGTGCAGATTTTTAATGGGGCAACAAGCTATAGATACGACAGAACAAAATAGGCTATTAATAATCGTTCAATGTGCAAAACCATGATAATATGAAACGCTTCAAAACAGCAGCACAAACCGCTTATGCGCATCCCGGGTGCAGAATGATGTGCTTGAAGCAATATGGAATCGCAGTGCGCAGTTGCGCTGCGCATTGAAAAGTTCACGGCACAAAGAGAATCCCTGTGTATATCTACATCTAAGTTAACAGTTTATTAATCATATGTTTCTTCTCACTTTTAAATTCCAGTTATCGTGCGTGTGACGCGAATTCATAGTCCTTGTGTTGTGGATCTAACAGACATCCTGTAGCCAGTATGATGACATCATTCAGAAACAGCAATAAACTCCAGCAAGATAAAGTCATTTTATGCAAATCCACAGTCCTTTATCTACATATCAAGTATTATAATGGGAATATATTATATTGGAGAGTTTTACCGTGCGTGCTGCTGACTGCTGTTACCGAACACTACGCGCTGTGATAATGATTACAAATAACAAAATCAAGACCCTCCGGAAAAATCCAGCTAAAACCAGCCTAAGCTGGTTAGGCTGGTTTTAGCTGGTCTCCCAGCCTGGTCATAGCTGGTTTTAGAGGGGTTTTGACCAGCTTAAACCAGCTGAACACCTGCTAACCCAGGCTGGGAGACCAGCTTGACCAACTAAGCCAGGCTGGGAGACAAGCTAAAACCAGCTACTTCCAGCTTAAACCAGCTAAGACCAGTCAACCATCTTAGGCTGGTTTTAGCTGGATTTTTCAGCAGGGGACTTTGTAAAAGGGCATTACAGGTCCTCTTTAAAGTTTGCAATGCTCAAATATTGCTAAATTGTGTGCTTCATGTGGCCATATCCATTTGTGATTTTGGTATTTGCAAGATCTTCTTTTTCCTTTTCAGTCCATAGACACTGCAGCAGGCACCTCACCACTTATCTTCAGTCATATCAAACGCTGGAAGAAAATTAGACAGAAGTAAAACTCATCATTCATTCACTTCCTCTTCTTTTATGGGGAATGGGAGGGTATTTACAAATGAAATCGTGCATATGTTCTTTATCATTGTTTTGCATCTGTTTTAGGTGGAAGGAGGCTTCAAGCAAGAACCAGCTGAGATACAGCGAGAGCATAAAAATCCTTAAGGAAATGTATGAACGTTAGTTCACATGCATCCCTAGAGCATCTGCAGAAAATCTGTTTAAGTAATTAAACAAAAATGTCCTGGCATGAAGCCTTCAAGAAGAGTGAAATAGATGTAACCAAAATGTTGAATTGAGAGCTCAACTAAAATATGTCTAAATGATTTTGTAATTTTTTTTTTCTTTAAATACAAAAACAAACAAACATGGATTTTGAATAAAAATACATTTCTGAAATTTTATTTGATGCATTTATTAAATACATTGAATTAATTCATTTACATGCTTTTAAAGTGAACAAAATAGCTAAAGGTACAGAGAAGTGGCGTATATGTTGCAAAGCAAATTGTGAGTGTGATTTTCTCAGTCTTGTGTGCTCCTGGCATCTGTTAGGTGTGGATGGTGCATTTTGTCTGCTTTTTGACCCTGAAGTTCAGATGCTCTTCAGTAAAAGTCTTCAGCTCTAAAAATTCAAATGTTCCCAGAAACGTAGCAGGAAACACATTCACGAAGAAAGGGATGATGCAGCTGATGGATAAAACCCACACAATCACGCAGATGATCCTGGCTCTCAGTACAGTTCGGTTATTTTGAGACCAAACAACCATCCATGTGCACAGACATCGGCCCAGACTGATGACTAAAAGAAAATAAATGCTAGCAAACATGTTTAGTGTTATCACCATGGAGAGAACGTTATACATTAAGGATGTGCACAATGAAAAGTAGCAAATGAAAATTTGTATGATTAAGGACAATATAAAGATGAAGTCTGCAATCGCCAAGTTGAGAAACCAAATAGAGTTGACTGTCGTCTTCATTCTGCAGCCAGTCAGAAATATGACAAGCCCATTTCCAATGAAACCAACTACAAATGTGGCAGTGAAAATGCATATATAAAAGATCCCAAAGCATAAGAACTTAGGCTGCATAATTTGTTGTGCCTCCAGTCAAGTTTTCAGGTCCAAAACTTGTGGCTTCTACGTAACGAAAAAAAGAAAGAAAAAACTGGTGAGGGCTGCTTTTGGGTCTTTATCGGATGCATAATCTTAACATTGTGGTGTTTCATGTGCAACATAATTTTTTGCATGCAATTTCACACACCAAAATGCCATTTTCTTGAGATTTTGGGGATACAAACCTAAAATTTATATTTTTTTTATTTTGTTGTTGTTGTTCTCAAATCTTGATTAATGCAAATATTCTGAAGCAACAAAATGAAACTCATCGACAGAAGCAGAAAAACAAAAAAAAAATGCTTTCTTTTTCGATAAACTTACAACCCTTTATAAGCTGGTTAGGCTGGTTTTAGCTGGTCTCCCAGCCTGGTCATAGCTGGTTTTAGAGGGGTTTTGACTTTTGACCAGCTTAAACCAGCTGAACACCTGCTAACCCAGGCTGGGAGACAAGCTAAAACCAGCTACTTCCAGCTTAAACCAGCTAAGACCAGTCAACCAGCTTAGGCTGGTTTTAGCTGGATTTTTCAGCAGGGAAGTAAGAAAGATATTTAATATAAACTACAGTACCTCACATCGTTTCTGTTGTCTGAGTTCATCTTTAAAGAATGTTTTGTCTTGTCGTGAGGAGTCTCCATACTCCATACATATTGAATAAGAAACTGTTGGCATTATAACACGAATAATACACATGTTCAGTTCTTACCCATTTTTGAGCTGTTAATGATTTGGGAAGAGTCCAGGTCTTGATCTTTGTACGTCTTCTCAGTGTTGCTGACAGATTGTTGGTTTTATACAAGACAGCAAACCCTGATACTACATTCCCTACAGACTGATTTGCTGTACTGATAAGGACCATCAACAGACTTGATGAAATGATTACAGATGTATATGGCATCACAGTGGGAAGTGGGCACAGAATGTTCCTGTAGCTCATGGATCAATTTGAATGCATCCGAATGCAACTGTTAAAAATGTATATCCCTTAAATGTTTTGGATAACAGTGCCAATGTGAACTGAAACACACAATTATGTTTCAGTGATTAAAATCTAGTTACAAAAATAGTAGGCTATGTTTGGTCTGAAGTAAAAATGAAACATCAATGACTAGAAACACACAAAGATAAGTGTTCATATTAATTATCTAGATATTTCATTAGCAATGGGTAGAATTGCTGAAATTTGCTCATTCTAAGAACCACATAGGTGGTTATACCATGCAAAAACTGCAGCAATTCCACTAATTCAGATAATAATTTAATCAGATTGGTATTAAACCATTTCCTGAAGGGTGTCTATTGCCTAGTCATTAGGAAACGGACTGGATAGAGACTGTCTGCTTCCATCTTGTTCTTGTGATACATGAAAGTTAAAAAATACATCAAAAATATAGCGCACTTTGTTTCAACGTGTGATTTCAAGTTGAAACAACAATTATTACTTTCGTTTAGGACAAAGAAACTTAATTTTTCCTGTTGCCTGGACAATAAAAATGTGTTTGTCCACACACAAAAAAAGAAGTAAGTTGAAATAACTAAGTCACAAAATAATTTTTTAGCATCACAATTAACCGCTCTCTGATTCTTATTCTTTCAGATGACTGACATGGTGAATGGCAAAGGGCAAGAACGTGTACAGGCTTCCTCTCCTGTCCAGTAGGTTCAGCTGGTGATCCTGTTAATCTCAGAATTCCACCATGACCTTTCCAAAATGCTCAAAGTGGTTGACCAATCACAACACACCGATCCAGCTGACCAATCAGAGCACACTATGCTTTTCAGAAGGAGGGGCTTCATAGAGACAGGAACTAAATCGAGCGTTACTGACAGACTGAGAAGAGAGGTGCTGCAACAATATAAAATCTGTGGAAAAATATGTTTTTTGAACATTCAAGCATGAAAACCTTTTCTAGTAGACCCAAAAAACAAAATCAAGACTTTGTAAAAAGGCTGGAAGAAAATTAGAAGTATCCCTAGTGTATCTGAAGAAAATCAAAATGTCAAAATGGGAATGAAACAAAATTATCCGGGCATGAATTCTTCAAGGAGATTAAAATAGTTGTAATCAAAATGTTGAATTGAGAGTAAATGATTTTGTAATCTTTTTTTTTTTTTCTTTAATTACAAAAATAAATAAACAAAATGGACTGAACGTGAATTTTATATATTTATTGAATAAACTGAATGAATTATTTATGACAGTTCTTGACCCTTTTCTATTTCAATGCTCAGTGTTTGTCTATTGTTGGGGATAAACAAATTTAGGTCCCTTGACCAGATATGTCGAATGTAAGACCCGGAATCAGAGTTTTGGACAGACACATGGACAGATAGTCAGAAGCATCTCCATTCGTCACGATGCTCACCCTGGATTTAGGTACTGGATGTCCTTTTGGGGTCATGACATGGCATCTGCTGGTCTCAAGCAGAGTGCCAGTTGTCCACCAGTAACAAGGGACCTGCACAGAACACTTAGCGCACATACACAGATACACATGATTCGCAGCTTCGTCAAGGCTGAAGTTGATCTGAGCTCTGCTCTGAGCAGGAAACTTTCCCAAAACATACTGATAACATGTTCTTTTCTATCAGTGAGAGGTGCATATAATATTCAAAATTATTGTCTAGTGTTTGAAAAGGAAAATAAATGCTTTAACATAAGTTGAAAAAATCATTCAAATAATTTAACAGAATAAATAAATGTTGATTAATAACTTAAAAGATATATATTGAAGTGGCAGTGGATTCCAGAATCCACCCCTTCACTACGATCTACCCCATTTCCAGAAAAGTTGGGACATTTTGTAAAATGAAATAAAATCCACAATCTGTGTTTAGGTCACTTTAGCCTGCTTTATACAGAATTATTTCAAAAATATGACAATAATAATAAAATAAATTAAAAAAGAAGCTGGGGCACATGTAAAAATACCATAAGGTATGCAGAGAGTGTTCTTATTCTATATCATAAAGTATGATAATGTTGAGATGTGTATGCTGTAGATTAAATTGTATTAGCCTTCATTCCCAAATGAACACTATAAAACAATATAAAATCAGTAAGCATATATTTTATATGCCTTATGTCTGGAGCAAAATCTGTTATAATTAAAAAAAAAAAAAAAAAAACTATTCAATGCACTGGCGCTTGTCAATGAAAACAGCAAAATCACTGATCTCTTGCTATAATACAATACAATCTTCTCACTTTGTGGGCTATTACCTTAATTAAATGAGTAAACCTGCATCGACACACACAGAGGGCACAATCCATATACAATAAAATGTACTAATCAATGTCATTATGTCAGTGTTATTACCAGTTAAACTTTTATTAACTTGTAATCTTTTTAAAATCAGCCTTCACCTTTTTTGACTGGGTCTGCTTTTATTCTGAACCATTATACTTGTCCGACACACATTTATTTGTACTATATTTCACGTTTTTGGCATATAATTCCATTGTTCTTCTCTCTTGCTTTTAAAAAATGTATAATAAATAAAATCAGACGAGCAGTTTGAGGTTCTCTGTCTTCATTGAACATTACAGTTTGTCCATTTTGCAACATGATTCAATTAAAATCACAGCGCTACACACATGCATGCTGGAGACCTTTTAATATGCATCCATTTAATAATCCCTGAAGTAATTTATCCAGTAGCTTTTCTCTCTCGTGACAACAAAAGAAGACTACTGTTGTTAGAAGTTTGCACTAAACATTCATTATCTGAAACTGTTCAGTTTGATTCGTTCAGACAGTTCACTCAATCTCTGAATCATTTACAGAGGTTTCTTACACTGAAATAATAATGGCATATTTTGTATGGCAGAAAACAAAAATGAAGCTGGATGAGGTCAAATATTCGTGTGTTTGTCAGTGATGAAGCAGCTGTGTGCAGCTTGCTTAAACCTTGATGACATCATAATGCAATTCTAATAATAATATTTTCAAACCTTGTTGCACAATATACTTATATTTTTATATATGAACTCTACAATGCGTGATTTGTTTTATCAATGGTTTTATTGTGTGAAATTTCGAAACACTTGTGTTTCAGAGAAGGTTTTGAGTAGAGATTAAAGATTTAAATTTTTTTGTTTATTGTAAAGATAAGATTAGACAGTGTACAATCAATGTAACTGTGGAGCAGCGTGACTTCATATGATCTCACGGGTCTGTAACACAAATATAGGAAATCTGGCTTGAACAGGATGCATCGTTCCAGAAACAGGTAGCTGTAGGGTGGAACAAAGAAAGTGATTCTGATCATTATAGTGGTGTTACAATCAAAATAAAACAGAATGTTCAACTTAAGGCACTTTGTGAAATCCAAATCAGCCATTGCATGTACTGTAGGATATGAAAGTATTGTAAAGTATAATTGAAAGTATTTAAAAATCAGACTGGATTCTCACAGGCGTAGCTGATCTCCAGACAGTTCTCGACCCCACTACCAAGGCCATTGTTAGGTTCTCCAGAGTTCCAGTTGGTATAGTCATACACAGTTCCATCACTCCACATCCACTGTCCTTCCTAAAGAGCAAAGACAGTGATTATAAGAGTGCACTACTGTACTCAGACTTCAGTAAGAAGCTAATGAAGTTTTTAACAATCTTCATTAGAAACTTTGCAAAGCAGAAATTTCAGTCTAGACAAACAAAAAGGTCTCTTTAGGACATGCAATTTAACTTACTTGCTCACCATCATGACCACCAAGCCAAGAACGTGTGGAAGAAGAAGGCAAAAACATCAACTCTTCAGTCTTTACTGCTGCAATTACTGATCTTCCACAGAGTGACCATATCACTTCTCCTGAGGATCTGGTCTCCTTTTATAACTTTGAATTACGGCAGCTCCTTGACACTTTTGCACCTCTCAAAGTTCGGACTGTATCATTTACTCACTCTGCTCCATGGTTCACTCCTGAACTTCGCCAGCTCAAAACTAGAGGACGGTGCCTGGAACGTCTTATAAGCGTACTGGACTTATGGTGCATAGAGAGTTGCATAGTGAACATGTACATCTTTATAAAGATGGTCTTTGCTGCAAAAAAATGACTTTTATTCACATTTAATTGAGTCCGGAGACGGTAATACTAAAGCTTTATTCTCCACTGTAAATCGTATTCTGAAACCTCCTGACACACTTCCTGCACACCTGTACTGCACTGCTCAATGTGATAAATTTATGTATTTTTTCAATGATAAAAGAACTGCCATCCACCAACAATTGGCCTCTTTGGCTACTGCTCACTGTAGTTCACTAAACAGTGACTCAACTGATTTTCCTCTTACTCTTTTTTCTTCTTTTGACTTGCCATCTGATCAAGACATTTTTCATCTCATTCACAAATCTAATTCTTCCACATGTTTACTTGATCCTTTACCAACTCATTTAGTAAAGGCCTGTTTTCCTTCTCTTTCTTCTCTCATAACTCATATTATTCACACTTCTATTAGCTCCAGCATTGTTCTATTATCTTTTAAAATAGCTGCTATTACCCCAATTCTTAAGAAACCTGGCACAGACCCTAACAATTTGGATAATTTCCGTCCCATCTCAAATCTTCCTTTTATTTCCAAAGTTCTTGAAAAAGCAGTGGCAGCACAGGTCCATGCTCATCTTAGTAACAATAACTTATATGAGTGTTTTCAGTCAAGGTTTCGCCCTAAGTATAGTACGGAGACTGCATTATTGTGAGTGAGTAATGATCTTTTAATGGCTGCTGATGGCGGATCATTATCCATTCTTGTTTTGCTTGATTTGAGTGAAGCTTTTGACACCATTTCACACAATATTCTCCTGCACCGTTTGTCCGCCATTGGTATCACTGGTATTCCTTACGCCTGGTTCACTTCATACCTTTCAAACCGTACACAGTTTGTACAAATAAAAATTTTTCAATCTCAACCTTCTTCTGTTAGCTGTGGTGTCCCCCAAGGTTCTGTCCTAGGGTCCCCTATTGTTCCTTATTTACCTTCTCCCACTTGGTAATATTTTCTCAAAATATGGTATTAAATTCCACTGTTACACTGATGATACACAACTTTATGTATCCACAAACCCTGATTCCACTTTTCCACCTGCCTGTCTTACCAACTGCCTTCACGAAATTAAAGTTTGGTTTTCTGCCAACTTTCTCAAACTCAATGGCAGTAAGACTGAAGTACTCCTTATTGGCACTAAATCTATTCTCTCTAGGTCTGGCAATTTCTCTTTATCTATTGATGGTTCTTCAATTTTCCCTTCCCGCCAGGTTAGGAACTTAGGGGTCATCTTTGACAGCACCCTTTCATTTGAAGCTCACATTAATAATATAACCAGGTCTTGTTATTTTCATCTCCGTAATATCGCTCGTCTCCGTCCATTTCTCACTCCACGCTGTTCTGCTATTCTTGTTCATTCGCTTGTCACCTCTCGCATTGACTACTGTAATTCTCTTTTAATTGGTTTATCACACATATCTCTTCATAAACTTCAATTGATTCAGAATTCTGCTGCTCGTATCATAACCTACTCCATCTATACAACATATTACTCCATCACTTCAACAGCTGCATTGGCTTCCTATCAAATTCCGGATTGAATTTAAAATTCTTCTCCTCACTTACAAATCTCTTCATAACCTCTCTCCACCTTACCTTTCAGATCTTTTACAGCCTTACATTCCTTCTCAAACTCTCTGCTCTTCTTCTTTGGGTCTCCTCCATACCCCTTCTGCCCGTCTAACCACCATGGGCCATAGGGCCTTTAGTCGTGTTTCTCCTCGCCTTTGGAATTCTCTCCCAGCCAAGATCCGTGATTCAGACTCGTTATCTCAATTTAAAGTTAAACTTAAGACTCATTTATTCAGAACTGCTTATCTTTCATGATTACTGTTTGCACTCAAGTCTAGCACTTTTGTTTTTTTGTTATTCTTATTGCTGTCATGTTTTGTACTTGCTGCCTTTTACTTAAGTTATTGGCACTTACTGTTATTTATTATTTTAATATTTTTCTTGTTGCTATTTCTTCTTGTTGTGTGGTGACCTTGAGTGATTTGAAAGGCGCCTAAAATAAAACATATTATTATTAGTATTTATTATTATTATGTCAAAACCATAATGACGTATTACTTAACAATTTGTTAATAGTCATGTGCCTCAACAAGTAAAGTCTTAACATAATGACACATTTTCAAATCATTAGCTTATGATTAATTAAAGCAGACAACTGGAAGTTGAAGTAAATGGCTTCAACCCATTGTGGTAATTAACACATTCATTTACACTATTAGTTAATAAAATATGTTATTAAGGAATTAATACAATATAACAGATTTAATTAATAAGAATTAATATATTACTAATCATATAGGCACTTTATTAGTTGCTGATGCAGTAATCATTAATTAATGGTTTAGTTCTTCATGGGCCCTATTATTATTAGTTACATACTTTTTCAGTTTTTTGGTCTCACTTTTTCCACACCACCCAAGTACACTACAAAAAGAAAGAAAATGCAGTGAAGTCAAAAATATGTATTTTCACATAATTACAAACCCGATTCCAAAAAAGTTGGGACACTGTACAAATTGTGATTAAAACAGAATGCAATGATGTGGAAGTTTCAAATTTCAATATTTTATTCAGAGTACAACATAGATGACATATCAAATGTTTAAACTGATTTTAAGGGAAACATAAGTTAATTTTAAATTTCATGGCATCAACACATCTCAAAAAAGTTGGGACAAGGCCATGTTTACCACTGTGTGGCATCCCCTCTTCTTTTTATAACAGTCTGCAAATGTCTGGGGACTGAGGAGACAAGTTGCTCAAGTTTAGGAATAGGAATGTTGTCCCATTCTTGTCTAATACAGGCTTTTAGTTGCTCAACTGTCTTAGGTCTTCTTTGTCGCATCTTCCTCTTTATGATGTGCCAAATGTTTTCTATGGGTGACAGATCTGGACTGCAGGCTGGCCATTTCAGTACCCGGATCCTTCTTCTACGCAGCCATGATGTTGTAATTGATGCAGTATGTGGTCTGGCATTGTCATGTTGGAAAATGCGAGGTCTTCCCTGAAAGAGACGACGTCTGGATGGGAGCATATGTTGTTCTAGAACTTGGATATACCTTTCAGCATTGATGGTGCCTTTCCAGATGTGTAAGCTGCCCATGCCACACACACTCATGCAACTCCATACCATCAGAGATGCAGGCTTCTAAACTGAGCGCTGATAACAACTTGGGTTGTCCTTGTCCTCTTTAGTCCGGATGACATGGCGTCCCAGTTTTCCAAAAAGAACTTCAAATTTTGATTCGTCTGACCACAGAACAGTTTTCCACTTTGCCACAGTCCATTTTAAATGAGCCTTGGCCCAGAGAAAACGTCTCAGGTTACTCATGTAACCATGGTTCCCTGAGAACAGGGAACGAGACTCTGCATTTGCCACGCTTTGGGGAACGTCACACGTGACTCGGTGTCTGAAAACCAACTATCCAATAACTCCAATGCTCATTGGCCGGCGACAGCCTATGACGTCATAGGGGCGCGACCCGGATGTATAAAAGCGCGCCCGCGGGAGCAGTCATTATCCATCGTCTTGAAGGGACTGCCCAGCAGGCCGCCTGAAACATGGCAAGGAAACGCAGAGTCTCGTTCCCTGTTCTCAGGGAACCATAGTTACATGAGTAACCTGAGACGTTCCCTTTCGAAGGGAACTCAACTCTGCGTTTGCCACGCTTTGGGGAACGATATACCAACGCCGCCATGATTGAGGAGAGTGCCTGCCAAAAAATATGGCTGAAACAAAGGTCTCAAAGCAGTTCTCGAACTGCTCAGCAACTCCCCCTCGGGTCACACCAGGCTGTCAGTGACAGCATTCCCTTTGGCCAACAGCCCAAGCTGAACTTCCAAAAGGCTTCTACCTTTCTCTTTTAACAAATAGAGCCGAAAGAAATCGCTAAGGCGTCCGGGACCCACTTTCCCGAAGGAAAAAGTGGTCCCTTTAAGGGAATGTGGCCAAGGAACCAAAGGGAACCTCGGCCAGCCACTCTTGAGGGGAACGGGGTCACCCTCATTGCCACCAGGGAGGCCGACCTGGTCTTCTAGGGGAACAGACTTAGTCCAGGCCAACCCTGTCTGAATACAGAGCCTCTAGAATGCATTCTTCAAGAAGAAAATAGGTAAGAGTGACTGCAGAAAGGCAGAAACCAGCTCAGACCCACGCGTAGAGACGGGCATCCTGGAGAGCAGAACTCAGCTGAATGCTATGAACCCTCATATCGAGGGGAGATAATCCGCTCACCTAGGATCTACCCAGTGCTTAATTAACGCACTGAGGAGGCTGTGCGCTGAAAACCCTGAAAGGGGAGCACAAACCAGCCTTGGGCTGGTTCTTAAGATGGGGCCTGATGAAGGCCCAACCATCATAATCAGCTTAGGGAGCTAAGCACTATTACAAACCCAACCCCAAGGGGGAAGCGCAGAGCTCACCTAACAGGTAGACTATGCCAAGAGCACATAATCATGGAGGCCCGGGAGGGACTTACAACATGACAACAGAAGTACACTTCAGAAAACGACCCGTTTTATGGTAAAACGCCTTTCTGAACACCTGTCTAACGTACAGAGACAGATAACTTCCATGGCAGCCAAGGAAAGCTGCACAATGCTCCTTAATAATCCACCCAACACAATCCGACAAGCAGTGTACTCAGTAAAAACACTTTTTACTCTTTAAACAAGAGGAGTACAGCGTACGCCAACACGTATTAAGGAAGGCCTGGAAGGCCTATAACCTCAACAAACACGTGGCATCAGCTCGTGGTAGTGTTTAGGTCCCAAGCCAGGTAAACAACCCGCAAAAGAGGGGGTTGAATCTACCACTTGGGCCCCTGGCCAGCGAAAGTGTATATGACTAGTTCTCAGAGAGAAATACACCCAAAACAAACACCAGTGTGTCCAAAAAAGGTGGCCCGCAGGCTTAGCATCCTCCAGGACACATGGCGTAAGTCTCGTGGCCGTTTCCAGGAGCCTAAAGATCCAACCTAGGCACTAGGTGGCTCTTAGCTCAACTAGAATCATCGACTCAGAGAGGCAACAATAGGCTAAACCAAACCTCAGTAAGGTTTCACTACTGTCATCTCATCCTAAGCCGCACAGAAAAACACAATCTGTGCCAACATGTAAACTAAAAAGGAGGCCTGAAGGGGCCTGCCGATTCAATGACACATGGCTTCAGTTCGTGAATTTCCAGGGAACCAAGCTACAGGGAACCAGCTCTAACCCAATTAACTATGGGACGCTAACTGCTACCTGTGCTAGGCTACACTTTCCAAACAGGCAAAGTACCCTAAGTTCTGTGACTAAAGGGAACCATACACAACCAACATGGCTTAAGGGAGGCTAGTTGAGCCTGCTACCTCAAACAACATGCTGCAGGGCCTGAAGCAGTGTAAAATCCAAAAACAGTATGTGAGCAGACTGAAATCTATTACACAGCAGTATAAAACTATTGCTAACTAGAAGGAGGCTGAACAGTCTAGCCTACAATCACCGTTATATGCAATATAGCTGATAAACAGATAACTGAAAGGGAGCTGACAGATACTAATTTTTCTCAAAAAGTGATCTAGCTACCCTGAGTATGCAATCCAACAGGTGATGCACTCAGTAACACTGGGGAAAGGATTCACCAAACACTTACATAGAGGCCGCTTTTAAGAAGGCCTACTATCATAAGCGGGTGACAACCTGTGGCAGCATATCAAGCTCATACCAAATGTAGGGCAAACGTCTAGAACTCAAAGGACACTTTGAAATACATGCCATTTGACAGAGAGAAAAAATAAAATCATTGCTACAGATTCTCAAATCTGTTCCAAGCCTTAGAGGACAGAGCTAAAATGCTGGCACAGTCAACTCAAACTTGAAAATATCAAGTGGCTCGGAAGAAAATATTTTTTCCTCTCAGCATGAATGTTCTAGAGAGTGGGGCCTAGCAACATTAATAGCATAAACTTATCTACGCAAAGATAAGGGCCTACCACCTGAGAAACAGCATCAGGTCTCTAACAAAGCAGTCTAAAACCTAGCTGTTACACTCATCGTTGCACCTACATAAGCAATGGGATAATCTGGGCAAAAAATTCAGCCACTCCCTCAGGAGAAGGCCAAAAACTAAAATACATATGGGAATTATTTATACATACACCATACATACACTTAGTTCTAGCCTGGCCAAAAACATACAGGCCTATTCAAAATAACAGGTGCTATAATAAGCCTGATCTCTACCTCGAAATTTCAAATAAGAAATACAGCAAAGATCACAGCTATCGCGCTGGGCGGCCGGTTAGGACCGCCACAAACGCATAAACTGAAGTGATGAGTGCCAGCTCAAACTATACTGAAAAATAGTCGAACGGCAAAACATACAGAGAGAAAACTGAACAGTAGCCATTCTGTGGCTCGCTCAGTCAGTCTCAACACTCCAGTTTTTGCCCAAAAAACACATTATCATTTTTACTGTTACACACCCAGGAAATAACACAGGAATAAAAACAAGGTCGAACATTTAAGCGATTAAATCAGACCTTGTCTTACCTTCCCGCGGCTCGAAGACCAGAGATTCCTTCCTCGTTCTTTCAAAGGAGAAGAATGATATCCCCGGTTCCATAAGCCTCACGAACCTTTTCACTATCAAGCCAGAAGGTGGGCCTACAGAAAAAGCTTCATCATGGGCCGGCCACCGGCCTGACTGTTCAAAGGTGTTATCCTGAACGTGCACAGATTTTAGATAGGGGCATATGGCCTAACAACTCCCTCGGGAGGAGGCCAGAACTAGGAACTATGCAACCTAATAAGGGATAGTATACATAAGGTTATGTAAATAACACACCTAACCTAGCTTTAGCCTAGCCCCCCTAATTTTCTTGACTACATGCTCAGAAAACTATACAGGAAAATAAGGTCTTATTTTAAATGAATAAAATATAGACCCTCCTGCGGCTCAAAAACCAAAAACTCCTAATGCTCCTTTTTTACATGAAAGGATGGAATCTAAGGTTCTTTTAAGCCTAAAAGATCCTCTTACTATCAAACAGAAACAGCGGGCTGATAGAAATAATGACTATGGGCCTAGCCATCAGTCTGACCATAAGAAGCATCTGAGCATGATATATGTCCATACATATATACACATATATATACACAAACATGTATATAAGCATATATATACACACATATACCCTATCACCCTATAGCTGGGGAATCGATTACAAACGCAACAGTGTTTACAATCGATCACCCATCTCACTCTCTCTTCCTCCCGTCTGTCTGGGTTCAGATACAAAACTGAATGGCTAGGGGTTTTTCCATGCCTTCCCGATCTCAAACGCGGAGATCAAAAAAGGAATGGAAAGTATGGAAGCTGCCGTATTAATAGACAGAAAGGAACCGCTCGTCGAGCCGTCCGCACGCGGCCCCTTTCCTAACGCGCTCTCCCGGCAGCTGCAGCCCGCCGAGAAGCGCGTCCCAAACACACAGCAGCTCGCATACAACCAGCCAGAGGAGCGCTCGCCGCCGGACGCGATGACGTCAAACACGAACGTCATCGTCACCCACTCGTTCTCGCCCGCCCTGGGGAAGTTAGAGAGAATAAAACTTTCTCAAACTTCCCAACGAGCTCATCTGCGAGCCCTATGATTGCAGCCACCGTTAAGCCTCAGCACAAACAGGGGCCAGAACCAACAGGCAATGATGCAGACAGCTCTTCCCTTGGGAAGAGTGACAAACGAGAACAGCGTAAACAACAGACAAACACACAGCAGTGCCCTCAAGCACTGTGTATGCGTGCTCCTCTTCAGACAGAAAACGCCCAGAAAAATATGTATATCAAGTGTCAAATTTTTCCCTGGAACACAGATAAACACATTTCATGAACGTTTGCATAGGGTGTGAGGATCCTCCGGGGTCAGAAACCTCGGACAAGGATCCGCACACTTCCTAAAACTTTTGCCCTCAGACATAGTTTTTTTTTTTTTTTCAAAGATTACTCACAGATCAAATGGAGAACAGACAGTGGCAAGACACAGGCAGTCCCTGAAAGACGAAAGATAATGACTGCTCCCCCGGGCGCGCTTTTATACATCCGGGTCGCGCCCCTATGACGTCATAGGCTGTCGCCGGCCAATGAGCATTGGAGTTATTGGATAGTTGGTTTTCAGACAACGAGTCACGTGTGACGTTCCCCAAAGCGTGGCAAATGCAGAGTTGAGTTCCCTTCGAAAGGGAACGCCTGCGCTTCTGGATCATGTTTAGATATGGCTTCTTTTTTGACCTATAGAGTTTTAGCCGGCAACGGTGAATGGCACGGTGGAGTGTTTTCACCGACAATGTTTTCTGGAAGTATTCCTGAGCCCATGTTGTGATTTCCATTACAGTAGCATTCCTGTATGTGATGCAATGCCGTCTAAGGGCCCGAAGATCACGGGCATCCAGTATGGTTTTCCGGCCTTGACCCTTACGCACAGAGATTGTTCCAGATTCTCTGAATCTTTGGATGATATTATGCACTGTAGATGATGATAACTTCAAACTCTTTGCAATTTTTCTCTAAGAAACTCCTTTCTGATATTGCTCCACTATTTTTCGCCGCAGCAATGGGGGTATTGGTAATCCTTTGCCCATCTTGACTTCTGAGAGACACTGCCACTCTGAGAGGCTCTTTTTATACCCAATCATGTTGCCAATTGACCTAATAAGTTGCAAATTGGTCCTCCAGCTGTTCCTTATATGTACATTTAACTTTTCCGGCCTCTTATTGCTACCTGTCCCAACTTTTTTTGGAATGTGTAGCTCTCATGAAATCCAAAATGAGCCAATATTTGGCATGACATTTCAAAATGTCTCACTTTCAACATTTGATATGTTATGTATATATTCTATTGTGAATAAAATATAAGTTTATGATATTTGTAAATTATTGCATTCCTTTTTTATTTGCAATTTGTACAGTGTCCCTACTTTTTTGGAATCGGGTTTGTACATTGAATGATGAAATAAGACAAAATGGGGGTTGGACCTCTATCACCACTACTGACAGATGAAGAGGAGATGGCCACAATACCAAGTATTGGGAGAATATTAAACTCCAACAGGAAAAAGAATAACTGTTGGTTTCGTATTTGTAGGAAAGATGACCAAGTAAATTGTGAATAATTTGTCTTTATTTAATAGCTGTGGTGGTGGTTATGGCATATATCTCAGACTATACTTTCACCTGGCATCCTTCCATTCTATACAGTAATCAGTTTCATTTTCAGAAGGTGCAATGATGGGAATACGTGTGTCATCAATGCGTCCAACTACATTGGAAATCCTCAAGATATCCAGCAAGATGTTATTAACTGAACATTATTTATCAGATTAGCCTTATTTAAACCAATTTCTATGCCACTGACCTGCAATCCTGAGAAACCCATCTTTGATGGGTTTGTTCCCAGTAAATAACACAACAATTTTCAGAAAGAGCGTGAGAACCCAGAGTTTTGCAGCAGTCTCTTATTTTTTTTAAATGACATAATACATAATGATAAAAAATACACATATTAATGAACGTTTTTGTAAAATCTAAAATATCTAAATAGCATTGACCCTTTTCACATTTCTGGGTTTCTCAGAAGTGGAAGTCGTCATAGTTGGGTAAACTTCTATAGCGATGAATGAGAGGCTTCATTAATGTATATATATATATATATATATATATATATATATGAAGTCTTCAGATGCAAAAGCCTCTAAGTGTCATCTGAAATTGAGCATTTTTATCAAGCTTGTATGTTTAGGTTCAGTTATTTCACTTTAATGGCAATGAAAAGGACTTATTAATTGCCATTAAAGTGAAATTACTGAACCTAAACATACAAGCTTGATAAATGCTTATTGTAGAAGAAAACTGCAGACAGCACTTAGAGGCTTTTGCATCTGAAGTCTTCATATATATATATATATATATACATATATATATATATATATTTGTGTTCCCATCTGCTCAAATAGCAAAAGAAAACCGCCACAAGTGTTTTCACAACCTTCCTTTCAAAAAGAGTAAAAAATATAGTGAAACTGGTAACAGAAGAGAGAAAGATGTCGATTTTACCATCACTTCCACATTGTATTCACTGCAGCATTAACTAGTTTTTTTGTAATTTGATGCAAAGGTAATATAATACAAAGTATAGTGTTATAAAAGTACATAATAAAAAAAAAAAAATATATATATATATATATATATATATAAAACTTTGCAGGATTTACAATGCTGATGACTGTTAAAACATCATCACAGTCTGTAAAAAAGGTCAATTGTCACAAATTGGTTGCAATGAGGAGAAAAGGATCTAAATGCAGCAGTCTGTATTTTATTAACAAAAGAAACAGAGAATAAATTTCAACAAAATGAAGCAGAACTGACAATGAACTGAAAGAAACACAGAGCTGAAATAGACAGAACAAATCAAAGAATCATGAAACACCATGTGACCACTTAATCAAACAGTTTGTAACCTATAAAGACTAACAGAAACAGAGAAACAAGAGAAAACTGAGGCACAGAACTGAAACGGATAGTTATGGTGGTCAAAATCATTTAGTTTTTCTACTTATCTAACAATTCAAAGGTGTTTTTCTTGTTCTGCTCATCCTTTTGTATCTGCCTTCCTTTAAAGATCAGATGTTCTTCAGAAAACGCTGTCTCCAACACCAGCAGCAGAGACTGTTTCAGCTTCTTCTTATATTCATCACACATGAACACATAGAGAATGGGGTTCAGACAGCTGTTTAGAAAAACCAGATAGATACTGAATTTTATTGCTGTCAGAAATACTTCTTCATCACTGGCACTCCAGTTTTCCATTTTTATTTTACAAAAACTGCAAACATGGTATGGAAAGCAACATACGAAAAAAGTCAGGATGATAGCGATAATGACCCGGTACGACCTGTGCTGCTTCCCCATTTTGAGTCGTTTGATTCGTACTCCAACAGCAATGTGTGAAGATGCAATGATCAGGAAGGGGATGAGAAAGCCCACTAAAAATATATATGTGACCAGAAACTTAGCAGGAAACACATTCACGGAGGAAGGGATGCTGCAGCTGATGGATGAAACCCACACAATCACGCAGATGATCCTGGCTCTCAGTACAGTTCGGTTATTTTGAGCCCAAACAACCATCCATGTGCACAGACATCGGTCCAGACTGATGACTACAAGAAAATAAATGCTAGCAAACAGGTTTAGTGTTATCACCATGGGGAAAATGTCCATTAAGGATGAAAAGTAGCCAATAAAAGGTAATATCATCATGGATAATATGAAGATGATGTCTGCAATCGCCAAGTTGAGAAACCAAATAGAGATGACTGTCGTCTTCATTCTGCAGCCGGTCAGAAATATGACAAGCCCATTTCCAATGAAACCAACAATGAAAATGCATATTAAAAAGATCTAAAAGCCTAAGCCCATAGGCTGCAAAGTGATATTGTTTGTTCTGCCTCCGGTCAAGTTTTCATGTCCAAAACTTGTGTTTTCTACACAATGAAAAAAAGAAAGAGAAAACAGGTGAGGCTGCTTTTGGGTCTGTATCGGATGCATCATTTTGGTGTTTCACGTGCAACATAATTTTTGCATGCAGTTTCACACACCAAAATGCCTAAAATAAAACTTGTTTGTTGTTGTTCTTAAATCTTGATCTAAGCAAATATTCTGAAGCAACAACAAAATGAAACACACCGACAGGAGAGGAAAAACAAAAAAAGTACAGTACAACAGTACTTCACATAATTTATGCTGTCTGATTTCATGTTTAAAGATATGTTTTGTCTTGTCATGTATGAAGAGTCTGTTTATAATTTTGAATAAGAAAATTTAGCATTGTCCTCATGCTTTATGTGGCCATTACTGTGGCAATCAGTCATTAATGTGGAAATCAGTCACTTCATCACTTAAGTTTAAGTGAGAAGATATAACAAATTGTGAAAAATTAGTGATTTTATAGTTCATCATAAAATGAAAATTTAGTCATTATTTACTCACACTGGTGTTATTCTAATGTCGAATACCCTTTCTCTTTTCGGATCACAAATGGAGAATTAAAAAAAAAAAAAAAAAACTGTATAATGGCAGTGAATAGAGACCAGCATCAAGCTTTTATAAAAAAGCTTGCACATTATGTAATACTTTAATGTCTTTTTTAAAAAAAACAACAACTATTCACTGTCATTATGGATGAGCGCGAACTGGACATATTTTAATAATTCTCCTTTTGTAGAAAGAAGAAAGAAGGACATGCAGCATTAGAACAACACCAGGGTGAGTAAATAATGACTTAAATTCCATTTTAGGGTTGACTATCCCTTTAATGTTTTTACAGTGTAATTGTGGAAAAAGACCAATTCACACTGCACTGACAGACGCAGAACAACGGCGACAGTCACCAGATTACAGCACCTGACTTATCAAACATTCTAAATCCAATTCAGCGTGTTCAGACGGCGAAAACAATCTTTGACAGACGCCAACAGTCTCTGACAGGGGTAACACATTGATCCGACAAAACCCGACGAAGTGTCTGTTGACGTCTGTTGGTGTTGTGTGAATTGATATTTAGATGCAATACAGAAAGCAAACAGATTGAATAAAGAAGACCAAATGCAGTTCAGTCTAACATTACAATGCTGTCATTCCAGCAGTTATAGGTTATATATTTAAATGCCACTGCACGCACAAAAAGTTTATTTAATACTTTCCTCTTCTGTAATCTAACATTTGTGCTTAATTATGTATTGTCATGTTTTATTAATTTGAACAATAATATCCCCCTTTTATAAATTATTTAAAAAAGTAACAGAGAGAGAGAGAGCAAATTTTAAACTGTATGGCAAATGTATTCATGAGATACATTTACATACAGACTAAAGAATATATTATATTATATTATATTATATTATATTATATTATATTATATTATAATTTATGATTTGATTGGTCTTAGCAGGCACTATGTATTTTCTGTATCTTAAACATTTTAATATGTTCTGAGAGGTGTTTAAAAAACATGAATAATACACATATTCATTTCTTACCCATGTTTGAGCTGTTAATGCACTGGGAAAAGCTGAGCCTTGATCTTGGTATGTCTTCTCAGTGTTGCTGACAGATTGTTGGTTTTATACCAGACAGCAAACCCTGATACTACATCCATAGGCTGAATTGCCATTACTTAAAATGACCATCACCAGACATGATGAAATGATTACAGCATCACAGTGGGAAGTGGCCAATTACAGCAAAACAATTCCTGTGACAGAATGTTCCTGTAGAGCATGGTGCTAGAATTCAATCTGAATGCATGAATTGATAAAAATGTATATACCTTAAAGGCAATGTAAGTTGTTTTGGTGTGACAAACAGGAAATGGAACCCAAGGAAAAACAACAGAGTCCACACATAGAACATAACTGTTACAAATAGGCCTACACAATACAATTACCAATTTCTGGTTGTTAATAAGGCATGCATGTCAGCTATTTATACATTTGTGACCAGTCACGGAAAGTAGGGACACAAGTCGGTTCTGGGGCATTTTGAGTTATTCACAGATTCTGAAAGTGTAGTCTCCAAGCTTTCCAACGATGTGTAAAACATGGAAATCTGATAATATTTGGAGAAGTTGTGGCCATTTGAAGGTAGGCACTCAAAAAAGCTCTAAAGAGAGAAAATGCCTCTAAAACTTGTGCAGTTCTCGCCTGTTCTCACCTGCTGGGAGTGACAATAGGGCTCATTTACATCTCATTTAGATAAGCCATACCCCCTGTAAAGCTGCATGGTTGCATAGCAACGACAGACGCAACGGGAAAAATCGGACTGCACACTATTAATAATAAAGGATAATGTGCATTGTAAATGTCAGTAATTTATCTTTTAATTTATCTTCCCTGGTTTAGACCTCAGTTAGTGGTTAGACCTGGTTTGAGTCAAAGGATTAAAAAAATCCTGTACATTAAACTCTTCATACTTTTACTTTTGACTTAATAACAGCTACGGATATGTTATACTTTTACTTAAGTAGGAATTTAACCCTTAAATGCATACCTCATTCACTACCCTCCTCCTCATTCATTTTTTAAAGTTAGACATCAACCTTCTTGGTATTCCTCAATTAATTTATTATAAAGAATATAACAAGAAAAAAAATCATAAAATGATAAAAGAATGCCTATTTTTGTATTCATTTTTTGTAAAAATTGTATAGGGTCGCTAACGACCTGAGGTGTGTATGAGTGTACATATATTTTTTCTGCACAACAATAATTGAATCTTAGATGACGGAATAAGTGTAATTCACCTTTATTCCACAAGGTGGCAATGTCTGATACACAATGTGACAGACAGAAAACAAAATAATAAGAAAAACATGAAATGGCTCAGCGAGCAAGTACTGAACGCAATCAGATATGACTGTAACTGTTACTGGATGGATCTGGTGAAGCTGTTAGCGATCAAAATATTGATTTTGAAGATGTTGAAAATTATATAGTTTTGAGAATACGTTTGAGATTGCGAATGGGCTCATATTTGTGACCTCAAACATAAAAATAGCCTATTATTTGCTGAATTTACTGGGAAATGAGCTCTGACGAGGACAGTGATGATGGCATAAAATATCTGCTCAAACTGAGCACTTTCAAGCTCCAAAAGGTAACAAATATGCTTTATTTTATTCTTCTGTAATTGTTACTCTAATATCAGAGAAGTTTTATACTATCGCGACAGGTAGAGATCCTTCCATGTTAGATATAGATCTGGGTCGATAAAGACCCGAATATGTAAGAATGATTGGCGAAACAGTCATGCATTTAAGGGTTAATCTGATACATTTACTATTACGTTAGTAAATCCTTGTTAAGAATATTAAGTAGCACTTTATCCACCACGGGCTAAAATTATTAGCATCACATTCAATTCAAGAATGCTAACAGGCAGGTTTACATGGATCATTCACTTCAAGCAATTGAAGCGTTATTCAAATTAATAGCAGATGCTAACATTACCATCTAAAAGCACGTTATAGTAATTAAATTAAAACGACAGTCCTGAGCTAGCTAATAACAATAGACACATGAGAAAACGTGTACGTGTTCTTAGAATGAACACAAATGACAAACTTTGATGTTTATGGAAACTCACCCCATAAGAAACAGAAAAGTATTCTTGCAGATCTTGTTGCCTCCAATGAAATAAGTCGTTCGGGAACACTTTCTCTTTGTCAGGGTCTTCTTCGTGGATGTAACCGTCTGTTTGCCTCTAAATCTCCAATAATTCGGCACTTTTTTCCACAGCTAAAGAATCCAGCAGAGCCGGCGTTGCATACTAAGTAGCCACGCTTCCCTTGGAGGGCGGCGGCAATAACAAAAGAAACAAAAGCCAGCGTATCCGATTCCAGTAAGGAAATACAAACAGACAATGACACGCCCCTACTGAGAGATAGAATCTCAGAAAAACAAGCCGATTTCATACTTAAAATGTACACTTTTAAATATACCAATACTGCTATCTCAAACACGGAGAGGCTTCTTCGTGATCTCAACTAACAGATTCTGCAAAAAAATGAAAATCACAAATTTTGAAAAAAAAAAAAAACGCTTCTTTCTCATTTTGCGCGAATGTTGTGCTGCCGACTTGTGTCCATGGTTTCCGTGACGGGTCACATTTATATCACACTACCAGCCTCTTGTATGTTTCTAGTTCCCTTTCAGTCACGTTCAACGTACGTCAGTAGTGACAGACGAATTGGAATCGGGATATCGCTAGAGAGCGCTCAGCTTCGAGTAACTAAAAACAAGCCAATGGAATTGCCGTGCGATATTTGCATAATGCGCACCGCCTCCAACAGGTGGATATAAATAGCCCAGCAGTTCCGCCCAAAAGCAGGCTGAGGTCATTAAACATGTCTTGCCCTGGCGGACCGCTGCTGCCTCCACCCTGCCGCCGGCTGCACAGCCTCAGTCTGCCCGTCGCCGAGGGTGCCCGCCTGCGTCGTCCTCCGCCCCTGCTAAGTCGGCAAAGCAGCAGCCAACACCTGCCAAACAGCAGGGAGCCGGTCGCGGACGCGGCGCCCAGCCCGCTCAAGTCAAGCCAGGTGGCAAATGATCGAGGAAGTTACGTCCTGAGACGGGCGACCTGGAGGGGAAGGATTCTGCTCTTCGGGAGAGGATTCCAGCATTGGTTTGCAGCGATCGACCTGCAGGACACGTATTCTGGCCAGCTCGCGGGAGCAGTTGTGCGAACACAGGGACATGGTGTTAGCTCATCTCAGCCGGTTGGGTCTTTGGGTCAACTGGGACAAGAGCAAACTTGCCCCCGGGCAGAGGATCTCTTGTCTCTGTATGGAACTGGACTCGGTCGCCCAGACAGCGTGCCTCACCGAGGTGTGCATCCAGTCAGTGTTGAACTGCCTGAGTACGCTCAAGCGCTGCACAGCAGCCCCACTGAAAGTCTTTCAGAGGCTCCTGGGGCATATGGCATCCGCAGCCGCAGTCACGCTGCTCAGATTGCTTCATATGAGGCCGCTTCAACACTGGCTCCACGGCCGAGTCCCGAGATGGGCGTGGCAGCGTGGTACGTTCCATGTCCCCATGACACCGAACTGCCGTCGCACTCTCACTAAGTGGTCAGACCCTTCCTTCCTGCGGGCTGGAGTTGCCCTCGAACAAGTGTCCAGGCATGTTGTGGTCCACACAGATGCCTCTACCACTGGGTGGGGTGCCACGTACAATGGGCATGCAGTGTCAGGCCTGTGGACGGGACCTCAACTGCATTGGCATATCAATTGCCTCGAGTTGCTAGCAGTACGTCTTGCACTGAGCCGCTTCCAGGAGCTGTTGACAGACGAGCATGTACTGGTCCGCTCGGACAGCACTGCGGCCATCTCTTGCTATGGAGTCAGAAGCATCTGAGGTCGCTTCATGCCATTCATGTCCCAGGCATGCTCAACTGTGCAGCCGACGAGCTCTCACAGCAGCCTCCGCTTCCGGGCGAATGGAGACTCCATCCCCAGGTGGTCCAGCTGATCTGGCAGCACTTTGGCGAGGCACAGATAGATCTGTTTGCCTCCCCGGAGACTGCCCACTGCCAGTGGTTCTATTCCCTGACCACCGGCACGCTCGGCACAGATGCTCTGGCACACAGCTGGCCCTGGGGCCTATGCAAATATGCGTTCCCTCCAGTGAGCCTTCTTGCACAGCTTCTGTGCAAAGTCAGGGAGGACGAGGAGCAGGTCTTGCAAGTGGCTCCGTATTGGCCCACTCGGACCTGGTTTTCGGATCTGACGCTCCTCGCGACAGCACCTACTTGGCCCATTCCTCTGAGGAAGGACCTTCTGACTCAGAGACAGGGCACCCTCTGGCACCCGCATCCCAACCTGTGTAAACTCCATGTGTGGTCCCTGGACGGGAAGCGTAGGTTCTAAGTGATCTCCCGCAAGCGGTTGTAGACACTATCACTTCCGCTAGAGCTCCTTCTATGAGGAACCTCTATGCGTTGAAGTGGAACCTGTTCATTGAATGGTGTTCCTCTCACAGAGAGGACCCCCGATCATGCTCGATCAGATCTGTGCTCTCCTTCCTGCAAGAGGGCTTGGGGCGAAGGCTGTCTCCCACCACCCTCAAAGTGTATGTTGCCGCTATTGCCGCACATCACGACGCAGTCGATGGTAAGTCTTTGGGGAAGCACAGTCTGATCATCAGGTTCCTGAGGGGGGCGAGGAGACTAAATCCGCCTTGCCCTCCTTCTGTACCCTCTTGGGATGTCACCCTGGTACTTACTTACATCTCTCCAGGGTCATCCCTTCGAGCCTTTGCAATCAGCTGAATTAAAAGTACTGTCCCTTAAGACCGTCCTCCTGGTTGCATTGGGCTCGCACAAGAGGGTAGGGGACCTGCATGTATTTTCGGTTGACGAATCGTGCCTAGAATTCGGGCCCGGTGACTCTCACGTTGTCCTGAGAGTCCGGCTTGGATACGTGTCCAAGATTCATACCACTCCCTTCAGAGATCAGGTAGTGAACCTGCAAGTGCTGCCTTCGGAGGAGGCAGACCCTGCCCTAGCTTTGCTCTGTCCCATCCGCGCTCCGTACCTGTGCGAGAGAGTAGAGCCACTGCTCGGAAAAGAAATGGCAGTTAAATTAGGAGTGCTGTCTCCTCAGCAAAAAACAGAGTTTGATTGCACCTGCTTCCTATTTATATCCACCTGTCGGAGGCGGTGCACATTATGCAAATATCGCACGCCAATTCCATTGGCTTGTTTTTAGTTACTCAAAGCTGTATCCCGATTCCAGTTCGTCAGTCACTACTGACATACATCTTCGTTCCTTCCTTCAGGGAACGAGGGTTACATACGTAACCGAGATGTTTCTTATTGTCATTAATGCACCGTGTTTGTTGTGCAGAAATGTAACGCGTTTTCCGAGAGATGACTAAAGGCAGACTGCTGGCGACTGACGCTAACCAAATAAGCAGGCAAATTATCATTGCTTTCAGGACTGTTCATTTGGTCCTGACCACAGCACCACCCAGGTGGACAGGCAGCGGTCCAAACTGATCGCTGTCAGCAGGAAGATGATGGCAAACATATTCAACATGGTCACCAGGCTGCTCAAGAAGCACATTAAGTCACCAAAAGGCCAGTTGAACTCATGGTATTCATGAATTACATTAAAGATCAGGAAGAATGAAAATAGGAAGCCTGCTACCACCAGGTTGAGAAACCAGATGGTATTGACAGTGCTTTTCATTTTGAGGCCTGTGATGTAGATGACTAATCCATTGCCAGCAACACCAAACACACATATTATACAGTGGTGGAAAATACTGAATATTTGAAATATTTTCCTTAAGGAATTCACTGACATCTGCATTGCTGGTTGATGACATCATATTGGATGGGGCTACAGTTTGGTCTGAATTAAAAAAAAAAAAAAGAAAAAAGCAATGGCTAGAAACACAAAAAATAACCATGTTTCTTGTTTATCTATCCTATTTCATTAGAAATGCTAAGAACCGCAACAGGATATTTCAAAATGTTGTTCATTGAAACTGTTAAGTAAGAACTGAAACTGTCGTAAGAACCACAGATGTTGGCCAACTTACTCATTGACTATTTGTATTGAAGAGGCTGAAAAAATTTACACAAAAAATATTAACCAAAATATTTTTAGCTAAACTATATGTAAAAGAGCATTTTTTTAACATTTAAAGCTGAACTGAAATAATTTTCATCATACATAGGGTGCTTCAGGTGATGTTTAAGGACTGTTAAAGGAACAAATTATAGACAACGTAATTCATCTGGAAAGCATCAAGGAAGTAAATGTGAGAAAACTAAAGATACTTTTTAAGAAATACAAAAAATACTTAGGGAAAATGAATAAACAACATAATGCAGAAACTGTAAAAATGCTAACCATTTAAACAAACAAAAAAAAGAGCCTTAAGTGAAAAGGTTATTTACTTATTTATTTTTTAAGTTATATTTATGAGCTTTTTGTGCCTTTATTCAGAGAGGACAGTAGAGAGCAGACATGAAAGCATTGGGTGGAGAGAGGGGGGCGGGATCAGCAAAGGACCTCGAGACGGGAATCGAACTAGGGTCGCCGTGAACGCATTTGCGCCATATGTCAGCACACTAACCACTAGGCTATCGGTACCGACATGAAAAGGTTATTAATCTTACCAGTTTTCTCTGTAAATAATAAGTAAATAATAAGTCAGTACATGTTTCTTTATTTTTAATTAAAGCTGCAGTCCGCAACTTTTTTTGGTTAAAAATTATCCAAAATCAATTTTTGAGCAAGTACATAACCAGCCAATGTTCAAAACTATCTAATTATCTTGTCTCGATTCACAACAGTAAGCTTGTAATAATGTTTTATAATAAGAGCGACATGGCGGATTTCCACAGGAAATTTGAGCATGCAGCATCAATTGGAGATTCACCCGTAGCCAAAAAGCAAAAGACTTTGGACTGTGGAGTGACTACAGAAATTGAAATCTACAGGTAACACTAATACACACTAAATACACAGTCACGCAATGCTAATGTTGTTAACAATAACAATTTGAGAACAATATAACAGTAATAATAGTTTGCACGGTTTGGCGTGATCCGAGCTAAGCGATCGTTAGATTTAATCATCATTGGTAGCGCGATTTATTGTAGGCCTAATGCTTTTTTCCTCAGTTGGTCAGAACAAAAGTGGCAGACATGTTACTTACTAGTTCAGATGATATTTTCCAGTGAAAATTCTTATATTGGTCATACTTTCAAGACGTAGAATCTGTGATTCTGAAGTGCAGTATCCACACCGGTGCGGTGACTGACAGCAAGCATTAGATTCATCCGCGCTGACGAGCTGTGCCGAGGCACAACGCACGTACAGATAACTGTTCCGCATATGACTGCAATCGCATGTTTCAAACAGAGATGGCAACAAAGAGGAAAAATCGCGGACTGCAGCTTTAAGTACGTTTCTTAGTTTTCTGGTGTGAGATCGGAATCGGAAAATGCAGCACAAAAGCAGAGTTTACAGTTATGTGCGAGAGAGGGGAGCCACTGCTTGGAAAAGATACAGCAGTTAAATTAGGAGTGCTGAGGACGGGAGCTAGTGGTGAGTGATGTGATGTCCATGATAAGACAGCAATACCCCAAATTGTTCTATTTGGCAAACTAAACACAAAACAATCAGCCTGCACATAGACAACACAGTGAGTCCAGTTGCACAGCCCCTTAGATGTGTTTCGTTCCATCTAAGTGAGGCTGTTGAAAAAGAAAAAAAAATTAGCTGCTCCACATGGACATTATTGAGAAAGTCAATGGAGCAACCCCTTGGTTAAACCCAGTTGTCATTGTGCCCTAAGAAAACGGGGAAATAAGGATGTGTTTGGACATGAGACAAGCAAACCAGCAATCACTCGTGGGAGATTTCCGATTCCCACGGTGGATGGAGTAGAGAACATATCAGATGACATTATCATCCACGCACCTGACAAAGAGACTCATGAGAAAAGAATGCATGCAGTACTAAAGAGACTGGAAAGCTGCAGCTTGACTCTGAATGTAGAGAAGTGCCAGTTTACAGTTTTTTTCAATTGCTAACAAGCGTTTAGCAATACTTAAAGTACTTTTTCTAAACTCTTAACACAGCAACACACAAACATCACACAGTTAGCCAAACAGTTAATTTTCTGCCCAAAACCACATTTTGTTATATAAACACAAACTCCACATTTCAAAACGCTAAAAACCTTTTTCAACACATACTAACTCTATCAAAACACAGCAAACCTGATTCAAAATCGAGTCGTTCTGTCAAAACATAGCACTAGTTTTCTATTCAACATGAACATATAGTCAATCAAAGCGCAATGACTGTCAAAATACTAACAGGTGATGGCATTACGAAAACGTCTCAGGTTACAGATGTAACCCTGGTTCCCTGAGTAGGGAACGAGACGCTGCGTGGCAACGCATTGGGAACCTTCTGCGTGATGTCGTCACTGAAGCACTCATGTATCTAACCAATCGCGTAGCGAGACGTCAGAGACGGGTGACGTCACGGACCAGGAAACTATAAAGCATACCCGGATGCAGAGAACGCTAGCTTCTGGGATAAGTCTGAAGCAAGCACTCGCAAGTATGCAGGGGGTACGGCAAGAGACGCAGCGTCTCGTTCCCTACTCAGGGAACCAGGGTTACATCTGTAACCTGAGATGTTCCCTTTCGTGGGAACTGTCGACGCTGCGTGGCAACGCATTGGGAACGCAATCCCAACTGTGCCGTAGCTTCAAATACTTGCCAATGTTAGTGACAAAATAGAAGACCCCGGAGTGGGGCCAACATCAAGGGTATAAACCCTGATAAATGTGTGCTGGCATGACCATCCAGCTGCATCACAGATACCATTAATGGATATTCCAGACATCAGAGCCTTTGATGCCGCCATACCCCTAGTGAAATGGGCGCGAACAGCCAATGGAGAGGGCTGTCCAGCCGATTCATATGCAAGTGAGATGGCCTCAACCACCCACTTGCTCATCTTCTGCTTAGATGCTGGGCCCCCTTTCTTAGGGGACTCATAACAGACAAACAATTGGTCTGATTTTCACCACAGGGCAGCTCTGTGGGCATAAGCATCCAAAGCCCTCAACGGGCAGAGCAGATTCAGTTTTTCCTGATCCGAAGACTCAAAGGGAGGAGGATAGAAGGCCTGGAGTACAATGGGACCTGGGACATTGGTGGGGACCCTGGCACATAGCCAGGTCTAGCGTGAAGGAATGCTTTCACCATCCCGCCGTCATGTTGTCCGTACGGACCAACACGTAGTGGCCCCTCAGGTCTGGGAGTAAGTGTTTCAGTGCTAGAAACACCGCCATCATCTCCAGCCGATTTATGTGCCAGGAAAGCTGATGGTCCTCCCATAGACCCTGAGCCGAGCGACCACTCATGATCGCCCCCCCAGCCCGTGAGGGAAACATCTGTCGTAAGCATTACGCGACGACGAGGAGTTCCCAGCACGGGTCCCTGGGACAGGAACCAAGGCTTTTTCCACATGACCCGAGCACGAAGGCATCGCCGCGTGACTTCGATCATGCGAAAAGGATTTCCCCTCAGGGAAAACCCCTTGGTCCTGAGTCACCACTGTAAGGGTCTCATGTGCAGAAGGCCAATAGTAATCACGTTGGACGCAGCTGCCATCAGACCCAACAGTCTCTGAAACTGTTTTACAGTGAGAGTGGTTCGAAGGGAGCCTCAGCTAACCCTTGTAATACCACAGCCAGGTCCCAGGCCAGCCTCAACCTCAGTGTGCCACGGAGGAAGCGAGTAACGAGGGGGTCTCGACCCACCGAGAAGCCACCCTCAAGAGGAGCATGAAAGGCTGAGATAGCCGCGACATAAACCTTCAAGGTTGAAGGCGATAGGCCCTCCGAGAATTTTTCTTGGAGAAATCTTAGCACAAAGCTGATAGGAGAGTGGACAGGGTCCATATTATTCTGTCTGCACCAAGCAGAAAATAAATTCCATTTATAGGAATAAAGCTTCCTCGTGGCGGGAGCTCTGGAGTTAAGGATGGTCTCCACAACCTCAGTTGGAAGACCAGCATCTATGAACCTGGCCCCCTCAGAGGCCAGGCCCATAGCTTCCACAGTTCTGGGCGGGGATGTATTATCGAGCCGCCCGCTTGCGACAGGAGATCCTGTCTGAGGGGAAGCTCCATTGGGGAGCCGTCTAGTAAGGACACTAGGTCCGAGAACCATATTCTGGTTGGCCAGAACGGGGCTACCAGTATTAGGCTGACCCCTTCCCGGCGTACTTTCTCCAGAACTCCCGGGAGCAAGGCGATCGGGGGAAATGCGTACAGACGTAGCCTCGGCCACGTCTGTACCATGGCATCCAGACCCAGAGGTGCTGGATGTGTTAGGGAGTACCAGAGTGGTCACTGGGTTGACTCTCCCGAAGCAAATAGGTCGACTTCCGCTCGACCAAAATTTTTCCATAGGAGATCCACCACTTCTGGGTGGAGTCTCCACTCCCCGGGCCTCGGCCCCTGCCTCGACAGGGCGTCTGCTCCCTTTATACCCCGGGATGTAAGCTGCCTTCAGAGAGAGCAGCTTCCCTAGGGACCATAGGGGGATCCGACGGGCCAAGTAGTAAAGTTGGCGAGACCGCAGACCCCCCTGATGGTTTATATATGAGACCACCACGTGTTGTCCGTGCGGACCAACACGTGATGGCCTCTCAGGTCTGGGAGAAAGTGTTTTAATGCTAGAAACACCGCCATCATCTCCAGCCGATTTATGTGCCAGGAGAGTTGATGGACCTCCCATAGAGCCTGAGCTGAGCGACCACTCATGATCGCCCCCCAGCCCGTGAGGGAAGCATCTGTCGTAAGCATTACACGACGACCAGAAGTCCCCAGCACGGGTCCCTGGGACAGGAACCAGGGATCTTTCCACATGGCCAGAGCACGAAGGCATCGCCGCGTGACTTTGATCATGCGAAAAGGATTTCCCCTCGGGGAAAATCCCCTGGTCCTGAGCCACCACTGTAAGGGTCTCATGTGCAGAAGGCCAAAAGGTATGACGTTGGACGCAGCTGCCATCAGACCCAACAGTTTCTGGAACTGTTTTACAGTGAGTGACTGGCCTAACTTCACCCCTTTCATAGCCATAAGAATGGCACTCACCCGAGCGGGAGACAAATGTGCCCGCATCGTGGTGGAGTCCCACACTACACCCAGATAGTTGGTGGATTGAGCTGGAACTAGCACACTCTTCTTGGCATTGAGCCTCAGCCCAAGCCTCTTCATATGGGACAGAACAGCATCTCGATGCTGAACTGCTAGTTGCTCTGATTGAGCTAGAATCACTTTCTATGTAATTCAGTACACGGATGCCCTGGAGTCTCAGTGGAGCCAGCACTGCATCCACGCACTTCGTGAATGTGCGGGGTGATAATAACAGGCCGAAAGGAAGAACCCTGTATTGGTAAGCTTTGCCCCCGAAAGCAAACCTGAGGAACTTCCTGTGAGAAGGATGGATGGACACCTGAAAGTACGCCTCTCTCAGGTCTATCGCCACAAACCAGTCCTCGGACCTGATCTGTGGGATAATCTGTTTAAGTGTAAGCATCTTGAATTTGAGCTTTCATATTGAGCGATTTAACACATGTAAATCTATGATAGGACACATCCTTCTTTGGAACAATGAAGTAGCGGCTGTAGAAGCCTGACAGCTTGCTGGGAGGAGGAACCCTTTCTATAGCTCCTTTTCGCAAGAGTGTCATAACCTCTTGTTCCATAACCAGAGACTGCTCGGGGGTCACCACTATGGGAAAGACCCCATTGAATCTGGGTGGGCGAGACCCTGTAACCCTTTTCTATGAAGAGCAGCACCCATTTTTATATATTCGGTAGAAGTTTCCATTCTGCCATAAAATTTACTAAGGGAACCAGTCTCTCCAGACTGGCCTCTGGTGTTTTTGAGCACTTGATTCGACGTTCTGGAGCGGCGCACCGGCAGAAAATAGACGAATCAAGTCATGACCGGCTCTCCTCGGAGGGTCGGTGGAGACCGCTGCGCCCTGACGCACACTGGGTGGCAGGGTTAGCATAACGGGCCCCTGAGGGCACCAAAGGGGGATGGGTGTCAGATATTCTAACACCGGACCCCCTCCGGAGGGGGCTGCCCTCATGGATCCTGGCCCACAGATGTCAGGACCTCTTTGAAGCCTTCTTGGTGATAATAACAGTCCGCAGATCTGTCTTACTTCACAAAGACTTCAGCTGTGTCACCTGTCCCGGTCCCCAAGCTTTCTGCGGGGGAGCAAGGGTGGTGACACACTTTTCCTTTAAATTCCTCAGAATTTAATGTATTCAATATTTCATTTAATCCTTAAATTAAATGCAGCCCAAAACAGTCAAAAATGACAGGCTGAATATATTAGAATACAAAGAGAATTATAGCTCGTAATAGTTTGCAAGGTATTATAGGGAAAGAGAGAAAGGGAAACTCCCGTCTGCTCAGTTCCCTCCAGATATATATAAACACATTA